>NW_006160128.1:600910-645102 GCF_000334495.1 Tupaia belangeri chinensis
TATATTTTAATATAGTTTAGTGGTTAAGAGTTCCAGTTCCTGGGGCCAGCAGATAGCATGGTGGTTAAAGTGTTGGATTCCCACACCGTAGATTGAGTCTCAGATTCTGTAGCTTGATAATCACGCTGGTGTCTGTGTGCGTGTGTGTGTCCAAAATCCTAAGAGGAGAATGGACAAGATGGGATTGTGGCATGGCCATCAACCCTGGGGGATGATTTCTCGCTTTTGCACTCTGTCTCTCCAGCAAGTGCAGGGGCCCTATGGCAAAAACCTAAAAAAAAGAAGAGTTCCAGTTGTGGGTCGAATAGCTTTGATTCAAACTCTAGTCTCATCTGTTACTAGTCACTTTATGTGGGTTTCTTAACATTCCTTGTACCTCAGTTTATTTATCTCTAAAATGGGGATAATTGTGTTGCCTACCTCATATGGCCACTGAGTAGAGTCGATGAATGAAAGGCTTAAGATACTACCTAGCACATTTTCATGCTTGTTAATCTCGGTAGTGGTGGTCATCACTATTAAAAGGTGAATTGATAAGTTCCATTGAGGTCTCGTAAATGTACTTAGCAATACTCAGAACCAGCAAATAGCATAATGGTTATGTTGCTGGACTCTCGTGTAGTCAACCACGGTTCAAGTCCTGGACCCATTGGCTTAAAACTCATGCCAGGTGCATGTGCATACATGCCCAAAATCCTGAGAAGAGAATAGAGGATAAGGGATGGCTGTGTGGCCATCCCCTTAGGGGATCCTTTCTTGCTTTTTATCTCTCTGGCAAGCACATGTGCCCAAAGCAAAGATACCTTTCTTTAAAAAAATAATAAACGTACTTAGCAATGCTCATCTGGATAAACCTGGTTTTTGTTGTTGTTGTCGTTTTCCCAGAAGTAAACATTTTTCTTCAGGGGCAAGCCAGTGATCTTTTAATAAAGACCCTAGTTTCCCTCCCTTGAGTAGGCTAGGAAGGGAAGGTTTATGGAGGGAAAAAACAAACCAGAGCTATTATAAAACATAGTTACAGGGTGGTATGGCTCTAGGGGGTTTCTCTGCTTCTCTGTTTACAAACCACTGAAGAAAAGGAGGGGATATGAGTTGATAGCAATTAGAGGGTTACCAGGAGTTGGGAAGGTAGGACTGGAATGTTTTCATTCCATAAAAGGTGTCCGAAACTTTGCTTACACTACGCACTTCATTAGGCCCTTTCTGTGCTACAAAGATGTATATGGTGCTCCAGCAGCTCATTCATTCATTTCTTATACAAATCTGTGAGCGTTTATTGTACGAGGATTGTGGGGTGGGGGACAGAACAACAAACACAACAGAGTCCTAGCCTAGGGCTTCTCAGTCTACAGGGGATGCCAACCAATATACAAATCATTAGATGTGGGCTGGGTAACTCAGGGAGCAAAGAAAGATGCCAACACCGTTACTTGACACATAAGAGAGCAATCTCTGGCAATGGCACAGAGGAGAGCTTTGAAGTGGGTAACTCCTGGTTTGAAGTCAGATTCGAAAGAGCTGGTAAAGTTCAAAGTCCACTTAGTATGAGAAGCAGAGAGGAGGCAGGGGTATTGAATACAGCAAGGAGCAGGTACCACACTGCAGCTCAGAGGATTGTGCTAAGCACTTGTGGAATGTGCTTAGTCAACACAGTGAAAGGGTTCCTGTTATTTGACAGGTGAGGAACTCAAGGCTAGGAGTGTCTAAGTGGGGTGGTTGAGGTCCCCGACTGCCTGGCAGTGGAGCTGGGATAGGCAGGTGGGTGTGGTTCCAAGCCTTGGTTTTTCCATTGTTCTATTAGGGCTCAATGCCAGGAAGGCCAATGGAACCCAACCAGGATATCGTGGAAGAAAAACTAAGAGCATTGTTATCTTGAGAATGACGGTGATATTGTTTAAAATTAGCTCACATTAGGAAACGGGCAACACTATGTGCCTGTAGGTGTGACCAATCCTGGATGAAATTCAGGCACATTAAATTCATTATTGATGGCCTGATAAGCCCAAAGTCATGTTAATTTGCTTTGAGGAATACAAGGGATGGAAAGTTCATGGAAAAATCATATTGTGGGAAAATATTATGCTTCCATTTAATTTTTCTTTTTGCACCAAAATAAACTTGTACTTTAATTTCATTTTTTTCTCCAGACTTTTTGGTGTACCCTCATAGAACTCAATCAGACTACCTATGATATCCATTTGGCTTAAGGACTTCTACAAGTGAGCTCTGCTTGGTCATAAAAACCTCTGTCTCCTTCCAAAATGCAGACTGTCCCCTGATCCACATCTTTCAATTCAGTTCTTCCCACGCTTATCACCCTTGGTTCTTTGATTGGTTTTGCTCCTCCATTTGTCAAACCTTCTTCACCGTCACCCCATTTTGGGCCAGTTAAGAGTTTACATTTGGCTTCAAGTAACAGGATACTCAACTAAACAACAGTTTCAAAAAGCCAGGAGGTTTACTTTTCCTTAGAAGCAGTTGCTAGCATTGGCAAAGATGTGAAAAGGTTGATCCTATCAAGAAGCACATGGCTCACTTGGGTGGGGAGGGCAATACTGAGTGCTTCCCTGGGCCTCTAGGTTGATGTTTACTGTCCTAGTTGGGGCCACTGGGATTTCCTGACAGGCTGCTGCTTGTTCCTCATTACTGAGCCCTTTTGCCTGGCCTGGCTCCATTCTAACCCTGCTGGACTCAGGCTATTATTTGACCAAACTGGAGCTTTTCCAGAAAGCTTCCCCATTTGCAAATGATTCTGGATGTGAGTCCTGGGTTAGGTTTGAGCTATCTGCAATTTTGAGGAGCTTAAATAGTGCCCTACTGCCCCCTCGGCCCCAGGGGCACAGAGAAACTGTAACTTGAAAGCAGGACATTATTGAAAGCCTACTGTGAGCCAGTTGCTTTAGACACATTTTCTGTGTGAAACTTTTAAGAACCTAGGAAATGATCCTCTATCATTTCCATTGGGTAGAAGAGGACTTTGGTTCAGAAAAGGTAAACAGCAAGGTTAGATGGTTAGCCTGTTGGTTCTGAATCCTATGCTCTTTCCTAAGCCCTGAAAGTTCTAAATTGTCCTAAATCTCCTAGATACCCCTATCAAGGAGGGATTGGAGTATAGAGGTGAAAACAGATTAGACATCTTATCTCAGGACACCTGAGATAAGGCCAGGACCCAAGAACTGGGTGATACTGGAAGGAATTTCCTTGGAGTCTGTTAGATAAGAGTCACTGGTGGTTACACAACAGCTGTAGCTCCCCCGAGGGGCAGTAATGGGGATTCCTTAGTGTAGACATTTGATAAGAGCTAAGAGAAACCATACCTAGGTCTGCACTAAGGTTAGGAGATAAGATTTAGAATGCTGAGTTGTATTGCTTTATTTATTTATTTATTTTTTTTTAGAGGTTTTTGCTATAGGGCGCGTGCACTCGCCAGACAGACAGAGAGAGACAGAGAGACAGAAAGCAAGAAATCACCCTCCAGGGGGGATGGCCACACCGCAATCCCTTCTCCCCCATTCTCCTTTCGGGATCCTGGTCACACACGCACACGCGCCCAGCGTGAGTTTTAAGCCACCAGGTACGGGACGCGAACTGCGGTCGACTACATGGGAGTCCAGCAACATAACGATTACACTAACTGCTGAGTTGTATTGCTCTTGGCAGAAATCATACCAGCTCTACATGGTTGCCACAGTTCCCTTGTGCTCATCAAAAACTATATTCAGGCTTTTTTCTTTTATGTCCTTAAATGTTTGGGACACAAAAATGAAAAATTACCTGTTGATGATAATGTGTATGGTGATATCTTCAGCTGAACCAATGTACAGCATATTCATTACGGGAAAATTCATTCAGTATGCTATAATGATACACAGTGATTGAATGTAAAAACAAAAATAAAGAAAGAAAAGATTAAAAACTAGACTCACAGGGGCCAGCTCTGTGGCCTAGTGGTTAAGACAACTGAATCCCACATGGCTGACCACCCACTTTGAGTCCTGGATCTTGCAGCTTGAAAAACATGCTGAGTGCATGCATGCCCAAAATCCCAAAAGGAGAGATGGAGCAGACGGGCTTATAGCACAACCAGTTCCTATAGCACATCCACAACCTCTCCCTCTGTCTCTGTCTCTGTCTCTCTCTGGCAAATACACATAACCTTGAGCAAAAAAACAAAAACATATTTTTCATAATTTATTGTACCATCAATTAAATTTATGATATAATTAGATGTTGTAAAGATATGATAATCATGACTAAAGTCTATAGAATTAATACTAAAAATAACCTAAGAAAAGAAATGATCTAAACTTGCTTATAGCTGTTTATCAAATTTAATGTAAGAAGTACCTTTTATGTGACCCAGCAATCCTACTCCTATATTTATATACCCGAGTAACTTGTGCACAAATTCACCAAAAGACATATACAGGAATGTTTATAGCTACTTTATTCATAATAGCCCAAACTGGAAAAGGCCCACATGTCCATCAAGAAGATAGTGCTATTCCATGCAATGGGATACTACTTGATGATAAAGGCAGCAGACTCCTGATACTTGCAACAGCATAAATGAACCTCACAGACATTGTGTTGAGCAACGGAAGCTGACCAGAAGAGGGTATGTATTATATGATTTCATTCTTTTGAAGGTCAAGAACAAGTGTCTGGAGTGGTTGTCTCCAGGAGGAGAGAGAGAGATTGACACAAGGAATTTCCTGGACATGCTCTATCTTGCTCTAAGTGGTGGTTACAAAGATGCACACGTGTTTCTGGCCAGCCCATAACCTAGTGGTTAAGAGAACTAGATTCCACGTAACTGATCAAGGTTTGAGACCCATTCCATATCTCTTGAAATATATACCAGAAGTATGTGTATATGTGTGTGTGCACAAAATCCCAACCCCATGGAGAAATGGAAAAGGGATTGTGGAGTGACCATACCTCATTAGGAGTTTTATGCTCCCTCTCTCTCTCTCTCTTTCTTCCTTTCTCTGGAAAGCATATAAATCCTCTGCAATTAAAAAAAATAAATAAAATCCTCAAATATCTATATACCTATATTTTTTGAGAGAGAGAGGTAATTTTGGCAGGACCTCACCCCATCACAGTTCCCCACAGCCTTCCAGCCAGCCAGGATCACAGGCATCACCTGAAGCACAACCTGAATGACCCAGGATCCGATCCTGGAGGCTTCATATGGCTCCATGCCCTCCTGCATGCACCATCATGCCTAAGCCTGACCTGGCCTATCTTGAAATATTTATACAGGACTCATTTTATCCTTTCTGCCTCCACTTCCTGCTTTCCTGATTTGGAAATCATTATGAGCTAAATCATGTGTCCCCAGAATTCTCTTGTTTCAGTCCAAACCCCCAATTTTTCTGTCACACATATGTGACTGTTCCTGGAGATAAGATCTGCAAAGAGGTAATTAAGTTAAAATGAGGTCTATAGCGTGGACCCTACTCCAATCTAATTGGCGTACTTATAAAAAGAGGAGAGTAGGACACAAATGCCCACAGAAGCAACATGAAGACACCGGCAGAAGACAGTCATCTGCAAGTCAAGGAGAGAGGCCTCAGGAGAAACACCTTCATCTTGGCCTTCCAGCCTCCAGAACTGTGAGATAATAAATGTTTGGTGTTAAAATCGGCCAGTCTGTGGGACTATGCTGGGCAGCATCTGCAGACTGACACAAGGCTCTTCTGGTAAAAACTATTCATGTTCCAACTCCAGTTTTTTTTTTTTTTTTTTTTTGAGAGAGATTTTTGCTATAGAGTGCACGCACTCACTGGAGAGACAGGAAGTGAGAAATCACCCCCTGTGGGGGTGGCCACACCACAGTCCCTTCTCCTCCATTCTCCTTTTGGGATTTTGGGCACACACACACATGTGCTCAGTGTGAGTTTTAAGCCATTAGGTCCACAATTGGAACAGCATGGCGGTCTACTATGTGGGAGTCCAGCGAAGTAACCATTATGCCATGTGCTGGTCCTCCAACTCAGGCTTTCTGCCTGCCTCACCTAAGTGAAGTGTTAATTTTATCCTTGATCTGGGCCCACACCTTAGTCATGAAGATATTTGGCATTCTGGACCCAGGATATTCTCCAAGAACAAACCACCTTAGACATACACAGGAAGCCCAAGCCCTATTTTCTGAAAGTGAAAATAGAGAAGAGTAGAGGGAAGGGAGTTAACCTTATATCAACTCCAGCAACCCTGCAGCACTGCAGCCTCCTTCGCTTCAAGCCTCTTCCGGAAGAGAAGTGATTGTTCTGCCTGATTTGAGGACTTTGAGCATCACGTGTGTGCTAAAGCCATGGGAGACTGACTTCCCTTCTGGGAGGGAGAGTAGACGTACTTTGCCCTGTGCCCTCTGTTAAGTGTAACCAGGAACCCTGGGCATTATTTATAAAAATAAATGTAAGAAACCCCCGGAAGGTAAAAAGAAGAGAGCGTATCTGCTAGAGAATTCAGTACCCATGAAATGACACAGTGCTGAGTTTCTTTGGTTTCCTTTGCCTCATATGTTTAAAAAAAAAAACAAAAACGTGAAAAGTAAAATTAAAGTAAGAGTGTATTTCGGTACAAGAAATTTGAAATTTATGGATTTTTTTCATAATTCATATTTTCTATCTATAATTTTTTTTCAGTTTTTGCTATACAGTGTGTATTCTCCCCAGAGAAACAGACACACAGAGAGATGGTGAGAAATCACCCCTCAGAAGGAATGGCCACAGCACAAGTCTCTCTCTTCTATTATCCTCTTAAGATTTTGGGCATGTACATACACACACCTGGTGTGTTTTCCAAGCTGCTAGAACCAGGACTCAAACCACACAGTTGGCCATGTGAGAGCCAGTAGCCTTAACCTCCAGGCCTCTTGCAGTTCCTCTATGAACTTTTTGAACATCCCAGAATTGGAGCTGAAAAAGGCAACTGGGAAATGCCAAGGGGCACAGGCAAAAGAAAGTCTCAACAAAAGCTGTTCTCTTTAGCCAAAGGGCCAGGAAAGAGATAGGCTAGCAACACTGCTCCAGTCAAACACCACAGAAAAGACTATGATGCCACCCAAAGCAGAAAAGGCACAGTAGGGAACTTTGATGTTCCTCTTCACAAGCTGCAGCGAAGTGTCTCAACTTCACTTCCCCCTTTATCCTGCACTGGGGTGGTGTCAAACATGGCTAAGTAGAGTAGTAGTAACACCACCCTACAACAGCAGAAAACACATTCTGTGCAAGTGGCCACAGATCATATATCAAGACAGACCATATCCTGCACCATAACAAGCAAACCAAAAAACCATACACATATGCACACACACACACACACACACACACACACACACAAATAAGAATGTGAAGGAATTGAAATCATATAGTGTGTTCTCTGACCATAAAGGAATCAAACTAGAAACAATTGCAGAGGGTCGTAAGATCTCTAGACACCTGGAAACCAAAGGACAGGGCTCTATTGTGTCTTCTTGATGGATTGAGTCTTTGATCATTATATAATGTCCTTGTCTGTCTCTGGTAATTTTCTATGCTTGAATGGCTGCTTTACCTGACAATTAAATAACTACTCTTGCTTTCCTTTGACTAATGTTTACATGATAGAGCTTCCATCTTGATTTCAATCTGTATCATTATACTTGAAGTAGATTTTGTGTAGATGCCATATCTCAGGTCATGTTTTTTAAATTCAATATGCCAGTCTTCATCTTTTAATTGATGTCTTTAGGCCATTGACAAGCACTGAGTACTTTCTATTTAAGATTAGGAGCAAGCCAAGGCTGTCCACACCTACTACTCTAATTCAACATAGTGCTACAAATGCTAACCAGTGCAATAAAGCAAGAAAAGGAAAGGCATACAGAGTAAAAAGAATGAAATAAAGCTGTACTTATTTGCAGATGACATGATTGTCTACATAGAAAAATCCCAATAATATACCAAAAAACTTCTAAAACTAATAAATGAGTTTAGTAAGGACACAGGATAGAAAAAATAAAGCATGCAAAAAAACAAGTATATTTTGCCTTCTAGCAGTGATGGCCTCCCCATGGGAACATGCTTCTCACAAAAGACCATCTTCATACCTTTCCAGAAGAGGAGAAAAGGAAACAAAAGAAGAAGCACTGGCACAAAACCTACTTCCTATTTCATGGATGTGAGATGCCCAAGATGCTATACAATCACCACAGTCTTCATCTATGCACAAACAGTAGTTTCGTGTGTTGGTTGCTCTGTCCTCGAACAGCCTACAGGAGGAAAAGCAAGGCTTACCAAAGAATGCTCCATCAGGAGGAAGCAGTACTAAAAACATCCTGACTCAAGATGAGTGGGAAATCATCCCAATAAACACATTTTTGGATAAAAGCAACCAAAAGTATATTTTTATATATTAGCAATAAACACATGGGCACTAAAATTTAAAATCAAATGCAAATTAAAACCACTGTGAAGTATCACCCTCACACCTGTTAAGATGGCTATTATCTAAAAGACAATAGGTAGCAAATATTGGCAAAGGTGCGAAGAAAAGGGAATCCTCGTGCATGCGAGAGGGCATGTAGATGGGTGTAACTACTATGTAAAACTGTATGGAGGGGCTAAAGAAATTTGCTATAGAACTACTGTATGAGCCAGTAATCCCCCTCTGGATATTTACTCAAAGGACATGAAATCACCACCTCATAGAGACATCTGCGCACCATGTTCATTGCAGCATTTTTTGTGATAGCCATTGTTTAGAAACAATCTAAGTGTCCATGATGGATGAGCGGAGGTCCAGGACTTGAACCATGCAGTCAGCCATGTGAGATATAGCTGCCCTAATCTCCTTGTCATCTGCTGACCCAAAAATGGACTATTGATGCACAAAAGCTCAAGAGCATTATGATAAGTGAAAATAATTATATATATGATTTCTATATATACTACATATGCATATACACACACACGCATACACATACACATAATTATTGAAATGACACAATTATAGACATGAAGAACAGATTAGCAGTTGCCAGAGTTAAGGAGAGGCTAGATAGGAAGAGAGGAAAGTAGATGTGGCTCTAAAAGGGATTTCTGCAGTGACAGAGCTCTTCTGTATCTTGATGTATTCCTATCCATATCTTGGTTGTAACTCTGCCTACCCTAACATTGTGGAATGTTACCATTTGGGAAACTGGGTAAAAGGTACAGGGATCTCTCTGTATTATTTCTTATAACTATATATCAATATATGTTTATTATCAAATAAAAGGTTTAATTTTTTTGAGAGGTTTTTGCTATTGGGTGCGTGTGCTCGCCAGAAAGACAGAGAGAGACAGAGAGACAGAAAGTGAGAAATCACCTCCCAGGGAGGATGGCCATGCTGCAGTCCCTTCTCCTCCGTTCTCCTCTCGGGATCTTGGGCATGCACGCACACGCGCCCAGCGTGAGTTTAAGCCACCGGGTCCAGGACTCGAACTGCGGTCGATTACATGGGAGTCCATCGACACAGCCATTACACCAACTGTTGGTCCCAAAGGTTTAATTTTTAAAAATAACACTCGGAGAAAAACTATTTAAAAGGCCAAGCAAATAGTACAAGGAGAAAATTCTCAAAACACTCTGGTTCATCATCCTATTTGAGATCGAGGTGCATTTATGAGCACAGTCTTCTTAGTGTTGTGTTTATAGTAATGCGATACGGAAGGGAAAGGAGCAAAGCAATATTGGCAAAATGAATGTGTTCTGCTAACCTAGGTGTGCATTCACCAGCAACTGGCCCTTCATGGATGAATGGGGTGTAGCCCATGTGGTGAACCCACAAGAGGCCCTCCCAGCTGTGTGTTAGCGCCTCCTAAACAGACATTGAAGGAAGAGGTGATAAGGGTCCTGTTTCTGAGTTCTGTGTTCCCAAACCCGGGAAAGGAGGGAAGGGTAACACGAATGCTATTCAGGAGCCAAAAAACCCTCTTCAGTCAGACATTGGGCCCATCTTTGCTACTATCCATGATGAGAGGAGCTGATCTTTGACCTTCTGTAGGGAGGTGATGTGCCAATGGACACACGTGCAGAACAGCCCCACTCCTTTTAGCCAAGAGCATTAGAGAGGATGGGTGGTCCACTGTGGGGTGGGCATCAGGCCCCCAGAAAGAGCACAAGGAGTGACCTACCAGTGGCATATATGGACAAGACCGTTGGGATGTTGGCCCCAACATCTAAGGAAGTACTCCCTCCTCACCCTGACATGGCCTACCTTTGCCTCTTCTCTACCCCTGAGCATGCCAATAAGGGAGGATATAGGGCAAGAATCTAAAAAAGTAATAGAGAGAGTCTATTATCAGCACATAATGTCTGGCCTCTGACCTCTGGCTGCCGTGCAGGGAACCTAAAGGAGGAAGAGTTGAGGTCACCACTGTGGTCTTCTCTTTTTTTAGAGAGAGAAAGTTTTTGTTTGTTTGTTTGTTTGTTTTTGCTACAGTGTGCAAGCACTCATCAGAGAGACAGACAGAAAGTGAGAAATCACTCCCAGGGGAGATGGACACACTGCAATCCCTTCTCCTTCATTCTCCTCCAGGGATTTTGGGCACAACCGCACACACACACAGTGTGAGTTTTAAGCTGCCAGGTCCAGGACTCAAATGGCGGTCGACTATGTGGGAGTCCAGCAGTGTAACTATTACACCATACGCTGCTCCCACCACTGTGGCTTTTAAAATCTTCACTCAAGTACTGCCCCCGACACGGGGACCCTAAGATGCATCCCGAAGCAATCCACTGCACACTAAAATCTTCCTTGAGGTTGCATGTTTGTATAAAGCTCCAGATTCTGTTTTATCATTGTTAAAAAAAAAAAAAAAAAAGCTATATTGAGCTATTCACCATCGAGCCTCCTGGCCTTGCAGAGAAGAGGCCATAATTTGATTTTTGGCTCTGAGCATGTCCTGTGGCTGAGGATCTGGGTTCTGGAATTAAACCGCAAGAATTCAAGTTGAGCCTCTGTCTCTTGCAAACTGGGTGACTTTGGTCAAGTTCCTAACCTTTCCATGCCTCTGTTTCCTTATCTACAGAACAGGGAGAATGGCAGTGACTACCTCAGGACATTGTTGTGAGGATTAAGGGTTAATAAGCATCAAATACCTGGGACGCATGCTCAGTACGTGTAAGTTTTTCTTGTTATGAGTTACTCCCTGCATTCCACACCAGCTCATAGGTCTCACTTGAAAAGCAGACTGCACTGCGGACATGGACTTGCTGGGTAAACTTGCCGGAACACTATTCCTGTTTCAGGACAGCATTTCTGCTATATCGGTGACAATGTTTTGGTATTGACTTGTATTGGGACCACTGTGACATGAGAATCTGAGTGCATTCACTAATGAAAACTATTTTCCTTTTGCCACCAAACTGGCTAAGGATTCTTACTCCATGAATGCTAAATGATATGAATGACAGGACACAGGGCTGGGGCCTCACAGCCTATTAACACTCTCCATTCTCACTCTTCCTAATAAGTAGATAAATACTACATTTTGACAATGGTGACAGGATCCATGTGCCCCTGGGGAAGCAACTTTACTGGCTCCAGCTGAGACCTCTGAAAGGCCATGGAGACTGTTTTAGAAGAGTTTAAATGAGGGCCTTTGCGGCAGGCTCTTTGTTGGAACGTAGTGCAACGAGAACTTTCTGAAGCTCGCCCAAGGTAAACAATAGGATTTGTCGCATGCTGACAATGACATAAAACTGGTGTATGATGGTTTTCCTGAAGTACAGCACCCTAACTCAACCCTGAGTCAGAGACCAAGAGCTCTGCACTGGGGTGGCGGCTCTAGTGAGTAACCTTTTCATCAAGCAGTCTTAGAAGGCAGAATCCTCTGTTGTGTGCAAGGAATGGTCACCAGCTGTTTTCTGCTTCTGTGGAGGACAAGACAGGAGAAAATAATATGGATCAAATGGCACAAACGGGATTTAGCCTGCATACAAGAGATAAAAGCCCTAATAGTAAGCTTTACTGAACAGCCAGGGAGAGCTATGAGGGGAAGTAGAGAGTCTCTTACTGTGAATAGCTTTTTAAAAAACTCCAACATGGGCCCAGCTCCTGTAATGCAGTGTTTAAGTACTCTGCTTAGAAAACGGGATCCCACATGGCCGACTACTGTTCAAGTCCTGGCCCTAGCAGCTTGAAAAATATGCCATGTGTATGTGCATGTGTGCCTAAAATCCTGATGGATTGGAGAAGTAGAGGAAAAAGAATTGTGGCATGACCATGCCCCATTGGAGGTGCTTTCTCTTTCTCTCTCTGTCCTCTCTCTTCCCCCCCCCTCTCTCTAGCAAATGCACACACACTCTGGCAATACAAACAAACAAGCAAAAAATATCCCAACTTGGCCTCAAGCTGAGAAGACTCCCTCTGAATCAGTGATTAGCAGCCAATATTACACAAAAAGGAGGTACTTACTAATTGCTAATTTTTCTGAAATATTGGTGGGGAATGAAAGCTCTTCCAAGCTTAAAAATGTACGACATTCTCCCATAATCTTAGTTAATGGGCTTCTCTTTAAAAAATATAAATAAGAGTCTTCGAAAAGTGCACAGAAAAATGTAAGTTATGAAAAAAACTGCACAGATTTCAAAAAATGTCTGCACAGAAAAAAACTCATACGTTAATTCCATTTTTTCATGAACCTTTCTTCTTTCTTTCTTTTTCTTTTCTTTTTTTATTAATATTTTTGCCAGAGGGGTATGTGCTCACTGGAGAGAGGCATAGAAAAAAGAAGGAAAGAAGCAAAAAAGCACCCCCCACATGGGGAATGGCCACACTACAATCCCTTCTCCTCTCAGAATTTTAGGCATGCATCCACACACACCCAATGAGTTCCTCAAGCCAATGTTCTGGAACTTGAAATATGTAGTCACCCATGTGGGATACAGTTGTCCCAACCACTATGCCACAGACTGGCGCTCCATGAACTTTTTGAAGTTCCCTCATAATAGCTATCCCCACTGGTCTGAATCTCCAGAATTAGATAACCTCTTCAATATAATCATGATGCTGCTCCCATGGAATAAATGTTTAATGAACTCAGAAGGAAAGGCCTGGGTTCATTATGGACTGCAGCTAAGTGAGCCTTGGGTACTCATTCCAAAACTAGGAGAATAATAACTGGACCCATCTGGCATGTGACCCCACTACGAGAGAAATGTATGCACAAGTTCCTCCTAGTTAGGATAAAAATCCCTCACCTTAGTTCCTCTTAGGTCCTTCCAAAGAGGAAGGACCTCTCTTTGTGTAGGAATTGTTCTCTGTTTCAATAAACTCCACTTTGCTATCCCCTCTGTGTGTCCACATCTCTAAATCTTCTTGAGCTTCAGACAAGAACCAGCATGAGTATTGAGTCTGAACACCCAACACGTCCACATCACTGCCTCTGAGAAGTCAGAGTTGGGATAGAGAACTACTTAGAATTTATGGTGACAATCAGAGAGAGCTACCCAGAAAGAAAACACCCTGTGATCTCTGGAGTTGGGCTGGTTTCTATTTTGAAGACCTACATTTTGAGATAAGAAAAATATTCCTTGCCAAAAAAAGCCTGACTATCCATCAGTCAACTTTCATGGCTTTTTAGTTCTTTAGGAACAGAAAGCCACTAAAGAGGGTCTTGCTATGATTTGGGGGCCTTGGGGATATAAAAAGATCTGTTACTCAGTAATGCTTTGTGGTGGCTCTTAAGTGGAAAAGGAACAAACTGGGAAGTCTGGAGAGACAGGCATTAAAAGCTGAGTTTCTGAAGTTTATCTGGGGCATTTACATTCTACTTATATATAAATGTATTGAATCAAAACATTTGAGTTTTTCGCTATTAATTTCTTAACCTATGTAGAAGGAACAATTAACAAGAAAGAAAACCTGCATAAACAAAATGTCCTTTAGACTAGTCCATTAAAGAGAACTTCATAGCTGCACACCAATAAACGGATTATCAATAAATGGAACAATAAGAAAAAGATCCCTGAAGTGTGTGTGTTGGGGGGGGGGGGCCCAGGGGAAGAGTCAGATTCAGAGCAGTATTTCCAGCAAACAAGTATGCAAACAACATAGACCCTTGCAAAAGGCACTGCAGAAAATGAGAAGGAAGCTAAACAATGGCTTTATTGATTTAAGACATGTGGATTTCATTAGGGAAGCTGAATGCATAAAAATGGGTTGTGATATCTGAACTGAGGCAAGGAGAAAAATTAGGTCACAGAGCTCCTCGGACAAAAGGAATGATGAATCTTTATTAGGTAATTGGACTGGGGGTAGGAGAAACAAAATAATTCTTTTCTTGACCAACCCCTCTCTGGATAGTTTTTAAGCTTTCAAAGGTGAATCTACATGTTGCAATGAAATGGCAAATCCCAGAGCCCCACTCTTGGACACAGCATCTGCACTGCCAAGGAAACCCTGTGCCAGAAACTAGAGATCCCCCTGGAAAAACAAGGTAGAGATCAAAGCAACACATGTAAGATGTCTCAATGCAAAGTTTCGGCTGAATTTGAAGGTAATAAAGTAGCAATAATTTTGTTTGTTTGTTTGTTTGTTGAACAGGCGTTTTTCTCTTAAGAGCACCTAACACATGGTAGCTTATGTAAAGCTCATATGCTAGTCATGTGGGAGCCTCATTCTGAAAATATTAGACACAGAAGCAAAAATCACCAAGCTGTTATAATGAGAATATCTGTACTTTGACAATTTGTAGAAATTGTGATGGAATACTTTTGCACAAATCTCTCAATTCAATTTTGATCCTTTGCCTTGATATGCAGAGCAAAAAAATCTAATTAGGAAAAACAGGTCTTTTAAGCTCATAGCTTTAATGACACTATGGAGAGGCAGCGATCTGCCATGCCTGGTAGACCACAACAATCTCAGGTGGTCACACAGGGGCAAAAGTGCCAAGGGCCAGAGCCCTGAAAAGGAAGGGCCACTCAGAACTGAGTCAACAAGCCAGTTCCTACAGTCCCAGCACAGGAGGCGTACACCATCACGGATCTCCTTACATCCAGACCAGACACCACTCTGGCCTGTCTCTTCAGCCAATACAGACCACCGACTTGAACCTGGGAGGTGAAATGTGTGAGACAGCACCAGATCCTCATGTGTTTCCAAATCACAAGTATCTCTCAGGTCAATGCCCATTTGAAGTTGTCTTTGCTTCTGAAGTGTTCCAAGTAGTTGAGCATAACTTTTCCATGATCCTGCAACTCCTTCTAACAAGCGGATATAATGTTCACTGAGTTATTAGCTTATTAAATAGAACCTCAGTCTTAAATTATGGTAAAATATGTATAACAAGAATATATCATTTTTAAGTGCACAGATTCAGAGACAGTAAATATATTTACATGTTACACAACCATTGTCCCGAACGCCTTTCATCTTGCAAAACTGAAACTCCATCCCTATCAAACAATAACTCTCCATTCCCATTTCCCTGCCCCTGAAAATCACTATTCTACATTCTGTCTCAATCAATTTGACTATTCTTTTTTTCATTGCCAGAGGGTATGTGCTCTCACCAGAAAGAGGAAAAGAGAGGAAGCACCTCCCAGTGGGGTGTGGTCATGCTGCAATCTCTTCTTCCTGATTTCTCTATCTTGTTGGGATTTTGAGCAAGCATGCATGCACACATACCCAGCGTGTTCAGGCCACTGGAGCCAGGATTCAAACTGTGATCAAACTGTGGTCAGCCATGTAGAATCTGACTCCCTTCACCACTAGGCCATGGGGCCAGCCTGAATTTGACTAATCGAAGAATCTCATATAAGTAGAATCATACAGTATCTGTCCTTTGCTCTTGTTATATTTGATTTAGCATAATGTCCTACTGCTTTTTTAGAAATTAGGGCAGTTTCACCGAAAAGAGGTTAAAAGCTGAGCACCCCTAGTTTGAAAATTATTATAGCAGAGCTTGACAAGAGCTAATGGCTGAATCAGACTGCCTGAGCTTGAATCCTGGTTTTGGCATTCTGAGATGGGTAAGCTAGGAAAAGTCACTTATCTTGTCTGCACCTGAGTCTCCTGACTTGTATTATATAACGGAAATAATAACAGAACAGGCTGAGCGTCCCTAATTCAAACATCTCAAATCCAAAATGCTCCAAAATTAGAAACTTTTTGAGTGCTGAAATGTTGTCACAAGTGAAAAATTCTGCACCTAACCTCAAGTGATGGGTTGCAGTCAAAATATTGCATTAAAAAATGTATAAAATTACCGTCAGGTTGTACATACAAAGTGTGTATAAAATATAACTAAGAGCCAGCCCTATGGCCTAGGAGCTAAGGGAACCAGATAATCAATGGCCAACTGCATGGTTCAAGTTCTGGCCCCAGAAGCTTGAAAAACATACCAGGTATGTATGTGTGCTTGTCCAAAATTATGACAGGATAGAGAAATGGTGGAGAAGACCATGCCCTGTTTGCTGGGGGTCGGGGTGAGGGGTTCCCTCACTCTCTGTCTCTCTCTGACAATACATAAATCCTCTGGAGAATTTTTTTAAAGAAATATATATATATATATATATATTTATATATATATGTCTAGACTTAGTCCTCTCTCTAAGATATCTCATTATGTATATGGAAAGATTTCAAAATTAAAAAAAAAAATTAAAATCCAAAACATTTCTAGGCTCAAGCATTTCCGATATGGTACACTCAATCTGTATTTCTATTCACTGGGGGTATTAGGAAGATCAAATTAATTAATATATGTAAAACACAATAATATCTGGCACAGAGTTGGTGCTGGACAAATATTAATATAATTTAAGATAAAGAGTATATACACAAAAAATCCTAAATATAAAATTACAAAGTTTATATCTTCACAAAACAGTTATTTATTCTTCGGGTGATTATTATGAAGGAAGCAAAAAATATCTACTCTCAAAAAGCATTAGTTTGGCAGATACATCTTGCAAAGACCTATCCTGCCCAACCTCTCAGCTCCCAGGACTTCTGAAGTGAAGCCATGCTACCTCCGCATTCGGACCTGGTGTGGTCTAGTGGTATCATAGCCAGGTATGATTTGCATTTTCTCTTTGGTCACAGATTTAATAAATTTCAAATGTTGGAATATTTAGGATTTGGGATTTTTGGATTAGGGATGTGTACCTGTACTGTCCCCACACCTTTATTGAGTTTGTCACACAATAAGCTTTGAGTTAGACCAATTTAAAGAGTTCAACATGGTGATCTTGAATCAGACCAAAACCTCAGGAGTTTAACATAGTGTCCTGGGGGTTCTTTGAGAAGGTCAACGAATCAGAGAAGGGGTTAAGATTCTGACAGCTAGACGTCAAGCCCCACTCCCTCCCAGGTCAGAAAGCATAGAGGACTAGGACAAAGAATTTAATTAGCTTTTAGACCAGACTGTCTCAGAGATACAACTGTTTCTTTAGAGAGAAGAGTCATAATTCTCTCTTATCTTAAGCTTTTCCTTGGCCTTTTTGTGCTGTGCTGGCCTGATTAGGATCTGTTGTCTTAAAGGTTCTCTGAATGTTGACTCAGGAAGCCCACAAAGGAGCTATATGAGTCAAGGCCACATTCCCACTGTTCCCTGAGTCTTGTTTGCAAGCCTCCCGTGTCTCCTGCCTTACCCAGATGCTTTGTGGGCCAGTAAGGAGTTAAGACTTCAGTGGCAGAGAAAGAAAAGGGGAATCCATGGAAATTAGTGGAATCCCAATAAGAGGGGACATATTTCATTAGCTTCATGTTAAAAATCAGATTTCGGATTTTTCAAGGGTACTAGAAAACTCCGCTAGACTTGTTTCATGAGAGAGAACACAGTTTGTGTCAGGGCATGAAAACAGGAAAGGGTGAGAGTAATGTTTGATCATCTCAATCAAGGGGAAATTTGACTGAGGTAAACAGTTCTCAGAAATAGCAATCATTTCACACATTTGATTTTTTTTTTTAATGGTTTAGGTGTTCTCCAAGTCAGGCCTAGACAGACTATTCAGCGCTGTGAAAGCCAGTATGTATTAGTGGAAAAGCTTAGGACTTGGGAGGGTTAACCTGAAACCCAAAGTATAGAGAGGACTTCTTCACCATGAAGTAACTTAGAGACAATAATGTTTCATTTGTGGGGATTAAAAGTAAAAACAAAACATAATTAAATATCTGACAATAATAGGACGTAAGTTGGTTGAAAGTTAATAGGAGATAAGACATATGGACATATTTGGATTATTTAAGGGATGAAATATTAACATCAGACTTATTAATTAAATATTCATGGTAAAATTTCTAGAAAGCCAACCAAAGACTAGAAATAGGGTATATAACTTCCAAACTACATGGGGAGAGGGAATAGTATAGAAAAGAGAAGTTGTTTCACAAATGTGGATAACCATCATATTGCTCGCATAATAAAAAGTAAAACTGAAGATTACTGAACTAACAAAGCATTCAGTTTAACTTTGAAAAACACAACAGAATCAAATTAAAGAATGTAAGAAAAAGGTACAACACCAAAAAATCAAGGAAATATGTAAAATTAAAACTATAAAGAGAATCAGGATGCTGAAATCTGTATCGTCAAAAAGATTAATAAGTGAATAGACTTCTAGCTGATTTAGAAAACAAGAGAAAGTTGGGGCCATCAGGTGGAGTGGTGGTTAAGAGTGCTGGACTCCCGCATGGCCAACCGTGGTTCGAGTTCTGGACCTGGTGGCTTGCTTTCTCACTTTCCCTCTTTCTTTCTCTCTCTCTCTCTCTCTAGCTCTGTCCTTCTCTGGTCAAATTAAAAATAAATAAAATGGAATAAAGTAATTATTTTTAAAAAAGAAGAGAAACTGTAAATAAGCAATATTAAGACTGAGATAAAAAGAGGACCAAATCATAGATGATACAGAGATTAGGCAAAGAGTATCATGAACAAGTCTATAAAAATCAACTTGAACACTTAAAGAAACTGACAAATTCTTAGAAAAATGCAAATTAAAAAGGACTCAAGCAGTACTAGAAAATATAAATGGCTTCATAACTAATGACAAAATTGTTAATATATCTTTTCTCTTTTTAAATTCATGACAGAAGTGCATCCATGCAGATGAGAGAGAAATGAGCACCTCCCCAAGGTCTCATCACACTGTGGTCCCTTTTCAGTCCATAGGACAATGGGCACTTGCACCCACCAGTGCATTTCAGGCTGACCAGGCATTCAAACTGCATTTGCCGTGTTAGATCCAGCTTCTCTTAAGCAGCACATCACCACTGATCAGTAATAACAAAATCAAATCAATTGTTTAAAATCTGCACACAGTAAACAGCAGTCCTACATGGTTCTGCAGATGAGTTCCCCCAAATTCAGGAACGGATGCACTCACGGTTACTAACCTCTTCCAGAAAGCAGAAAAAGAAGAAACATTAACTCAACTTATTTTACAAAATTGGCATAATTCTTCTCCCAAAACCAAGGGGGAAAAAACCCATATTTGAAAATAAAAGCAAAAACTCTAAACAAAATATTGACAAATGATACAATGCAATTCTATGTAATGTAATCCTATATAGCATACATTACATCATAATCAAGTTAGATTTATTCTACAAATGCAAGAAGAGTTCAGACTCAGAAAATCTATTAATATATTTGACAGAACAAATTAAAGGAGAGATTAGTCATCTTTTCTTTTTCTTTTCTTTTTTTGTTTAATTGCCAGAGGGCACATGCATTCACTAGAAGGACAGAGAGACAAACAGAAAGAGAGA
Source organism: Tupaia belangeri chinensis (assembly GCF_000334495.1). Taxonomy (NCBI): domain Eukaryota; kingdom Metazoa; phylum Chordata; class Mammalia; order Scandentia; family Tupaiidae; genus Tupaia; species Tupaia belangeri. The sequence continues at coordinate 620,660 of NW_006160128.1, forward strand.
AGGAGAGAGAGGTAGAAAACACCTTACAATGGGACATAGTCACACTGCAGTCCCTTCTCCTCCATCTCCCCATCTTATCAAGATCTAGGGCACTCACGTGCATACACCTGCCATGCTTTTCAAACCCTCAGAGCCAGGATTCAAACTGTGGTCAGCCATGTGGGATCCAGTTCCTCTAACTGCTAGGCTATGGGGTTGGCTCTGATCATCTTAATAGATTCAGGAAAAACATTCAATGAAATTCAATATGCAAGAGACTAAGAATAGAGGAGAGTTTTTCTAATTTAATAAACTGAGTCCATAAAATATGATAGTAGATAATGTTATTTACTGTTGAAATGTTAAAAATTTCAAAGTATTCCTTTCGAAATCAGGAACGATTTGAAGATAGTCATTCATTCTCTCTTCGATTCAGTATTGTTTATAATGCCCTAGTCATCCAAGATATGCAAAAATAAAAACAAAAACAAAGACAAAAGAAAAAAGATACAGGATTGGGAAGGAAAACACAAAATTGTTACCCTACACAAATCTTACCATTGTCTGTATAGAAAACTAAAAAAAAAAAAAAAAAAAATTTCTGTATAGAAAACTTAAAAAAAAAAAAAAAAAAACTCCAGAAAATTTATTAACATTAGGACTTCTAGCAAGGTTAATAGATACAATACCAATTTGTAAGTCAATTATATTATCTATACCAATAACAAGATTTTTTTTTTTTTTTATTTGCTAGAAGGTAGATGCACTCGCTGGAAAGAGGAGGTAAGAGGGAAAAGTGAGAATGCACCTCCTCACCCCCACGGGCTGTGGTCACTCCACAATTCTTTTTCCTCCATTTCTCCCTCCTTCCAGGATTTTTTTTGTTTGGTTGGTTTTTGGTTTTTGGTTTTTGGTTGGAGAGGTTTTTTTCGCTATAGGGCGCATGCGCTCGCCAGACAGAGACATAGAGACAGAAAGCGAGAAATCATCCCCCACGGGGGATGGTCACGCCGCAATCCCTTCTCCTCCATTCTCCTCTTGGGATCTTGGGCACGTACGCACATGCGCCTGGCGTGAGTTTTAAGCCACCGGGTCCAGGACACAAACCGTGGTCGACTAGTGGGAGTCCAACGACATAGCCATTACGCTAACTGCTGGTTCCCCCTCCTTCCAGGATTTTGAGCTTGCATGCACATACACCTAGTGTGTTTTTCAAGCCACCAAATCCAGGTCTTAAATGATGCAGATGGTGGGATCTAACTGACTTAACTATCACAACACCAGCTGGTCCTATAAAAAACATTTCAAAATAAATAAATGGAGGGACATACTAACTCCAAAGATCAGAAGACTCAATTTTGCAAAGATGTCAGTTCTTACATAATTGGTTTATAGCTTTAATGAATTTCTAATCAAAATTCCCAAATGATTTTTCTTGGAAACTGATTCACTAACTCTAAAACTTATCTGAAAGGGCCAAGAGCTCATTGCAGTAAAAACACTCTTGAAGAAGACAAAGAACCAGTCTAGACTTCTAACTGATTTAGAAAACAAGAGAAAGTTGGGGCCGGCAGGTGGAGTGGGACTTATAGTTGGGATTTCCCCCTACTAAATATCAAGGCTTACTACAATGTTACCGTAATTGAGACAGTGTGGTCTATCAGGATAGACAGACAAATGGGACAAACTGAAGAGCCCAAACTCAGACTCATGCATGAAGACAACTCTGAGATTTATTGGCAGTGACTTCCCAGAGGAAAGGTTGACTATGGTAGGGGGCTCTGTTATTTTTATAGAAAATTATATTGAATGTATATCTCATAACTTACTCAAAAATTAACCCTGATGGATTAAGGATTTAAAAGGGGAAAGAAGGGACCAGCAGGTGGCATGGTGGTTAAGATATTAGACCCCACATGATCAACTATACAGTTAGAATCCCAGACCTGGCCGCTTGAAGAACATACTAGACACACATGCATGTGTGCCCCAAATCCCAAGAGAATGGCAGAGACAGGATTGTGGCATGACTATCCACCTGGGAGACGATTTCTCACTTTTCCTCTTTTTGACTCTCAGTAGCGAGTACATGCTTCCTATGGCAAAAATAGGAATAAATAAATAAATAATAATAAAAAACCTTTAAAATATAGTGAAATGAATTATTTTAATCTCGGGACCAGCAGTTCGCATAATGGCTATGTCACTGGACTCCCATGTAGTCAACCGCGGTTCGAGTCCCAGACCCAGTAGCTTAAACTCACGCCGGGCGCGTGTGTGTATGCCCAGGATCCCAAGAGGAGATTGGAGGAGAAGGGATTGTGGCATGGCCATCCCCTCTGGGGGTGATTTCTCGCTTTCTGTCTCTCTGTCTCTCTCTGTTTTTCTGGCGAGTGCACGTGCCCTGTAGCAAAAACCTCTCAAAAAAATTTTTTTAATCTCACATATCCTGAAATTTGATAAAACATATTCAAAGTAGCACAGTAATAACAAAAAGTACTAAAATTCATATAATCTCTATACATATATACCTTACATAACAGTATCAATACTATGTTCATCATTTTTAGCTTGGATTTGTAAACTTACCCCGTGAAGACTGATATTTGCACTGCTGACTGGCCACAGCCCTCAAGGTAGAGTCTATTTGTAGATCTTGCCATTAGATTGGCCCTTATCACCAGCCAGTCTACCCAAGCCACAGGCCAACATGGTAAGCTCTAGTTTAACCTTAGGCCCTGTCTGCTTACTCAATTATTTACTGAAATACTTTCCTAATATTTTCTGCACAGCCCTCCAATTCCAAACCCCACCCAGATTGCAACATTTTTATGTCTATTTTTGAAATTCTGCACCCTTTAATATTTTACTTTGTCATCTGTTTCATCATTTCTGTCATCATTTACTTACACAAGGTTAACCCAGAGGGCAGATTTAATGCTCTTAATTGTAGAGTCAGAAAGACATTGCACACTTAGATAGAAAATGAACTAACGATAAAAAATATTCTTAGAACAGGAAGTATCTAAAAGAAAAACGAATTTACAGACATCTTGAAATATGAGTGAGAGAGTTCCCAATTATTTCTGACAAGCAGGGGTTGGTGTATGAAAACGAATTCAGGGCCCATTATTACTAGCTTGAGATATGTGAAATGGCACTCGTGTCTCTATCTAAGGTAGACCTCATGGGGTGGGGGATGCACAGATACTGTTACAGTTACGGCGCTAATCTAATATAATCAGTAATTGCTTGTCTCTGATGATGATAATAATAAAACATGGAGGCTTCTAAGTCTCACCCAAATATTTTCTGAGGTCCTCCACAAACATCTCACATGTTTTCATAAATGAAAACTCAGTCATGCAGCTAGGGCAACCTTAACTTAAGTATTTTCAAAAGCAAGGGTTCTAGTGTGAAACCACTGGAATTCCTCTGGGTATACAGTTTGGGAAAATGGTTTCAGGAAATGAGTTTTCAGCCAGTTTTCTTTCTTTCCTTCCTTTCTTTCCTTCTTCCTGATAGGATCCTTATGGGAAAGAGAATTGGAGATTTAAAAAAAATTGCAATTTGACCAGACACTAATGAGAGGTACTTTCTCTCTCTCTCTCTCTCTCTCTCTCTCTCTCTCTCTCTGTCTCCCTCTTCTCTCTCTCCCCTGCCTTTTAAGCACATACCTTCTGACATTAAACAACAACAATAACAACAACAACGAACAGACTACTCACAGGTTAAAACCCAGAAACAATTAGATCTTCATTAACAGAAGATAGAACTTACGGTGAATGCATATAACAGAATATCTTGGCAATGAAAATGAAGAAGCTGCAGCTATGTTCAATGACATGAATGGATCTCATAAACATTGTAGTGTGGGTTAAGTTTCCTTCCTTCACTTCCTTCTTTCCTCCTTTCTTTCCATTTTCCCTCCCTCCCTTTCTTTCTTTTTGAGAGACAGACAGAGGGGAACAGGGAGAGAGAAAGAGGTATTTTCAACCAGGTCTCACCATTCCATGGTCCTCTCACCCCAGCCTCCCCATTAGTTATAATTACAGGCACACACTGCCCCACCCAGCATGTCTAAGTGTGGCTAGGATCCGAACCTGGGTATTCCATGAAGATCCAGAATCATGCAACAGTGCCCTATCACTTACTTCACCACAACTGGACTCTCAGATTTCTTTTGACATTTGAGGGATCCAGTCAAAATGAGAAGAAAATAGGACAAGGACTGTAAAGAGAAATACAAAAGAAAAAAATATAAGAGATGGTAAGTTCTAGAATTGACATACTTAAGTGACTACAGTGGTTCCTCCCTTACCCATGGTTTGGCTTTCTGCAGTTTCAGTTACCTACAGTCACCCATGGCCCAAAATAGGAAAATATAATATAGTAAGTTATACTGAGAGGAGAGAAAGACCGGATTCACATAACCTTTGTTGCAGCATGTTATAATTGTCCTACTCTATTATTGTTGTTGCTTATCTCTTACTGTGCCTCATTTATAAGGTAAGCTTTATCGTAAGTATGTATGTATAGGAAAACAACATAGTATATATAGGATTCAATACTGCCTGCAGTTTTGGGAATCCAATGGAAGTCTTAGAACATATCCCCAGCAAGAGGTAGGGACTATGATACTTAATATGGAGGGTAGTGCTGGGACTTAAAGAGAGTAAACTTTACATTCAAGATTCTCAGGCATTGCCAATTAATAAAAAAAGGAGAGGAAGGAGAATGGGTTATACGTAAGAGAAATACAAGCATTTTCTCAACTTCCTCCAAATACTTTCACACGAGCCTCACCTCTATGTTTTGAGAGTATTTATTTGCAGTTCTTTGGTTAACATCTTCTTCCCATATTTATTTTGCAATCTCTGTAGCCCTAAGACAAAATCAAAACAAAGAAATTCTGTTTATTAGTGCTGTTACAATGATTAAATTCTGTTTTCTCTTTTGGAGAATGTAACTCCATTAGGTTTTGAAGATTGTCCCCCACAAAATGCTTTCAGAACCATGTTTGAGATTGTGTTCATAATGGAAACCAAAATAAACAAATGTCCACTAGTGAGTGGAATGACTGAATTAAGATCTATACCAATAATGCAGTCCTTGAGAAAGATCCATTGATCAATCATCTATTCAACAAATGTTTTTGAACGGGTAATACGTGTAATGCACTGTTCTAATTAATATACTTCAGAAGTAAACAAAGCTGGCAAAATGGTCTGTTCTTCTTGATTTTATGGACTAAGTTAGGAAAATGTATTACATGTTAGGTGTCATAAATAAAGCAAGGATGGGGAATAGGGAGGCCATGAAGAAGGCTCAGTTTAGAATAGGGAGATGAGGGAAAGTGACATTTGAGTAAAATTTTGAAGGTGATAAGGAGGAGGAGCCATGTGAACAACAGGGCAAACTGCGTTCCAGGTTGATGTAACTAACAGCAGATGCAAGGCTCCAAGGCAGGAGCAAGCCTGGCATGTCCAGTGAACAGAAAAGAAGTTAGCTGGACAGGAAAAAAAAGAGGAGCAGAGATATACACAGGGTTGAAACAGTCAGGGAGACCAGGTCACGCAAGGCGTTTGTAAAGACTTCGGCTTTCAGTCTAAGTGTCATAAGAGATCACTGAAAGATTTTGAACAGTAGAGAAGTGATCTGATTTATGTTTTTCAGAATCCCTCTAGCTCTTTTGTTAAGAAGGGGTAGGTTAATAAGGCAAAGAAAGGAGACCAGTTAGGGAAGTATTAAAATAACTCAGTTGAGAAATGATGATTCAGAGTAGTAACCATGGAGGACACATACTAGACAAGATTCTGGATACATTTCAGAGGTGGAATTGATGGAATTTGCTGATACATTGGATATAGGGTATGAGAAAGATAGAAGGGAAATATTTAGGTCTTTGGCCTAAGAAATGGAAAGACAGAACCACCATTAACTAAAGTGGGAATGAATTTTATTAAAATAGTAGGTTCTATTAAGTTAAACTAGAGTTCTGTTAGGTTAAACTGGAGTGTCATTTTTGTAGGTTCAAAACATTGAATGCCAGTAATTTCATATGATTCAACCTAAGATAAATGTCTATGTGTTAAAAAAAAAGGAAAAAGTAAGAAAGCACCCCTCCCCAAGTGGGAGATGGCCATACTACAATCTCTCCCACTATTTCTCTCTTCAGGATTTTGGGTATGCAAACACACATGTCCAGCATGTTTCTCAATCCACCAGGTCCAGGACTTGAACCACTCAGTTGGCCATGTGGGATCCAGCCATCTTCACTACCACTCCATGGGCTGGCCCCCCAATAACATACCTTTTGTAAATGTATCCAGGAATGGAGTCTAACCAGAATGGTGGGGGAGCGTATCACAGTTGGTGTGAACTTATTATGTAAAGCAAATGGGCCCAGTGGCTCAAGGGGTGGACAGTAATGGATATTGTGGTGCACCACCCAGACCTACATTGAAGACTGAAGTATTTATTCCTCAACTCTCAGGAACGTTGGCTACTCACAGCTTACAATGGGCTTCCCCAGGAAAAATCTTCAGCAGAAGGAAACTATCTTGTCCTAGATTATGCCCTCATCTCACACACACACACACACACACACACACACACGAGGAACCCACAACAAATGGTTTCTTGATGATGTGAGAATATAAAGGGCCATTCTCCTTGCCTCAACTTAAGATAACCCCAAAGGGCTATCCAGGCTTCAGCATCCCTGAAGCTCAGCTGAAACTATGACTGCAGTACTCTTCAGCTTTACCTTTGCCTTTTTAAACTCTGCTTTGTTCCTCTTTCACAGATGTTGTTCCCAAGAACACTCCCCATAAGCCTCTCAGAAATAAGTCTCCAATTTCTGTGATTTGAATGTGTCTCCTAAAATTCATCTGTTAGGAGGCAGGACCTTTAAGAAATGATAAATAATGAATGGATTAGTGTCACTATCTTGAGAGGGAATTTGTTATCACAAGATTATATTTGAGATAGAGGTGGAGGTAGTTCTCTCTCGCTCTCTTCTTTTTTGGAGAGGTTTTTGTTATAGGGCGTGTGCACTCGCCAGACAGGCGGAGAGAGACAGAGAGACAGAAAGCGAGAAATCACCCCCTAGGGGGCATGGCCAGGCCGCAACCCCTTCTCCTCCATTCTCCTCTCAGGATCTTGGGCATGCATGCACACGAGCCCGGCGTGAGGTTAAGCCACTGGGTTCGGGACGTGAACCGCGATCAACTACATGGGAGTCCAGCGACATAGCCATTACGCTAACTGCTGGTCCCTCTCTCGCTCTCTTCTTGCCCTTGGGATGATGTGGCAACAAAGCCCTCTCTAGATGCCTGCCATTTGATCTTGGATTTATCAGCTTCTAGAACTATTAGAAATGAAATCTTTTTTATAAATTACTCCGTTTCAGATATTGTGGTACAGCAGCACAAAGCAGACTGAGACACCATCTCTGTCTTACTTCAGGGAACCATGGCTAAGCTACTACAGTACTTCAGCTGGGGAAGAAGGCTGAGAAAGAGAAGCTACAGCTTCCACTTGTTTCATTGCTTTGTTTTTTCAGTGTTTTCTCCTACAAAAATCAATCTGCCTCTCCTCACATTTCACTATTCCGAAAGAAAAGCAGAAACCAAAGACACTCCAGTCTCCCAGAATCTTGTCTTGGTTCTAGTATATCCACTCTCCAGGTAACAATGATCAGGAATGACCTCCCTCAAAAATGTCAGCAGCTGTATTTCAGGCTGATTCTCTTCAACACGCAGAGATGGTCTCAGGACAATGTGTATGAAAGAGAGCTTTGCTCTTACCATTTCAACCTAGGGCTATGTAACAAATATTTTTCAACACCCTACCAGGTTAAAAACCACACCAATCCAGACAATATACAGTTTATTACAACTCTGTTCTCACTGGGATAGCAGAAACAGCTAATATTGTTTTAAGAATATTGAAGTCAGTTTTTGTTTTGGGTGTTCTTTGGGGGTAGAGGAGTATTTTTTATTAGTACAAGCCATTAAGGCTAAATGATTCCTTTTTTAATCCTCCAGAACATTTGAGAAGTGTTTGGGTTTTTTAGATTTTTGTTTTTTAAAATTTCAACTGACTCATTTGGTAGGAACAAAGTCACATGTCAGCATGTGGTCTGACCTATATGAGATATCACAGAGAAAGCAATCATAACCTTTCCAAATGAAGGTATGTCCAGCAGTTTTACATTCTTGATTTAGTTTTTCCATATTTAAACAATTACATTCACTAACAAGTAGCCATACAAGCAAAGAGTATGTGCCTGAGATGGCCATGGAGGGAAGATTGATCAACACCATATTCTAGAGGACTTCTTATCTGAATTTTCTTATTAGTTCCTTCCATCTTCTCTCTCTTTCTCTTTTTTAAAATTTTTAATTGACAGAGGATGCATGCATTCACCAGGAATACACAGAGAGAGAAAGAAGAAGAAAGCTCCTCCCAATGGGACAAAATCACATCACAATGCCCTCTCCTTACTTCCCCATCCCATCAGGATTCTGGGCACACATGTAAATCCACACATACCTGCATGTCTCTGAAGCTACCAAGGTCAGGACTCAAACCATGGTCAGTCATATGGGATCTGACTCAACCACCAGGCTGCAGAGCTAGCCTGGTTGCTTCAGCCTTTGACCTCACAGCATTGGGCTCAGGAACATGAACTGTAATGGAGGAAAGAAAAAGAGAGAAAAAAGAGTACTGAATTACCATAACAAATGGCAAGGATTGGCTTTTATTTTTTGGCTCATCTTTTGTTCTTGTGGGAAGAGCCCAGAGAAGCCAGTGGTTTTCAGTGAACTGCCGTCCAACAGTAGACTTTCTTACTCCTCCTTATGAACTACAGATGCCCCGACCTGATGTCTGTGATATCCAACAGTCAGCTGTGCCTTTCTGCCTCCACTAATGCATGGAATGATTAATTGGGTTTGTGAAAATGGTCACTTCCATCTTTTTTTATTTTCTTAATGAATGGTGAAGTATGTCATTACAGAGGCGTGTTGACAAGGATGGCAAAGACTAAAAATAAAGTCCCTTTTCAAAATAAAATATTCAGCATTTTGACTGGCTGAAATTTATTTGGCAATAATATCTTGGTTAACATTCCCTGAGGTTTGCTTATATGGCTATTCTGGTTCTTTATTTTAAGTATATCAGCATTTTTCCACAGTCTCAAGCTATTCTCATCTCAGCATGTAGAAAGTTAATAGGTAGCACAGAAGCTCATGGCTCTAATTCCCGTAAAAACATAATTGGTTAGAAGTACAGGTATTAACACCGTCCTTTTTGCTTCACTGAAAGGTCAACCAGTATGGCCACAAAGCCACACTCACCATAGCCTTTAGGACTTTTGGTCCAGATGACTACCAAGATGGACTTTGCCATACTGGCTTCACATAACCTATAGACACTGCCCATGAACACAGAATAAGAACTACTTGGAATTTGAAATTTTTTAGGAAGAAAACTTCTTCTGATTTGTTTAAAGTAGCACAAAAGGAATGCAGTTTTATTTAACATGGTTGCCCACTTAGATTCTACAATTATTATTCCAGTGGTCCCGCCATTTTTCAAAACATCTGTGGAATTTCTGTTTTGGCATTGCCCTCAGATACTGTTTATAAAATGCATCAGAAAATTAGTTTCATTACTTTCTAATCACATATGAATGAGATTAAAAAGTTAGATTACTCAATTTATTTACCAGACTGGGTTCCGCGGCTGCCTTTTGCATTTTCTAAATAACAAATCCTCTCACAAAACCAAAGTTTGCCATCAATAAATCCTTCAAAACCACATGCTTTGGTCTAAGACAAGAATTCTAATAAGAGAATTCCAAAAGGGATTAGCATAATGGGAGAATCCCTGGAGTAAGTGCACAGCCTTCCAACCTAATGACTCTGAACTGGGCATTTGGATTCACAAAATCAGGCACACTTTAAAAAGACCTGACTTTTTTTTTTCCATAAAACTTACATTGAAGGAGCATCAGGCTCCACCCAGGGGATGCAGCAGCAAGCTTACCGTAGGCTTAGCCTCTGCTCTCTGCCTGTACCAGCCTTCAGAGAACCAGTGTCAAGAAGTGATCTAAAGCGCTGTTTCAGAATTATGCTAATTTGAACTATCACAATTATAAAAACAAGTATAAAATAAGATGCATTTAAAGTTGGACACCAGGAAAAAAACTTGGAAGTCCTTCCCTTTGTTGTTATTTTTAGTTTCTTTCCTTTTTGAGAAAGAGATTTTGGCTATAGGGCACGTGCGCTTGCCAGAGAGACAGAGAGAAACAAAATGGGAAATCAACCCCTAAAGGGGATGGCCATGCCTCAATCACTTCTTTTCCATTCTCCTTGCAAGATTTTGGGCATGCAACATGCACACATGTCTGGTATGAGTTTCAAGACACTGGGTCCAGGACTCGAACTACCATGGACCACATGGGAGTCCAGTGCCTTAAGCACTATGCCACCTGCTGGTCCTCTGTTTTCTTTTTTTTGTTTTGTTTTGTTTTGTTTTGTTTTCTATTTAGGACTTTGAAGCAAAGCAGGGAAGTACATTCACATTCACTAAATTTAACTTGAATGCCTCGGTAACCTATGAGAATTAGCAAGGTTACCTAAACTGGGATACATACATGTAGCTCCCTACTTACCAGTGGTGGTTATAAAACGAAAGATTAAAACCCTAAAATGTAGCTTTATGGAAATACCTTTGCCATCATCAGTAGCAATGGCAACATTTTCTCACAAGTCCCATTCCATTGAAGAAATGGCAGGAATAGTTCAGGAAGGTATGTGAAAGTTAATCAGTCTCATTCAACAATTAGAATTTGGACACCAGGAATGGTGCCACATACAAAAGCTGAAGTCTGGTTGGATTTCTTTGGTTGCTGGGAACTCATCTAGTTACTCAGGTACTGAGGTCATACTGTGACTGTATGCAATAAGGATGCACATTCTCCCAGTCTCCAGACCCTACGAGGAATACTCCTGGCTCAGTTGTCCACATCCACCTCTCCACCTATCTTGATATCTATAGGTCCCCTAAGCTTAGTATTGAATTGGCTAGGGAAAACTACCTTGCTCAAGAAATCATTTTGCTCAAGAAATTCACTTGATAGACAAAATCTAGAAAGACAGGCAACTTGAATCTAGGTGGTGGTGCAGGGGTAATGCAATTGAACTCACGTGAGAAGGTCCCAGGTACACCTCCTAAGACTTCCCTCTACATGCCGGTACACAGGCATACCTGTAATCTGGACTGGCTGGGACTAGGGTGTGGAGCCCCTATTGGAGGTGCCTAACTCTCTGTATTTTCATCTGTCTGCCTGCCTCTCTATCTCAGAAAATTAAAAATAAAAACAAAACAAAACAATGACAACCTTTAAAAATTGTTAAATAAATAAATAAACAGGCAGGTCGATGCTTCCATTCAGAAGATGACCAGAATCTTAACAGAACAGAATTATGCTGCAATGGGAACACCAAAGAGCCTGTCATACATGAGCTCATGTGAAGTGGAGTCCCTGGTCTCAACTGAGAATTCAAGGACTGTCACTCAGAGTGTTCCCCCCACTTTTTAAGCCACCCCAGATTTGGGAGTGAGGAACAGTCAGTTGATCCTGCAACCAGGTCCCCTCTTCCCTATGACATTCCTCAACTCCACCCTATTCTTCTTTAGGTCCATCCTCAAGGACAGGTCCATATCATATAGTCTTTTCATAAAGATGTCATCATTACAGCTCAGAAATTGTCCCAGCTGCTATGGCACAAAGTAACATAAGAGTACTGCAAGGCTGGAAGTCATATGGTTGACCATGAGTTTAGTTCCACTGGTCAGTTTGAATACATACTGGGCATACATACTTGGGCAGGTATCCAAGGTCCTTAAGCACTAGAAGACTGAGAAAGGGGGATTGTAGCATGACAAAACCCAAAACTCTGTTGAAGGTGCTTCTCTCTGTCTTTCTCTACCTTTCTCTCTCATGTGGGCACACACTTTCTATCATAAAAAAAAAACAAAAAGTAAAAGTGCCTTCCCTTATTGATCACAATCTTTTTCTTTTTTGAAGAATTATTTTTATTTGACTTTATTTATTTATTTTAATTTGACCAGACAGGGACAGAGTGAGAGAGAGAGACTGAGAACGCAAGCCACTGGGTCTGAGACTTGAACTGTGGTTGGCCATGTGGCAGTCCAACACCCTTAATCACCATGCCACCTGCATGGTGGTTATATGGTTATATATGTGTGTGTGTGTGTATATATATATATATATATATATATATATACACACACACATATAAATACTTTTTTTGGGGGGAGAGGTTTTTGCTGTAGGGCACGTGCGCTCGTCAGACAGACGGAGAGACAGAGAGACAGAAAACAAGAAATCATCCCCCATGGGGGATGGCCACGCTGCAATCCCTTCTCCTCCATTCTCCTCTCGGGATCTTGGGCACGCACGCACACGTGCCCAGCATGAGTTTTAAGCCACCGGGTCCGGGACACAAACCGCAGTCGACTATGTGGGAGTCCAGCGACATAGCCATTATGCTAACTGCTGGTCCCAATACATTTATATATATATATTTAGGGTTGGTATTTATGACTTTATTCCACACTATTATTGAACACATTAGTTACCAAATATGTTTGATTTGCAATATTTTTAACTCTCTGAAAATTATTAACCAATTGTGCCCAATCATCTCAAAATTCATTCCTAAAATCCCATTAATTCACATTAATCACCATCAATTCAAATTCATTCTTCTGTACTGGTTTAAAAAAGAAAAAGAAAAAGAAAAAAATATATACTACCTCTCATTTTAATTATAAGCTACTTTGGACACATAAGTCTGTGAATGTAATTCTCTTTCCAAGTTACCATTACATAAATGAGTATTGGGAGTGCCTGAAAATTAGGGATATCATTGGCACTGTTTATTTTGTTCCTTATATTCATTTGAAATTACAAGCGAACACTCAGTAAACTTAAACTTCCAGAGTAAATGGGTCAAGGTAGGTAAGAATTCAAATGATTTTATTTTCTATAGGAAAGTTTTATGAGCAAAAAGAGAATTTAAATTGGCCTGTGACATTGGCTTTTTTCTATGGCTTTACTAATATCTCTAAGTACATTGATAATATTATTTTTAGCCCAGAGATAGAAAGTAAGAGCTGCTATGCCATATGTGCTGATGCTGTTCTGCTCCTCATCCATCCAGGAGCAACAGGGAGAACTACACAGCTCAGCCCGTGCTCATCAGAGGAACTTCTGCCCAGCCTGCTGTCAGGGACCAGGAGTTTCTCTGGCCTTCAAGGATGAGGGAGCAGGGGGCTTCTCTAGCCTTCAAAGACCACCTTCCAGTTCCTGTAGTCCCAGAGGTAAAAGGTAGGAGCTATTACTCCACGTGTGCTGTTACACAACTTCCAGCCACATTGGGAGCAGAAAAGGTTTGAATACATGGGAACCAAACACCTGAACAGGAGGCTCTAAGGAATTCTCTCCCTACAATCACCCTAGCAGTAAAAGGAGAAAAACTCCCCTCTGAAAACCTGAACCCAGATCTGCTCCTGTGAACTTTATACTTCCACCCAGAGTAGAGGAGGAAAACTGGCACAGAGCTAATAGTCACCATGGGGAAGTACATAAGCACACAGCTGCAAAAATACATTCCAAGGATGTAGAAAGAAGTGAGTATATCACCAAATGACTACAAGTCAAAGCAGAGCCCCAAGAGATGGAAAACCATAAATACCTCCCCCAGTAAAGAGCATAATAACTTCTCACCAACAATGGATAAAACACAAGAGATCACAGAAATGTCAAAAAAAGAATTTGGAATATTCCTTGTAAAAAAACTCAATGAAATGCAAAAGAAAACAGACAACTAGTTCAAGGAGAAGAGAAAATTTGTGACTTGAAGGAGGAGTGCCATTAGGAGATAGATAACTGAAAAAAAAAAATCAAACATAACTTCTAGAGATAACGAATACAATCCAGGAAATCAAAACCTCCCTCAAAAGTATCAACAGCAGATTAAACCACATGAAAGAAAGAATCTCTGACCTCGAAAACAAAATCTCTGATTTAGTCTAAGCAACCTAAAAGAAGAAGAATAGCCATTAAAAATCATTACAACAAACAGGAAACTTTAGACACCATTAAATGACTAAATATCTGCATAATAGGTATTCCAGAAGGTGAGGAGACAGGTAAAGGCATTAAAAAAAAAAAAAAATCTCTTTCATGATGTATTAGCTGAAAACTTTCCAAATAAATTTAGAGAGGCATGTGGACATTCAAATCCAGGAAATACAAAAGCCACCAAATGAATATAATGTAAGAAGCAAAGTTCCTCTCTAAGGCAGATCAGAGTCAGATTGGTAAATATCAAAGACAAAGACAATATTCTAAAAATGTTAAGAGACAAACATCACATTACTTACAAAGTTTATCCCTGTCAACTAAAACAATGCAGGCAAGTAAAGAATGGCAAGACATATTTAAAACTCTGAAAAAAAAGATCAGCAAGATTCTATATTCAGCAAGATTTTACTTTAAATGAGAAGGAAAAATAAAATCATTCCTAAATAAACAAATGCTGAAAGAATTCACTAAAACTAAACCAGCTCTCCGGGAAGTACTTAAGGGAATGCTACACTAGGAAAACTGAAGGGAGATAAGTAGAAGTAAGAGAACAAAAACAGCTAGATAGAAAGGATAAGTCTACACATATCTTTAACAGCAATGAACGTTGAGATAAGTTGAGATACAGGTTCAATTATTTAATACACCAACAGGTATAAATACAAATTCACCAATTATTTGATAGATAATTTTCTCCACAGATTTCAATTTATGTATTTATTATAACCATTACTCATTGTATAAAACTAGATTAACAGAGGAAAAGTCCAAAATGTTACAAGTAGCTGAGTCTTTGAAATGAACTTAAAGAAGACTAAAATCAAGAACTTTGTAAAGCCTATAAATCACCAAATCATGGACTTCACCATCTCTTCACTTTTAAACATCTATTTCCAATTTCGTTTTGTTTTTCCTTTTATTATGACTTATTTCTTTATACACAGAACTAACAGTGATGGATAAAAGATTTCTTTTCCTGTTTCTTTCTAATGAGCTATTGCTATATACAATTTTGCCTATCTCTGACTGGATTCATGATTGATACCACTGATCTTTTCAGATCATAAACTCTTATCTCCCATAATCGTCTACATGGAAATTAAAAATTCTTCTTTTATTGGCTATATTAAGACTATGTTTGTTTTCAAAAAAATCTGTCCTCATTAATTTATGAGCCTTTTTGTTGTCCAATTTTAATCAATATGTTTTTCTTCAGAACTGTATTTCGCAGTAGTCATAGACAATTCAGTCCAGAATGACCAGTGGTGCAGATTTTGAATGCTCACAGCATAATATAATGTCAAATGTTGAAGGTAGTGAATATGCTTATATCTTCAATTTGTTTATTCCATATCATATACATGCTTTTAAAGACCATTCCGGGCCCTACAAAGATGTGTAATGAACAGATGTAAATCATAAAGTACAATAAATATTTTTAAATTAAAAAATAATGCCTATAGTCTAAAAAGGAAGAAATACTATATTTTTCTTTCTTTCTTTCTTTCTTTCTTTCTTTATTTCTTTTTCTTTTCTTTTTCTTTTTTTTTTTTTTTTTGGAGAGGTTTTTGCTATAGGGCGCGTGCACTCGCCAGAAAGACAGAGAGAGACAGAGAGACAGAAAGCGAGAAATCACCCCCAGGGGGGATGGCCACTCTGCAATCCCTTCTCCACTCTCCTCTTGGGATCTTGGACACGCATGCACATGTGACCTTCATGAGTTTAAGCCACTGGGTCCAGGACTAGAACCACTGTCGACTACATGGGAGTCCAGTGAAATAGCCATTACACCAACTGCTGGTCCCAAAGAAATACTATTTTTAAATAATGTGAACTTGTACTGCCTTTGGTGTTTTAATCATTTTATTGGCCAGGAATTGAGTTAATAAATGGTTGGGTTGGAAATGACTCTATGTGTTAAATTCTAGAGATGGTGATGTGCATTTTGTTTCCCTTTTGCTATCCAGAAAAGAGTCCTTGCTGTATCTTGCTTGTCTTATAACATTTTATCACACACCTGCTTTGAATCTTTGTGTTGAATTATGTATTTATTCTGTCAATGTATTTTTTACCTGCATGATCAAAATGTAAGTAAAGTTGAGCCATTGGTTTATACCTTTATTCGCTCAATATAAACCGGGCACTGCATTTGTCTTTGAAGAATAAAAAGATGAAAGCACAGTCTTTATTCCCAAGAAACTTAGAGTCTACCTACAAAGATGGGTAAATATTTTGACATCTGTCATACTAACTACGACAGGATGGGATATGATTAATACCTCAGTGAAAATATGGACAAAGTGCTTTGGAAACATAGAGGAAGCAGTGAAAAATACTGAAAACTAACCAAAGTTATATCTGCCACACCTTTGGACTTGCCTGGAATGGCAATTGTAAAGTGGATTAATTATGCTGACCCTGGCATAGTCTGAGTACTTTTTTAAAAATTTTCTTCTTTTTCTTTCCTGTAGACACCTCTGTCTCATTTGCTAAAGGTTATTGTGCAACAGTGGACCTTCAGGACTTCCAAGCACTCAGAAAAATGCCACTTGGCCACTGAGAAAATTCTTCTTGATTGCTTTGGATTAAGAATTGCTACTCTGGTGAAATTAAGCCAAGACAGCATTCAGGAAGCAGAATATTTTGTTTGAGTAGAACATAAATCACAGCCGGAAGTGGGAGCTGCCGAGGCGCCCTGTTTTGTAGCCCTCTTGAGTCTGTGAAATCTATCACCAAATCCTGGCTTCCAGACCTCAGGAACATGGCTTCAACAGGTCTGCCTATTCCAAACCCATGCCTCCCCTTGCCTTCATTTTGTGGCTTCCAGGCCTGTTTCAAGAATGCAATGCAAAATTATAATTTTATGGACTATTATGCAATTCTTTCTAATAGAAGGTCACTAAAATTGTCAAATGTCATTGATTACCATGCTTGGCCAATGGTTACAGTTTGAATGGTCTGCATTATGTTTGAATGTTTGCTTCTCCTCCAAAATTCATGTTAAAACTTAATCTTCATTGTGGTGGTATTAAGCGGTGTGGCCCTTAGGGAGTGATTAAGTCATGAGGACTCCGCCTTCCAATTGGGACTAGCACTTTTATAAATCGAGGCTGAATAGCTCACTCTCTTTTACCCCCATGTCTCTTGCCATGTGAGGATAGCATGTTTCTCCTCTCTGGAGGATGCAACAAGGCTTATCTTGGACGTAGATAATAGTACTCACAACTATTGTCAACCCAGCCTCTGGGACTATAAAAAATACTTTTCCGTTCTTTACAAATTACCCAGTCTCACATGTTTTGTTATAGCAACACTAACATGATCTAAGACAGTTCATAAAGGTAAAAAGAAATGGAATGAGTCCTACGTGAATATGGGCCCCTCCATGTCTTATAGGATTTATTCCTCTTGAGACAGATATACCAAGAACTGAGCAATGACTAAGGAATGAGAATCATTCATTAACTTATTAAGCAGCAGATGGCATAGCGGTTATGTTGCTGGACTCCCACATAGCCAACTGCGATGTGAAGCTCAGACCCAGTGGCTTGAAACTCACGCCAGGTATGTGTGTATGCCTGCCCAAGATCCTGGGAGAAGAATAGAGGAGAGGGATTGAGGTGTGATCATCCCCCCTGGGGGTTGATTTCTCTTCCCTCTCACTGTCTCTGTCTGTCGCTTTCTCCAGTGAGTGCATGTGCCTAAGGCAAAAACCTCTTTTTAAAAAGTTAAGTTGGGTCTAGCAGGTGACTTGGCGGTTAAGGGCCCTGGACTCCCACATGACCGACCGTGGTTCGAGTCTCAGATCTGGCAGCTTGCTTTCTCACTTTCTCTCTTTCTCCCTTTCTCTCACTCTGTCCCTCTCTGGTTAAGTTAAAATAAACAGATAAATAAAGATAAACAAAATGATTTTTTTTAAAGTTATTATGTTGACTCTGGTGTGTCTCAGGTAATTCTACCTTTCTAAGTAATAGGTCAGTTGGGGGTCAAGGCTCTAATTGCAGGTACATTAACTTCCTGGAAAAATAAGTCAAGCTATGTTGACTTCTTCCTAGCTTAGATGACCCATCTGTAAAAAGAAATGAGGGAAATTATATATTGAATTTCTGAAGTACTCAAATAAAGAATAATGTAAAAGTAGAGAAAAATTTCACTTTTTTTTAATTGCTGGAGGCATGTATGCTAGACACAACGAGATAGGGAAACAGAGGGGGAAGGAAGAAAGCACCTCCAACAGAGTGGTCATGTTGTAATCCTTTCTCCTCCATTTCTCCATCCTACCGGGATCTGGGACATGCACATCCATGCACCCAGCATGTTTTTCAAGCCACCAGATCTGAGACTCCAACCATGCAGTTGGACATGTGGGATCTGGTTCCCTTAACCACGAGACCACAGGAATGACCAGAGGAAAATCTCACTTTTATTTCACTGGAATACAGTATTAATTAGGACACAATGAAAGTGCTATGTGAAGTCAGAAATTCCAGATGTCTGGCTTTGTGCCATCTTTCTACTTCTCTCTTTTCCAAATAGATATAAACACAAATACACGTATTTATACATATATATAATTTATATGTAGAACATTTTTAATGATAAGAATGATACATGCTTACAGTAAGAAATTCTAATCATCCAGAAGGTTGAAAAAGAGTATGAGCTTTTACTACAACACACAACGTCAGAATAAAAATTTCTATCTAAACAGACACAGTCCTAGAAGTAGAAATGGTGGATCAAAGAGTATGTGCACTGAAAATGCCTATAGATAATTGTCAAATTGTCTCCAAAATTTTCAGACCAGTGTATGCCCCCACCAACAGTGTTTATTTCTATGTACCCTTCCTAACAGCAGGTATTCTCTAACTTAAATTTTACCAATTTTTGATGATAAAAATGACATCTGATTATGGTTTCAGCTTGTGCTATTAAGGAAATTAAAGTTTCATTCCTATTAAAGTCAATTATAAGATTTATTTCAGAGGGTATTTTATAATACTTATTTAAGTTCTAAATAACACCCTGAGAAAATCTATACACTAAGGTAGTCTAACTCATGTGGTAAACATAAAATTAGGGGCCAGATGGTGGTGCAGTTGCAATACAATAGACCAGTATGGTAAAAGCCCTGGGTTCATGTCCTTGGACCTCCCTGAGTACATGGGGCATGTATGTCCATGTATGCCCATGATCCACCCTGGCTGAGACCTGGGGTGGATCGTGGTTTGAAAGTACTGTTGGTGGTGACTCTCTTTCTCTTTCTCTCTCTCTTTCATATGGAAGAAATGAATAAACTTTTTAAAAAGAAAAAGAAAATTAGAATGTATAACTTTTAAACAAGCAAAATGAAATTTGACATGACCAGGGGAACCAAAACAAAATCTTATAGATAAGTGGGCAAAAGGTACAAATAATCAGTTCACAGAAGAGAAAATCTGAATGGCTAACTAGTAGATGAACAAACAGTCTAGCTGGTAATAAAAACATGCACATTTTTAAAAGATTGGCCATATTGGCCTTGTGTCAGAACCTTCTAAAACATGTCTACTAAATGAAGTAGAGAATGAGTGAATAGACCTACTATGAGCAGGATGAGCACAGGATGGACACTGTCTGCCTGTACTGCTTCAGTCCCAGGCAAGAGGCCCTGCTGGATGAACTTGAGTATTTCCCACCATGACATCTACAACCGGGTGTGATTTTTTCTTTCCTTTGAACTCTCAGTGCTGTTGCCTGCACCTCTCCTACGGCACCAGCCACATGTTCCTGACCACTGCAGCTCTTTGTGTATGTGTCCTACAGTTTGCCCCCGTGGGGTCAGAGCTTAGTGTTGGCCGTCGAGAACTCTCTGCAGTACTAGCATAATGTTTTGTACATAACAGGAGCCCAATAAATATTTATCAAATCGAATTTCATGGAAGTCCAGTGGGTTAAGCTCTCCATGAGTAGTCAGGAATCCATAGGAACTTTGAAAATGATGAAAAATGTAGGGGTAGATGGCAAAATTGAATTAGATCAGCAGTCTCTAAAATGTTCTTTCCAGAATCCAAATCCTATAAAATGCTACCTGAACAAAGAGTCCTGGGTCAAATAATTCTGTAGAACGCCACGTAATATGTTCCCACCCACTCAATGCTTTGGGGAATCAGAAGCACTGGTATGTTGGAGCCTGCTTGTTCCAACTTGCATAAGTTAGCTGTAACATTTTTAGAAATTTTGTGAACCAA
This sequence comes from Tupaia belangeri chinensis, assembly GCF_000334495.1. Lineage (NCBI taxonomy): Eukaryota > Metazoa > Chordata > Mammalia > Scandentia > Tupaiidae > Tupaia > Tupaia belangeri. Next base: position 641,057 of record NW_006160128.1, read on the forward strand.
CTGTTAAATCCAGTAATTATTAAAAGTTAAATTATAAGGACCAGCAATTAGTGTAATGGCTGTCACTGGACTCCCATGTAGTCAACCACGGTTCAAGTCCTGGACCTGGTGGCTTAAACTCACACCAGGCACGTGTGCATGCGTGCCCAAGATCCTGAGAGGAGAAAGGAGGAGAAGGGAATGCAGTGTGGCCATCCCCTCTGGGGGATGATGTCTCGCTTTCTGTCTCTCTGTCTTTCTCTATCATTCTGGTGAGCATACGCGCCTTATAGAAACAACCTCTCCAAAAAAAAAAAAAAAGTTAAATTATATAAACTTACATTAAATAATCTTTTTAAAAAGGTAATAATTCCTCAAAACTATAATTTCTAAGTATTTCCTCCTTTTTGCTTGTATGTGTGCTCTTGTTATTTACGTCTATTGGGTCTGGGTTGTAGAAATCCTGTCGAACAGTTTTCTGCTGTACATCTTTCCCCAACTTCACAACCATTGATGTCATGTTGGTAGCTGAACAACAGCCATAGTGGGAGTATTTACACCACAGAAATCAGCAGATGCTGCAAAGTAAGGCTCCCCCACCCGCACACCCCAAAGAACTGGTTGTTAAGGATTTAGCAGCACCCTTCTGGTCCTAAACATACCAATCTGGGGGGGCCAGTAGGTGGCATAGTGGTTAAGATGCTGGACTCCCACGTGATGACTGCAGCACAGTCTGAGTCTTGGACATGGCAGCTTGAAACACACGAGTCGCATTTGTGTGTGTGTCCAGAGTCTCAAGAGGAGAATGGAGAAGAAGGGATTGCAGTGTGGCCATCCCCTAGGAGAAGGGGAGATTTCTCATTTTCTGTCTGTCTCTCTGACAAGCACACTCTCCCTACAGCAAAAATCTCTCCAAATAAATAAATCGTATCAGTCTGTTAAAATCCCTGGTAGTCCTGTAGTAAGCACACCTGTTTACTGTCCCAGTCACTGTTCTGAACTTTCTTTGATTGTGAAATTTTTCTTATGCATAATATCTATCAACATCTTGAGATGTATACTTTGGGGAAAATTGGATTAGCTGGTCACTAGGGCCTGTCCAAACTCTTATAACACATGAAAGTAGCAAGCCTTCGGGGCCAGCAGATGGTGTAAGTGGTTATGTCACTTGACTCCTACAAGGCTGACTGCAGTTCAAGTTCTGGACCTTGTGGCTTCAAACTCACCCCAGGCATGTGTGCGTGTGTGCCCAAGATCCCGAGAAAATGGAGAAGAAAGGCTTGCAGTATAGCCATCCTCCCTAGGGGGATGATTTCTCACTTTCTTCTTTTTTTCTTCTTTTTTTCAAAGAATTATTTATTTAATTTTATGTATTCATTCATTTATTTTAATTTAACCAGAGAGAGAGAGAGAGACAGAGAGAGAGAGAAAGTGAGAAAGCAAGCCACCGGGTCCTGGACTTGAGTTGTGGTCAGCCATGTGGGAGTGTCTGGCACCTTAACCACCACAGCGCCTGCTGGCCCCCCCACCCAATTTCTCCCTTTCTGTCTCTCTGTCTCTCTGGTGAGCACATGTGCCCTATAACAAAAAGTCTCTCCAAAAAAGAAAGAAAATAGCAAGCCTTCACCTTCAAACCTACTTCCTCACTTGTTAGATTTTCAATTATTTAAGGGTGTGGCTAAGGTTAATCAACCTTTCCTTTACAAACGAAGTCAAAGTAACTTAAAAGGATATCTATGTCCTAGGAACTGTTAGCTGACATATTTATGATTCCTTACTTCCAAGCAGTTCGGGAAAGAGCAGAATATTATATAGAATGATTATATTTATCTTCCATCGCTGAGCAGGGAAATCAAGGCTTCTGATCTTATTTTCTTCATCTCTAAAATGGGAACCATTACAAGATTTAAAAAAAAAAAAAAGAAAAGAAAAGAAAACCAAAAGTTTGCATGAGAAATTATTTGGCAAGTGGTGCGATTTTTACATATTAAAGGAAATCTGATTCGGTGTTTCCCTCTGAAAGTGGTGTGATAAATATGGGTCATAAACAATCTCTAGCTGTGTCTGCCAGGTCTCAGAAGCCTTCCCCCAAATGCCCATAGCAAAGTGAATAAAGCCTTGGCCCAGACTCCAAAGTAACATAACCACGCTCCACGGTGACAGCTCAAATGCGATTGTTAAGATGCCTCCTGGCTTCATGGCCCAGCTCACAGGAAACTGCAGCTCTGTTTTCAAAAGATCTAATCAAAGCCAATTGTATCCAGACTGATAGGAAATGTAAATGAGGCTGGGTGGTCCCCTACAGATGGTATTTGTGGTCCAGTTGTTCAAGAGGCCCTTAAGATTGCAAACAGTTCCTATTCAGTCTACATGCAATTTGACTTAAGCCCAAGGAAGGTGATTTTATCTCTCAAGTCAAATTAATTTGGCACAGATCCACTTTGGAATAATATTTCAAAAACAGGCCACTTTCATTTTTTTTGCTTGCAGTCTAGAAATATAAACCCGCCTCTTAGGAGGTCACTTTTCAAAGGTGAGGATGAGGAGAGGGGAGAGGAGGGGAAGGAGAAACTGCAGCCGGCTCTCTTTCTCTCTTTGATCCCTGAGCACGTAAAAGGATGGCAAAATGCCCAGCACAGCTTCCTGGTTGTGCTGGCCCACGCCCAAGGATGTGGGGTCTTCAGCAGAGAGCCACAGTGTAGCCCTTCTTCTGCGTTTGCTGCAGTGCTGATATTCTGTGTGCTCAACAGCCAGGGCAGCAGAGGCACTGACAGACAGAATGGGCGCCAGCCTGGCTCCTACCGAGTCCTGGAGGTTCAGCTTGGGTCAGCAATCACTGCAGAAATAACACAGGGACTTGGAATCACAAGGCTACTGGGAGAACTTGGGGCAACATCAAATTACCTTTCCATATGAATACATTTCAATATTTTAGGGCTATTCATATGGCCTAGTAGTTAAGGGGGAAGATCTCCTATGACCAATCCGCACTTTGAATCCTGGCCCTGGAGGCTTGAGAAACACATTGGGTACACATTGGGTACGAGTGCGTGCATGCCCCAAATCCCGACAGGATGGGAAGTGGAGGAGAAGAGATTGTGGTGCAATCACACCCATTAGGGAGCGCTTTCTCTCTCTCTCCCACTCAGGTAAGTGCACATGCCCTCTACCAATTAAAAAGATATTTCTTTAAGCGAGTGCTGTGAGCATACCAGAGCATACTGGCTGAATGTCAGACCTTCTTGTCTGTACTCCTCCTGGGAAATAAAACTTAACTAATGACATTTTCTAATTTCCCTACCGTACCCATGTAGGATAATTCTGGTATGGGCAGCCATGGAATCACCAGTGTAGAGTAATAGTTCAACAACCAGCTATGTCTCATTCAGGAATGAAAAGGAACACTGATGTTTACGTACTACTTATTTAAGTACCAGTCAGGGTGCTCAGCATTTTCTTAACCATTGTCTCATTTAATCCTCAGAACCCCATTGGATAAGAATTATCAAACTTGATTATAAAGGGACAAAATGGACAAATATTATTATTCTTATATTACAGATGGATCCTTATATCATAGGCAGTCAAGTTATGAACCCAAAGTCATGAGACTAATAATTTGTAGAGACAAGGTCTATCTGTGTGCCTATCTGACTCCCCAAAAGAAGGGGCTCTTTCTGCTGTACTCTACATTGCTTGAGAACATGCTCTGAAGCCACACTGCTGGGATTTGAACCCAGTCTCTGCCTCTTAACTAGCTATATGACCCTGGATAAGTCACTCACCATCTGGGCATCTCAGACTCTTTATCTTTAAGATGGAAACAATAGTATTTCCCATATCATTTTTTTGGAGAGGTTTTCGCTATAGGGCACGTGCACTCGCCAGAAAGACAGAGAGAGACAGAGAGACAGAAAGTGAGAAATCACCCCCCAGGGGGGGTGGTCACGCCACAGTCCCTTCTCCTCCATTCTCCTCTCGGGGTCTTGGGCACACACACACACGCACCCGGCGTGAGTTTTAAGCCACTGGGTCCGGGATGTGAACCGCAGTCGACTACGTGGGAG
>NW_006160128.1:645119-656457 GCF_000334495.1 Tupaia belangeri chinensis
CTGGAGGCTTGAGAAACACATTGGGTACACATTGGGTACGAGTGCGTGCATGCCCCAAATCCCGACAGGATGGGAAGTGGAGGAGAAGAGATTGTGGTGCAATCACACCCATTAGGGAGCGCTTTCTCTCTCTCTCCCACTCAGGTAAGTGCACATGCCCTCTACCAATTAAAAAGATATTTCTTTAAGCGAGTGCTGTGAGCATACCAGAGCATACTGGCTGAATGTCAGACCTTCTTGTCTGTACTCCTCCTGGGAAATAAAACTTAACTAATGACATTTTCTAATTTCCCTACCGTACCCATGTAGGATAATTCTGGTATGGGCAGCCATGGAATCACCAGTGTAGAGTAATAGTTCAACAACCAGCTATGTCTCATTCAGGAATGAAAAGGAACACTGATGTTTACGTACTACTTATTTAAGTACCAGTCAGGGTGCTCAGCATTTTCTTAACCATTGTCTCATTTAATCCTCAGAACCCCATTGGATAAGAATTATCAAACTTGATTATAAAGGGACAAAATGGACAAATATTATTATTCTTATATTACAGATGGATCCTTATATCATAGGCAGTCAAGTTATGAACCCAAAGTCATGAGACTAATAATTTGTAGAGACAAGGTCTATCTGTGTGCCTATCTGACTCCCCAAAAGAAGGGGCTCTTTCTGCTGTACTCTACATTGCTTGAGAACATGCTCTGAAGCCACACTGCTGGGATTTGAACCCAGTCTCTGCCTCTTAACTAGCTATATGACCCTGGATAAGTCACTCACCATCTGGGCATCTCAGACTCTTTATCTTTAAGATGGAAACAATAGTATTTCCCATATCATTTTTTTGGAGAGGTTTTCGCTATAGGGCACGTGCACTCGCCAGAAAGACAGAGAGAGACAGAGAGACAGAAAGTGAGAAATCACCCCCCAGGGGGGGTGGTCACGCCACAGTCCCTTCTCCTCCATTCTCCTCTCGGGGTCTTGGGCACACACACACACGCACCCGGCGTGAGTTTTAAGCCACTGGGTCCGGGATGTGAACCGCAGTCGACTACGTGGGAGTCCAGCAACATAGCCATTACGCTAACTGCTGGTTCCCTTCCCACATCATTTTATGGAAAGATTCAATGTGTCATAAAGGCCTCTGAATAGTCTGCTGCATAGAAATTGCTCAACAAATATTACACTTTTCTTGTCCTTGCATCTCTCCAAACTATGACCTCTATCTAGGCAATTCTTCAACAAGGGTTTGTGAACTGATGTTTCCTCTTATCCAGCCTTTCCTTACCCACAGTCTGCCTCCTGCTAGTCCTTTCACCTCTTCCTGTCTTCCTCCACAAACACTTGGTTGTCACAAGCCTCTGTGCTTCTCTGATCTGACCCTGAAAAACCTTGCTTCTCCATCCTCCCAGCTTCCCCAGAACCCAGTTACTCTGTCACACTTAAATCCTTTCAATTAGCATATACAAACAGGCCTTTTTCAGAATACCCATGGGCAGCAAGGACATATACAGATCCACAATGGGCCGCATTCAGCTGTCAAACAGGGACATGGAGTATGGACTTACATTCCAATGGGCTTTGTAAACAGTGCTCTGTGCCCTCCTAGAAGGCAGGGCCAGGCCAGAGCACAGAAGCTGACCAGGCTCGCATTGGGGAAAAGCCTAAATGTCTCCTGGGTAGGGATGAAGCCCCCTGAGTCATCTCTGTGTTATTCCAGCAGGGCAGAAATGCCAAGAGACATCAGGAGGGCATATATACCCCCGAGAGGTGCCATTTGTGTTCTTCACTCTGTGGAGCTGGCAGGCTGTATGTGAACCATTTGCCAAGTTACCTGGGAAAAGAAAAAGAACTCAGGGTCCGGATGCCCAGCAGGTTCCATGGACGATGCTGGAGCCTCTATGTGATCTGACTACTAGAAGCCAGTTATGTATAGGTGAGTGAAATGCAGCCTTGCTACACCACCAAGGACCCTTCAGAAACCAACATGGGGCCAAGAGTGGTGTGGTGGTTAAGGCAGCTGGATCCCACGTGGCTGACTGAGCATTTTGAGTCCCAGACCCTGTGGCTTGAAAAACACACCTAGGTTCATGTGTGTACTTTTCCAAAATCCCAAGAAGAGAATAGAAGAGAGGGGAATGCGGAGTGGCCATCCCCCCTGGGAGATGCTTTCTCACTTTCTCTCTCTCTTTCTTTCTCTCTCTCTCTGTCTGTCTCTCTCTCTCCCCCCTTTTCTGTCTCAATCTGGCAAGCACATACATACCATATAACTACAACAACAACAAAAAGACAACTCAACCCCCTAGATCTAAAGCCATCATCTCCCCTCATTAAATAGAATATTCTGAAGTTCTGTCTTAGGATGGGGGAGTTTTCTGAGAAGTTCCCTCAGGAGACTTATTTCTAATAAATTGAAGTGTACAGAAGTGAGACAAACAGGAATGTAATTACATAATTATTTTCTCATTGAGAAACTTACCCATCTGAGATATTTTAGGTCATTTCGGACAAATAACATTTCCTCCTATGATTAAAAGAAAATACTTGATATCAAAAGACCTACACAGGAGGATGTACTAGAATTGGTCTTTAAAGAATCTGATCTTTTTAATAGTGTTTACCTCTGTATAGCTAAATTCAATATTGTATTTGAAGTTTTACAATAAAACATGCATTTAAACATTTATGAACAAATGAGCCCAAATTATCCATTGTTATTACAAAATCCAGAGTTGGTAGAATAGATTGTTTTTTTCTTCCTGTTTCTCTTGGGGTATTTGTAAATGAAGTCTAAATGCTCTAACTTTCACTGACATCTCCATGCAATCTCTGCTCCTCCTGGACACATCAATTTCCCCGCTGGGTCTTCTGCCCTTGCCATTCTGCCTGCCCAGAAAGACTCCTCTTCCTGCCCCCAGTCCACCCCTTCCCCACCAGGCCCTACTTCTCCAGGCATGGCCACCTAAAGTCATGGCTCCCTCCTCTCAAGGCAGAGCAGTTACCATAAACAGGATGGCCTTGCCAATGAGCCCAGGATTCCCACAAAATAGCTCTTCCATTGCTCTCAAACACTTCCACGCAATTTAGGTTTTCCAAGTTACATCTCTCTCCACCTGGGCTGGGCTGTGACTTCTCTCCTTTGTGTCCTTCACATAGCCCACCAGAGTCATCCTAAGAGGTGAGTTCACTGCTGTGACACCCTTTTCGCCCCTTACTGCCTAATTTGTGTGAGTCTGCATAAAATTTCATAAAATACCATGTTTGATACTTTCTAGAACACATGTAAACTGTGCTATAGACAACTTTTTTTTTCTTTTTTTTTTTTCCAATGGGCAGATTGGGCTGGTTCCATAGCTTCACAGTTAAGAGAGCTGGATTCCAAATGGCCAGTGGTTCATGTCCCGGCTTCAGTAGTTTGTGAGACTTGCTGAGTGTATGTGTGTGCATGCCCCAAATCTCAACAGGATGAAGAAGTAGAGTAGAAGGAATTACAGTGTGACAATGTTCCAATCAGGGAGGAGGTGCTTTTCTCTCCCCTCTCTATTGTTCTATTCCTCTCTCTGGCGAGTGCACACACTCTGACAATTTAAAAAACAAAAACAGGGCAGATTTGAACACTTGAAAAAACAAGTTCTTCCCTTCGGTGACCGTAAAACTTTTATGATATGACCTTCATGTTATAACTTAGTCAAATTACCTCTCACATATGTGTAACTTGTATTTCCATATCCTGTCCTAATCAAGAGAAGCCAAAACATGTTCGTAGCTGTGACTGAATGAAGGCAAGCAAGATGCTCTTGGGCTCGTGAGGCTAAAAGATCCCCCATTCTTCTCATGTACAGGACTTTAAAGGGTCTGGTTAGTTTTGCTCATTTGAAATACACCGGAGAGTCCCAATCTGTGAAATGGCGAGAAAGATTTTTATTTGACTTCCAGATTTGAAGCCAAACCTGGGTGGTACTTAAAATGTGTTACATGAGCAGAGGGATTTCTTTACACGTGAGGAGGGGTCTTTGCATGTCTGAGCTGGAATAGTTCAACAGAGGGTATCTAGAAGCCATGTATTGGCGGCCTCTACTCATCATGAAACAGCACCTTAGAAACAAACACACAAAAGGGACCAGCAGTTAGTGTAATGGCTATGTCACTGAACTCTCATGTAGTAGACCGTGGTTCAAGTCCCGGACGGACCCAGTGGCTTAAACTCACGCTGGGCGCATGTGTGTGCGTGCACAAGATCCTGAGAGGAGAATGGAGGAGAAGAGATTGCGGCGTGGCATCCCCCCTGGGGGGTTATTTCTCACTTTCTGTCTCTATGGCAAGTGTACACACCCTATAGCAAAAACCTCTAAAAAAGGAAAACGAGCAAACAAGAAAGCATAAACCTACTGGTCTCCTGGCTTCCCAGTGCAAGCGCAGTGTCACAGTGTGTCTGGGTCTGTTAAGACCCTCTCCCTCCATAAACACGCTAGTCCTGCAATGGCAGAGCAGAGGAAGCCTCTTTGTACCAGCATAGAATCGCCTGTGACTGTGAGGCTGTAAGGTTGCTGAGAACTTCTGAGTCCTACTCAGTGTCTAATCTGGTGGGAGCTCCATCTAAGAAGAACCAGGGAAGCCCATTGCTGTGTTTTGGGGAACTTCAGGCAGTCGCCGCAGCTTACAGTCAATCTTCAAATGCCACCAGTACAGAGGTTAGAGCACTGCCTCCTGTTAAATGCAGCACAAACACAGAAGCAGACACATACCCACCTTGGGGAAAAGGAGACTAGCACACTGAGCCCACATCCCAGGCCTGACCCTCACAAGGCCTGTCCTGGAGCCTGTCTCAGACAGAGGGCCTGAGCCATGTGGAATCCCTGCATAGTCATGTGTCTTAGTCTGCTCACCTGCTATAACAAAATACCAGAGACTTGGTGGCTTTTACAACTTGTTTCTCACAGTCCTGAAAGGCAGAGTCCAAGATCAAGGTGGCAGCAGGTTCAGTTCCTGGGAAGGGCTCTCTTCCTGGCTTGCTGATGAATGGTCACCTTGTTGCTGTACCCTAACACAGGAGAAAGGGAGAAAGGGAAATAGAGAGCACGTTCCCATCTCTCTGACTTCTTAAAAGGGCACTAATCTATCCCATCATGGGGCCCCAACCTCATGACCCCATCTAAACCTAAAGACTCTACCTCCACATACCATCAAATTGTGGGACAGGCTTCACCATACAAATTTTGGAAGGACAGAAACATTCAGTCCATAGCAGCATGTGAACTACAAAACATGACAAGACTACATCAGCTCATGGCGGGCCATACGACTCAATAGTCATGAGGCAGCATCAGGTCTAGAAAAGTAAAACTGGAAACAAACTACAGTTGAGCATGGGATGAGGTGGGACACTGAGGATTGGTCAGCGGAGATTGCAAGTTTCTTTTGCTGTGAGGCAAAAAAAAAAAAAAAAGCCTCACTCCAAATTTGGAAAAGTATCAGTGGCAGGGCACAGGTTGCCCACACCTCTCTGCTTTCTGAAATCTCCAGAGCCTCCTGAAACCAGGTATTTCTTTCCATCCCTGGTGCCCATGAAGACCAACCCTATCAGGCTTGTGTACTGAGATGTTAGGGCCTCATTTACCCTGAGTGTGTATTCCTTCCAGGAACCTTTCTTTCCCTGAGTGCATCTGAGCCAAGGTACACTGGGGCCTGGCAACACCCCAAGATTGTCCCATGTTGAGCAGAGTTGAGATCAAGCAGAATTAGCGAATTCTCTGCTAAGCAAACAGTGAATAGGACCTTTACCTGTATTAACTTCCTATTGTTGTTGTAACAAGTCACCAGAACAGCTTTAACCAATACAACTGTATTCTCTTACAGTTCTTGAGATAAGAAAGCCTAAAATTAAGGTGTCAGCATGGTCATGTTCCTTGTGGAGGTTCTACATTCAGGGGCCAGTAGTCCTCTCCTCCATCTTCAAAGCCAGCATCATAGCATCTTCAAGTCTTTCTCTAACTGTAACCCTGCTTCAGTTACCACATCAAGGTCCTTCTACAACTCTGACCCTTCTACCTTCCTTGTGGTTACATTGGACCCATGCAGTGTATTCCCAACCTGGCAGGGACCTGGGACTAACTTTCTGAAAGATGGTAAATGCCTCACTATACACCCTGCTCAGTGGGTTTTTTGCCTTTGGACTCTGCTCAGTTTCTGGCAAGCAGGTATTCAAGGCATATTTGTGAAGTGAAGAGAAAAGAAACCTGAGTTGGCCCAGCAACCTAGTGGTTAAGGGATCCAGATCCCGCATGACTGAGTGTAGCTCGAATCCTGGTCCTGGTAGCTTGAAAAGAACACGAGGCACATGTACATGCAAGCTCCAAATTCCAGCAAGATGGGGAAACGGAGGAGAGAGGGTCACAGCATGATCACATCTCATTGAGGGGAATGCTTTCTCCCTTCCTCCATCTCTCTCTCTCTCTCTCTCTCTCTCTCTCTCTGACAAGCACACTTGCCCTCAGGAAATTGGACAAAAAAGAATCCTGACTGGATAGAGAATTCTGCCCAGCTCTGAAAGGGAAAAACAGAGTGGTAGCTGTGGGAAACAACCTCCTTGTCTCAAAATCTTTCACTTTACCACATCTGCAGAGATCCCTTTGCTGTATAAAGTAGCATACTCACAGGTACTTGGAATTAGAACTCGACCATCTTTGGAGGGCCATTATTCAGCCTGCCATAAGATCTTAAATAGTACATATCTATGTGGATACATAAATATGTCTTTCTGTACTACCACCCAAAAATTTTAAGTTGAAAAAGCATTGTCTTGGAAACCAGCAGTTAGCGTAATGGCTATGTCGCTGGACTCCCACGTAGTCGACCGCGGTTCGTGTCCCGGACCTGGTGGCTTAAAAGTCACGCTGGGCACGTGTGCATGCGTGCCCAAGATCCCAAGAGGAGAATGGAGGAGAAGGGATTGCGGCATGACCATCCCCCCGGGGGGTGAATTCTCACTTTCTGTCTCTATGTCTCTCTCTCTCTCTGTCTGGCGAGTGCATGCGCCCCATAGCAAAAACTTCTCCAAAAAATAAAAAGAATTGTCTTTAAATTAAAGAGATCATAAAATGGAACCTACTTTCTGTATTTATTCTACCCACAGAGAACTTCAACCACCTATATAATGCCCTGAAAAAGAAATAATAATCTGATAAACTTAATGATTAAGCAACTCTGATCACTCACTTTAACAAATGTTAATTATATATTGTGGTTGGTTGTCAGCCCCTTACCTGAAGCAGTGTCCAAATATATTCTCCCATTCCAAGGGTTGCCTAGTCACTCTAATTATTGTTACTTCTGCTGAGCAGGAGCTTTTTAATCTGATGTAATCTCACCTGCCTATTTTGGGGATTATTGCCTGTGCTTTAAGGGTCTTAATTAAGAAGACTTTGCCTGCTCCGATGTCTCCCCCCTGTGTTATCCACCAGTAGTTTTATAGTTAGAGGTATTTGGTTTAGATATTTGATCCATTTTTAGTCAATTTTTGTTAATGGTGAGAGACAAAGGTCCAGTTTCTGCAAGTGGATACCCAGTTTTCCCATCACCATTTGCTGAAGAGATTTTCTTTTTCCCACTGGACTGACTGGTGCCCTTTGTCAAAAATCAGTTGGCTATATTTTGGGGGCTTTATTTCTGAGATCTCTATTCTGTTTCATTGGTCCACATGCCTGTTTTTGTGCCAATACCATGCTGCTTTGCTTATTATAGCTTTGTAATATATTAGGAGTTCAGAGAGTGAGACGCTGCACACTCCACTCTTCTTTCACAATATAGCTTTGGCAATATGGGGTCTTTTAAAAAATTTCAAACTAGTTATGTGATTGTTTTTCAAAACCTATGAAGAATATCTCTGGCACATATCCACTACGGAGTATTACTCAGCCATAAAAAACAGTAAGATTTACTGCTAAGAAAAACAAGCTAGACTATGAAAGATATCATACGTCCCACTTAATATATTCCAAATGCTCACACTCTATGGCAGAAACTGAGAGATGGGAAGATACAAAAGCATGGAGAACAATTGTGGATACTAGAGACCTAGAGACAGAGGGGAGAATGGGAAATGGGGGAGGGTGAGAAGAAAGGAATCAAGGGGAAAAAGAAAGACACAAAAATGAAAAATTATCTGTTGTTGATAACACATACGATAATATCTTTACTTGAACTAATATGCAGCATATTCATGCTGGAAAATCCATTCATAAGCTGTAATGATATGCAGTGATTGAATGTATAAAATAGAAGTTTAAAAAAATGTGTTTACTGAACCAGCATCATGGCTTAGCAAATCAACTTTGTGGTGTTTTTCACACAGGAGCCTGCAGAAAGCTGCCAACAGTATCCCGGTCAGCAGTGCCTTGGCCTGGTAGTTTGCAGTACAGTTCAAGTCAGAAAACAAAGGGTGTATTCAGAGGGGAAAAGCATGAGTCCCACTGGTTGTTTGACTTTCACGTAGACAAAACAGCCATTTGATTAATGGACTCTCTAATTTTTTTTATTCAGTATGTTAGCACCTTTTAACTACGAACTAAATGTGCCATTTATACAAATGTACCATAGTCTATTTATGGGGTTATCAAATCTTTTAATTCATCTGTGAAATCAACACCAGCCACTTCCAACACTTGTATTTACCTAGACCCGCCCAAATCTCACCATCCCTCATCCTGCAACCACCACCTCCTGCTTTTCCCTTTCAGCCCTGAGCAGAATTCTCCATCCAATCATGATTCTTTTTTCTTAACTTCACAAAACATTCTTTGAATACTTGTTATATGCCAGAAGTGGAGCTAAGTCCAAAGGGGAAAAAAAAAAAAAACGTAGCAGGGTGTTCAGTAAGGCAGACTTATCATCTTACAGCAAGAGAATCCCAGGTCCCTGTCAGTGTGGGTAGTATGCACAATAGGTGAAGGGAGCTTTCAGGGTGGTCAGGGAGCAGTCATCTAAGAGTCCTGTTCTTAGTCCTCTTGGTAAGCCAATGCAAGATGGGTAGATAACAGGAATCCTGGGAGAGCAGTGCTATTGCAGATCTTACCATCACTTGTGAAGCTGCACCTCGCTTCTTAACTTCACAAAACATTCTTTGAATACTTGTTATATGCCAGAAGTGGAGCTAAGTCCAAAGGGGAAAAAAAAAAAAACGTAGCAGGGTGTTCAGTAAGGCAGACTTATCATCTTACAGCAAGAGAATCCCAGGTCCCTGTCAGTGTGGGTAGTATGCACAATAGGTGAAGGGAGCTTTCAGGGTGGTCAGGGAGCAGTCATCTAAGAGTCCTGTTCTTAGTCCTCTTGGTAAGCCAATGCAAGATGGGTAGATAACAGGAATCCTGGGAGAGCAGTGCTATTGCAGATCTTACCATCACTTGTGAAGCTGCACCTCGCAAAGCAGCTTGGGATGCAGATCTGTTCATTGAGAATGCAAATGGACAAATTAACAAGAGTCCCAGATGCTTTTTCCTTTTTGAGGTTCCATTTTATTGGGAGGTTATTTAATAGACTCAAAGGCCTTAATTGAAGTCTGTTGGTAGGAGAGAAGCCAAACGGTCTCAAAGGGAATAATGTCATGAAAGAAATGGGGACTGATGATCCAAGCTCAGCACCAACACCAAGTGGGTAGAAGGAGGAGACAGAGGGATCAGGGATGGCATCTGGGACAGTGTATAGGAAAGGCTGCAAACCCCTCCAGACACAGCCCTTCTTACACAGAGGTTATGCTCTGGGACCATTTGATTGAGTATACGTGTGTAAACCTAAAAAAAAAAATGAAATCTGTACAAATGATGCCACTGGGACCTGGCAGATCTAGTTGGAAAAGGACATCCTTAAGCACTGAACAAAGACACATTGGACCACAAAGTGATATCACCAGGGGGCCGAAAATGAACTATGTCACCCATAAATTGGGGCCCCCTAGCAGACTATTGGTACTTGGGGGTAAGACAGACCCAGGATGTCTCCTGGGATGCGTAAGTGATTGAGGGAGTGGGTGGTAGAGGGAATCGGGAGCAAGAAATGCAAACTTCCTTCTCAAAAGGGAAATGGCAAAAGTAGTGGAGTGAGGGAGTGGGTGGTAGAGGGAATCGGGAGCAAGAAATGCAAACTTCCTTCTCAAAAGGGAAATGGCAGCTCCAGAACAACCCTGGAGAAATGAAATAAAAGATGTTTGACTGTATTTGTACCCCAATATGGTGGTATGCATGGTTCAAATCTGGTTATGAATATTCAAAGATGAACAATGTATCCCAACATTTACCAGGATGGCTGTTTGTGCTACTAGAATAACCATGCCAGGAAAGAGAGTGACTTGTCCAAGTAAAGGGAATCAGTGTGCAGGAGGTGAGGCATCAGGGCAGGGAGAGGGAGAGATGGGGCAAAGACCACATGGCTGGAGCAGGAAGACCCTTTAGGTTCTAGCACATTTTTCCTGCCAGAAAGAGGGCCTGAAGTGTTGGGTCAGAACAATGGATTAGAGCTAGTGTCCATCAATGCAGCTTAGTCTCTTGTGGGTAATTTGTGTTTCTGGAGATTTCCACATAGATGGATACTCATCTCAAAATCCACGTACAGGAGACACACAGCTTCATGGCTCCTGTGAACTAGCCATTTTGGGGAAACAGAATTGAAGATCTCCCACTGATAATTTGGCCTCCAGCACACAAAACTCATGTGGAAAGACAAAGGGAACAGGCCTTCTTGGAGACACACAGCTTCATGGATCCTGCGAACTAGCCATTTTGGGGAAACAGAAATGAAGATCTTCCACTGATAACTTGGCCTCCAGCACACAAAACTCATGTGATTAAACTTCCAAGTTTGGGAAGAAACTGACCATCAACCAGATGACTAGAAATCACTGCAGGACCACAAGAAATATGGGAAAACAGGAAAATACCTCTCCTCCAAGGGAAAAGGATAATTCCTCTTCATCCACACACAGCTCATTGGAAATCATGGAAATGTCTTATAAAGAATTCAGAACATTCATAATGGCAAAGCTAACAGAGATGGAAGAGAAGAGAGACAATGGACTGCTGAAGAGGAAGGAGAAAGAAGTTGTCGAGTTCCAGGAGGTGAGGAAATTCATGCAAGATCTAAAAGAGGAATTTCATACTTTACAAAAGAATCAGATGGAACTGTTAGAGATGAAGGCTATAATACAGGAAGTCAAAATCTCCCTTGAAAGTATTAAAAGCAGACTAGATCATACAGAAAATAGAATCTCAGATGTAGAAAAGAAAATTGCTGGCCTAGAAAAATCCAACACGAAGACTGAGAAAATTGCCAAAAAATTTGAGAATAATAT
>NW_006160128.1:656938-665819 GCF_000334495.1 Tupaia belangeri chinensis
CTGGAGATGAATATTATATCCCAGAATTCAATCTGGAAGATCGAACCTCAACAGAAGAAAGATTAAGTACATGAGACTGAACTGATGAAACAACATTCTGTGACTTGACTAAAATATTGCTGCTTTTCTTCTAAGCTTTGTTGTCCAGTTTTAAAGGATTTTTGTCCTGTCTTGAGCTGTCAATAGGTTCATGTACCTACTATTTTAACAAAACACTAATCTGTTTTTAGACTTTAAGTTTCAAGGAAATATCGTTACCAGGTCAAAACTGCTTTTCTTGAAATTACCAGCTGAACTTGCTATTGAAAGTAGTTAGATTACTTATGGTATTTTGTGATCAACAAAATGTTGGGGGACAAGGAATTGAAGACAACTGTATATAGCAGAGACAGTGTAACAAGAGAGTGGGAAAGGGCAGAGGGTCAAACATGGGGTAAAAAACATATATATACATATGCATATATATGAGAGTAGAAATGGAATATTATTGATGATAACATGCATGATTAAGCCACTATACAGTTTATTCTTGATGGGAAACCACTTTTAGTACGTTGTGATGATGCTCAGGGAATGAATGTTAAGTAATTAAAAAAAAGTTTCAGGGGAAAAAAAAGAACAGTAAAACTGTTCTTATCAAAATTTTAAAAATGCATATTTTATGAATGCAGTAAGCTATATAGCCCCAGCTAGGTACTACTTTATAGTATGTTCATTCTACTCACTGAGGTTTATGCCTAAAGTCAGACTTGGGTTCATGTATAGGTATATATCAGCTGTGCTTGCTATTGGAAATATTTAGACTAATTAAGTTCATTAGCAAATCAATTAAATGTGGGGGGGGAAGGGATAGAAAGCAACCATGGATACCAGAGACAATGTGGGAAGAGGGTGGGACATGGCAGAGGGTGAGGGATAGGGAATCAAGGATGGCAAAAAAAAATAATAAAGTATACAAGACATAAGAAATGGAAAATTATTTGCTGATAACATGTTGATGTGCTTGATTGAGCCAATATACAGTGTATTTTGGATGGAAAATTCATATGTATGCTGTAATGATGTATAGTGAATTAATGTAAAAAGTAAATCTAAAGAAAAAAAAAAGAAAAAATAAAGAAGACATTTCACACACACAAAAAATCCACGTACAAAAAACGTCATCTGAGGACATTTCTTTTTAGTCTTCAATTTATTTAAGGACTGGAATACCAAATTTCTGTTATATAAAGATACCATAATACAATTGATTAATAATCAAAGTATAATAACAATGTATTGTATACTTGAAAATTGCTTAGAGAGATTTTAGATGGTCTAACCACACACATACACACACAAAAAAGGTAAGTATAAGGCAAATATTAAATAGCTTGATTTTTGCCATTTTACAATGTACAAATATCAAAACATCATGTTATATACCATAAATATATAATTTTTACTTGGCAATAAACAAATAAATGTATGTTAGTTAAAGGCCAGCCCCATAGTGTACTGGTTAGACACCATACAGAGGAAGCTGGATTGTGTATGACCATCCAAGGTTTGAGTCCTGGCCCCGTCAGCATCACTCTAGGCCCAGTGTGCATGCCCAGAATCCTGACAGGATGGAGAATTGATGGAAAAAGCATCACAGCTTGACCAGGCCCCATTAGAGGGTTCTGTGTGTTTGTGTGTGTGTGTGTGTGTGTGTGTGTCTCTCTTTCACACATACACACACACACATGCACACACTCTGTAGTATTAAAATATGTATATTTTAATGTTAGTTAAGGTAAATCCTCTTAAATGGAAACCAAAAGCCCAGTCATGGTAATGCTTAAGTAACACCACTACTTGGGAGGTTAGAAGTCATACGGGAGGCCCAGGTTCACTTCCCAGGCCTATCTGAACATGCCGGGTATGGCTACTCATACCTGTAATCCTAGTCAATTGAGAGGCTGGGGCAGGAGGACCATGACACAATAAGACCCTAACTGACAAAATACCTGACTTTGTCAAAAATAATTCTCTCTCTTCCTTTCCCTCTCTTCCCTCTCTTCTGTCTCTCTCATAAAGGGACAAAAATGAGAACAAAAATTTCAGACTAAATAAATTAACAACAGTCTGATAGAAACCTTGCCTTAAATAATAAAATCAAAATTTATAAAAGATAAATTTATATTTCATTAAATAAAATCATCCTAGGATAAATTGCAGTTATGTCTTAACTTCCAAAAAGATGAATTGCATAAGTTTTTGTTTTATTTTTTTGAGAAAAGCATTATTATTTTTCAAAGACATAGCTCACTTGACATTTAATGTTGGCTTTTGTATCATGGTCATAAAGAAAGTAATTAGAGGGCCCAGCCGGTGGCATAGTGGTTAAGGCACTGGACAACCACATGGCAGACCATAGTTCAAGTCCTAGATCTGGAGGATTGAAAATAATGCCGGACGTGTGCATGTGTGCCAAAATCTCAGGGAGAGAATGGAGGAGAAAGCATTACGGCATGGCCATTCCCTGGGGGTTAATTTCTCACTTTCCTTCTCACTGTCTCTGGTGAATGCTCATATCTTACGTCAAAAGCCTTAGAAAAAAAGAAAGAAACTATAAGAAGAAATTCTAGGATAGCATTAATTTTCCTAATGCTTCCCTTCATCCTTTGATAGTGAAATCATTTTCCGTCTAGGGATATGTCCTGGCTGTTACCTTTACTACATTTCTCTCCTCCAATTGTTCATCGAATTAACTGCCAGACTCATTTGTCAAAACTTTTGAGTATGATTCCAACAACTCTCCAAATTTCTTTCATCAATTTTGTCAATTCCTGGCTCTTTTGCATCCGTATTTTACTGTCATATGCTAGCAACATCTGATGATCAACAAGAGACAAGCCACTAAAGGCCTGGATGTGATGAGCTGAGAAATATCCCGGTGCTAAACTGGGAGGGCTGTTTGTCTAAGGATTGATTTTCCAAGTGATCAGATCGTTAGTGAATATTTTTGGGCCTGGATGGTTTTCACTTGCCTCTGACTTTGGCTTTCTTATGCATCTTGCAACCTCATAACTCTAGAAACTCTGCTAATGAATAAAGGAAACTCACTTTATCTCAGAAACAGTTCCTCATCCAGCCCCTAAGCCAATTTAGCTCCAAATACATGTAGACCAGAGTAGGATCATTTGTTTGCAACTGTACCTTGCCCTCACTTGATTTTTTTTTTTTTTTTTTTGGTTAAGGTGCTGGAGCCCCACATGGCCCAATGATGGTTCAAGTCCCGGACTTGGTGGCTTGAAAATTACACTGGACACATCTGTGCACATGCTCAAAATTCCGGAAGGAGAAGGGAGAAGGGATTACAGAGTGGCCATCTCCTCTTGGGTTATTTATCATGTTCCCCCTCACTGTCTTTCTCTGTCTCTCTTTGGCAAGCACAGGTGCCCTATGGCTAAAAAGGTAAACAAAAATAATTTTTTTTTTTTCACCTTGGGTTGTGAATACAGTAGTCTCACCTTATCCACAGTCCCAGTTACCCACAGCTTTGGTTACCTACCATCACCCATGGTCTGAAAGTAGATGACTACAATTCAGTAAGATGCTTTGAGAGTATAAAAGAGAGACTACATGCACAAAACTTTTATTACAGTATATAGTTGTAATGCCTCTATTATATTATTAATGATTATTGCTAACCTCTTACTGTGCCAGATTTATAATTAAACTTTATAAAAAGTATTTCATATAGGAAAAAAGAAAAAACATACAAAGGGTTTGGTACTATCCATACCTTCAGACATCCTCTGGAGGTCTTGAAACATATCCCCTATGGGTAAGGCTAGACTACCGTACAACAGGAACATACCTTCCCCTCTAGCCAGAAAGCAATAGCTACAGCAGGAGTTTCATGGGCACCAGCAACCTCCTGGGCACTGAAAAGTCATTAACTCTACAGTAAATAAATGAAGGCACTGATTATACAGTCCCCTCCAGTTCTATAGGTCTGTTGCAAGGTGACGCCACATCATCTGCAGAGATCTATTTGGGAGGGCCCTGCAAGTGTTCTAAAGTGGGAACCACAGGAACCAGGCAATGCACAACAGATGTGCAATTGGCTCACATAGGAAAGGTTCTGGGTTTGCATCCCAGAACTTCCCTAAGTGCAACAGAAGTGCACACATGCCTGTGATCTGGACTAGCTGTGACATGAAGAATCTCTCTCTTATAAAATCTTATAACGCTATAACTAAGTCTTATTAATCCAATTATAAATTCAACTAGAAATGGCTTTTAGCCAAAATCATAACAAATGCAATTTTTTTTTCATATTTCAGTAACATTGCTTTTAATCACCCTAAAGTTTCAGCCATGGGACCACAATTCACTGTTCTGTGCCATATGGACACTGGGTCACTGGTTTCACATCATGGTGTAGGAAAATACTGGCATGTCACTTTTAATAAATTAAATCCTATCTGTGCAGACACATACAAAAATAAAAAAGGAAGAAGGAAGAAGAAAAAAAGGAGAAGAAAATGAAGGAGGTGCAAAAAACTCTTCTTGTTTGTTAGGAAGACAACAGATTAAAGGTCAAAGAACACTGAGATTCAATAAACTCATAGAAAAATATTTGTTGGCTCATCACAGATTTATATGCACTATAAAACAATTCTATAAATAAGATCCATATATCATTTCTTAATCATGACTCCCATCAAAACCAAGTATTTCCTAATTATTCTTTCATGTCAAATGTATAACCTAGAGTTGACATTTTACTTTTTTCTGCACATTTTTATCTCAAGTTCTTTTATACATTAAATCACATTATTTAGCTTGTAAAGTGAATATTCCAACATGTGTGCATTTCTCCCCAGTCAAGTTGAAAATACTATAAAGTTATCTTGTCCCATTAAAGCTATGTCTCTCTATTTTTCTCCTCAATTCCTCAGACTCTATTCCTTCACCCTCCCTCTTCCCTCTCTGTACCTGGTATTCACAACCATTTATTGTGTTTCTATATCCTTTAGTCATTCAGTTTGGGTCATAGAGTGGGGATATTCCGTATATATTAAGTGAAAGCATGCAATGTCCCTCCTTCATAGCCTGACTTGCTTCACTCAGCAGTAAATTTTCCATATTCATCCACTTTCTGTCAAAAGCCAGGGTTTTGTGTTCTATATGGGTCAGTAGTATTCCATAGAGTATATGTGCCACAGTTTTTCAATCCATTCATCTGTTCATGGGCAATTGGGTTGGTTCCATGTCTTAGCAATTGTGAATAATGCCTTGATAAATATTGATGTGCAAGTGCTTTTCCGATTAAGAATTCTTCTGTCCTTTGGGTAGATACCAAGGAGTGAGATTTCTGGATCATATGGAAGTTCTATTTGTAGATTTTTGAGAAATCTCCAAATCATTCTCCACAGTGGCTGGACCAATTTACATTCCCACCAACAGTGTAAGACAGTTCCCCTTTCACCACATCCCTACCAGCACTTATCATTTTTTTGTTTTTTTAATCTTAGTTATTCTGACTGGGGTCAGGTGGTATTTCATTGTTGTTTTGATCTGCATTTCCCTTACATAAGGGATGTTGAGCATTTTTTCATATGCCTTTTGGCTATTTGTATGTCATCCTTAGAGAGTGGGTTTTTCAACTAATTCTCCCATCTTTTAATAGGATTGATCATCTTTTTTCAGGACAGCTACTTGAGTTCCTGGTGTATTCCGGTTATCAGTCACTTATCTGAAGCATAGTTTACAAAAATATTTTCCCATTCTGAGGACTGTCGATTCACACTAATTACTGTGTCTTTTGCCATGCAAAAAAACTTCTTAATCTGATGTAATCCCACTTGTGAATTCTTTCTCTACCCCAATGTCTCCCAGAGTTTCCCCTGTATTTTCTAGGAGCAGTTTTATAGTTTGAGGTCTTAGACTTAGATCTTTGATTCCCCTTAGTTGATTTTTGTCAATGGTGAGAGGTAGGGGTTCAGATTCATCTTTATGTAGGTGGATATCCACTTTTTCCAGCACCATTTGCTGAAGAGGTTTTCCTTTTCCCACTGGATTGACTGGTACCCCTTGTCAAAAACCAGTTGACTGTATGTTTGGGAATTTATTTCTGGGGACTCTGTTCTGTTCCATTTCCACCTGTTTCTGTGCCAGTACCATGCTATTTTGATTACCACAGCTTTGTAGTATATTTTGGGGTGTTGGGAGTGAGATACAGCAAACAAATGCAATTTTTAAAAAGTTCATTTAAAAAAAATTCAGGTTTAGCAAACTAGAAATTTTTCTTTTATTTATTAGATTTTTAAATATCACCATGATACTGACACTCAATTTGAATTTTTTTTTCAAAACAAAAATCATAAGTAAATTAATACAGAAAAGTTAATGTAGCTTATAATTAAAGCAAGGCACTGAAAATGAGTCTAATGACTCATTGATGAGTCTAATGACTCCATAAACATACAGGTTTGGTCTTGGCCTTTTCATTAGTTAGTAGTAAAATTACACATGCAAGTAACCTTGCCCCAGTGAGAATGCCCTCTAAGTCTTCAGGCTAAAAGGAGCAGACATCAAGCACACTATTAAGTAGTGTCTTGCTTAATCACACACTACACAATCAAAGACATTCTCAGAGTGGTCATTCTACTAGCCATTTTACTTAGCCTAATCTTATTTGCTCCAGACCTCCTCAGAGATGCTGACAACTACACATCAGCCAATCCCCTCAGTACCCTACCACATATTAAACCAGAAAGATTACTTTCTATTTGCATATGCAATACTATGATTCATTCCAAATAAATTAGGAGGAGTATTAGCCCTAGTGATATCCATCCTAGTCTGAGCCGTTGTCCTCTTACTTCATACCTCTAAATAACACAGCATAATATTTTGACCAATTAGCCAATGCCTGTTTTGAATTCTAGCAGCAGATTTATTAACACTCACATGAATCAGCCGTCAACCAGTAGAGCATCCATTCATCATTACTGGACAAGTAACATCAATCTTATATTTCCTAATTATTATCATTCTTATATCCCTAGCACGCCTCATAGAAAACTATCTTTTAAAATGATAGTCCCCATATTATAAGCAATATACTGGTCTTATAAAACAGAAATGGAGAATAATCTCCCCGGGACATTCAAGGAAGAAATACCTAACCCCACCATCAACACCCAAAGCTGATAGTCTAATTAAGCTATTCCTTGTAAAAAGCCTACAGTCTGCATCAACTGCCATCCCAGTAACTCCAACACAAATTAATTGTACAGCATTCAACTAATTTATTTACATCAATTATTTATATACTTCATGCCTTATTTTTTGACATACTATTTGGTACAGTACATTAACATATGACAATGCATAGTACATATATGTATAATCGTGCATTAATTTACTTACACCATGCTTATAAGCATGCACATACAATGCAGACGTACATCGTACATCTAATCCTAATTCAACATAATTGTTTTACAACTAAAACAGTTGAGGGAATCTCTCTCTCTCTCTCTCTCTCTCTATCTCACTCTTGGAAGAAATAACAAACTTTGGGAAATATATATTAAAGTGAGAGCCATGGATATAGGTAGGAATGCTGAAAGACCCCTTCCTGTCCAGAGATGACTTTGCCCTCAAAGCTGCCTAAATATTTATCTCTATTTAGCCTCACTGCCTGATTTCTTTAGCTTCATCATGATTTATTTTTAGTTACCGGGTACATATGCAATTTTCATGGTTGGAACATAGTCTGCCTTGCTCCTTTGGTGGATACTAGTCATGTGTGGAAGTCATTTAAAGCAAGCAAACCAAGTATGCAGAAGCACAAAAGATGAAAAGAAACAGAATACCAACTTCCTTAATTAGTTTCTAATGTGCACATATTATATTCCTAATTATGACCAAAACCTGCCCAATTTCCTTTTTTGTGAATTTTGGATTTATTTTTGTAATATCACACAAAATGCATTTTCCATATTAATGTTGAAACTCCTGTTATACCTATCAAGGTGCAGAATGTATTGTATCTGAGGATACTGATAACCACTGTTATAACTAAATGGTTGTATATTTTAAACTATAAAAAACCAATAGTTTTATTTTTCTCAAGTGCAGTTGAGATCCTGCTTATGGAAATAAAATTAATATGATAAAAGGACTTTTATTCCAATATTAATTTAAAACCCTAACAATATTTCCTTTGACATATGTTTTAGAATACAAAAAAAAAAAAAACAAACAGAAAACAAACAAAAAAAACTACATTGGGAAAGCCCAGAACCACAAGCCAGTCATAAGCAAATAGAAAAGTAGACAATGTACAAGAAACTATTTTCATACATTGTATTACAAGTAATGCAAGGCTGTTTTTCCCTAAGAAAAGAAAAATAAATGAGGTGAACCCTACTGTAGACAGGCTTTCCACCTACAGGAGCTTTCTGGACTTTCGTGACAAGAAGTCTACTGTTATTTTAATTCCTATTTCTCTACATATTGTGTACTGTTTTCTCCAGCTACTTTTAAGAAGCACTTTTACCACTGATTTTGAGCTATTTAGTTATTGTAATGCTGGTGTAGTTTTATGTTTCTTCTGTATGTGATTCTTTGAGCTTCTTGCATTTTGGGCTTATGTTTCTCATTACATTTAGAAAAATGTTAGCCACTTTTTCTTCAAACTTTTTTTCTGTATTCATTCTTCCTTTTCTGGGCCCCTGAGCATGTGTATAGTGACCAAGTATATTGTTCGGAGCAAGATGGTATAGTACAGACAGCCTGGCAATCTTGGTGAGTTGAAGAGACAAAGATGTAACTTGGGGGATCCAAGACAACTCTGTAGAGCAATATCTGAAAAGAGGGAGCAGGGAAAGCGCTC
>NW_006160128.1:665850-745001 GCF_000334495.1 Tupaia belangeri chinensis
GAAATCTGTGTAGGAATCCTCCGGAGTCTTTACCTAAGTATCAGTCTGTGCTTGTGTTAGGTGAAAGCCCATAATTTCCAGGGAAAAAACAGTTACCAGAGAGCTGCACACAGGCAATCTGCAGAGTTCACACAAGGGTAGTAGTTCAGGTTCTCATGAGGTAGTGACTCCTCTCTGAATACACAAGGCATTTCATAGATATTGAAAGAGAGACATGCTTTAGAAAAAGGACAAACTTAAAGGATGAACTTACAGTGAAGGCTATTTAGCTATGTCCCACAAGTTTTAAAATAAAACAGAAAGGGCCCTCTCCATGGCCTGGTGGTTCAGACAGTAAGATCCTGGTTGACTGCACAACTTAAGACTCAGACCCAGTGGTTTGAGAAACACCCTGGGCCCATATGCATGCATGCCCAAAATTCCAAAAGGAGGAAGAGAGAGGAGAAGAGATTGTGGCATGACCATCCTCCACGGAGATGCTTTGGGAGAAAGCATCCATCTCTCTGTCTCTGGTGAATGAATGTGCCCTTTAGCAAAAACAAATAATCAAACAAAACAAAACAAGTGAATTAAACCAAATTGCAAGTAACTTAGTTATCTGCCATGAAACGTCCAACATTCTTTGAAGGAATATGGCAAAATTCACCCCTTAACAGTGTAAAATTCATAATGTTTAGTCAACAATGAACAGGCATGCAAAGAAGAAGGAAAATAAAACCCATAACAAGGAAAAGCAATTAATTTACAGAAAGAAACGCAGAAATTATAGCAATGAAATTAGCAGTCAAGAATTTTAAAACTACTAATACAAATATTATAATTTGATTGTGATCTAAGAAAACCATGAACATGATTATGTGAGAAATAGAAGATACAAAAAAAGGCACAAATGGAAATTCTAGAGATAATAAATACATTTTAAATTAAAAAATATAGTTGTTAAAGTAAAAAGCATATAATGCAGGGGAATAAATCAGTAAATTTGAACAGAGCAATAGAAACTATCCAAAATGAAGCACAGAGAAATAAGAGAATTTTTATTTTTTAAAAAAATTGAACAGAGTAACAGCGACCTATAGGACAAGATACTTGATCAATATACATGTAAACAGAGTCCCAGATAAGGAAAAAAGAATACAGAGGGAAAAAATGTTTAAAGAAAAGCTGCTAAAAATGTAATACAAAATATAAACAAAAGATCCAAAAATCTCAAGGAATTACATATACCATGAACATAAAGAAAACCATATCAATACTATCATAATCAAGTTGCTCAAAATCAGTGATTAGGTGGCTGCAGGCCCTAACGGCAGGGCTGTTGCTCATCCCCACCCCTACTCATCTCTGGACTTCAGGTTTATTTCTTGGGACTTTAAGACAAACTTGCACCTTTCCCCCCATCCAGAGACCGGTTCAAGCCAGTGGCATTGATGGACACCAGGTTGCCTGTGACTGCAGACCTTAAGGGCCTGGACCCATTGCTCATCCTCCCCACCCCCATCATTTGCCTTTGGAATCTCAGAACTTCAGTGTTTTGAATAGTGCATCGCAGCCAGATGATTTTTTCTTTGAATCTCAAATGTAGAAGACAAAACATCTGACCTAGAAAAAAAGTATCAAGAAGATTGAGAAAACAACCAAGAAAAATTAGGATAATATACGAGGAATACTGGATACCATCAAGCACCCCAATATCCAAATGATTGGTATCCCAGAAGAGGAAGAAAATAACAAGGGCATTGAGAAATTATTCCATGAAATCCTGGAAGAAAACTTTCAAAACCTAGAAAGTTATTCAAATGTCCAGACCCAAAAAATACATACGACCCCAAATAGAATCAACCCAAGAAGATCCTTTCCAAGCCAGACTGACAAAAACAACAGACAAAGACAAGATACTAACGTTGGCAAGAGGGAAATGTGAAGTAACTTGCAAAGGTCACCCCATCAGGCTAACATTGGACCTCTCGGTGCAAACAATGCAGGCAAGGAAAGAATGGGGAAATAAAATCCAAGTATGGAATGAAAACCAATTTCAACCAAGAATACTATACCCGGCAAGATTATCTTTTATACGGGAAAAAAAAGATAAAAACATTCCCAGATAAACAAAATCTGAAGGAATTTACCAACTCCAGACCAGCTTTTCAAGAGGTACCGAAGGGAGTGCTATACCAGGAAAACTAAAAATTCAGATGGACAGTTATAAGAGAACAAAAAGCAACCAAGAAAATGGCTCACTTAATGATAGGAACAGTTTCTGAATGTCAATAATAACATTGAATGTCAATGGATTGAACTCTCCAATAAAGAGACGCAGACTGGCCGAATGGATAAAACAACAACAACAACAACAACAAAAACAGAAACCCTCCATCTGTTGCCTACAAGAAATGCACCTTATGAATAAAGACATACATAGACTAAAAGTGAAGGGCTGGAAAAAGATATTCCATGCAAATGAAAATCAAGAAAGGGCAGGAGTAGTGATATCGATTTCAGACAAAATGGGCTTCAAGACAAAGACTGTAAAAAGAGAAAAAGAAGGGCATTACATAATAGTAAGTGGGGTAATTCAGCAAGAAGACATAAGGCTTATAAATATCTGTGCACCTAATTCAGGGGCACCTAAATATGTGAAGGAAAGACTGGTGGAGCTAAAAGGAAAGATAGGGAGTAACACTATAATTGTTGGGGATCTCAACACCCTATTATCTCCTGTAGATAAATCTTCTCAGCAAAAAATAGAGAGATACAGTACCTAAATGATACTATATATATTGATTGGACTTGATAGATATATATAGAACTTTCTACCCTAAGAACACAAAATATATATTTTTCTCACCCAGCATGGAACTTTTTCAAAGATTGACCATATATTAGGTGACAAATCAAGCCTTTACAGATTCAAAGGCATAGAGACTATATCCAGCATCTTCTCTGACCATGATGGAAATAAACTCAAGATTAATTTCAAGAAACACCCTCGAAAATACATAAACACATGGAAAGTGAACAACCTACTTCTGAATGACTTCTTAACTACTAAAAAAATTAAGTCTGAAATCAAAAAATGTATGGAAACAAATGATAATGAGTACACAAGTTTCCATAATCTATGGGACATGGCAAAAGCAGTCATAAGAGGGAAATTCATTGCAATTAGTGTGCATAAGAAAAAGACAGAAACTCAAAAAAAAAAAAAAAGAGAGAGAGAGAGAGAGAGAAGGTAGAGTGGTAGTTAAGACGCTGGATTTCCACGTGCCCCACCTAAGTTCGGGTCCCAGACTTAGTAGTTGCTTTCTCACTCTCTGAGGCCCATGTGTGTGCCTGCCCAAGGTCCCGTGAGGAGAATGGAGGAGAAGGGATTGTGGTGTGGCCATCCCCTCTGGGGAGTGATTTCTCACTTTCTGTCTCTCTAGATCTCTCTGTTTTTATGGTGAGCGCACGTGCCCTATAGCAAAAAAAACTCTCAAAGAGAAGAAGAAGAAGAGACAATAAGATAACCTAACATCATGCTTCAGAGAATTGTAAAAACAACAACAAAAAAAATGCAAGGCAAAAAGAAATAATAGAAGTTTGAGCAGAAATAAATGAAATAGAAAATAAAAGAACCATACAGAAAGTAGATGAAAGCTAAACCGGTTCTTTGAAAAAATTAACAAGATCAACACACCATTGACTAGACAGATAAAGAAGAAGAAAGAAAGAAAGAAACCATATAAATCAAACACATGACGAAACAGGCAATATTACAACAGACATAATAGAAATACAAAATATCATTAGAGGATACTATGAACGACTATATGCCAACAAACAAGAGAACTTGGAGGGATGGACAAATTCCTGGATGTGTATAGTCTACCAAGATTGAATCAGAAGGACATAGAAAACTTTAATAGACCCATAAAAAGCCATGAGATTGAATCAGTAATAAATAACCTCCCGACAAATAAAAGCCCAGATCCAGATGGCTGCATTTCTGAATTCTACAAAACTTTAAGGAAGACTTAACCCTTATCCTACTCAAGTTATTTCTAAAGATTCAAAAGGAAGGAAACCTTCCAAATTCATTTTATGAAGCCTCCATCATTCTCACTCCCGAAAAAAGATAAGGACATGACAAAAAAGGAAAACTACAGACCAATATCATTGATGACAATAGATGCAAAATTTTTCAACAAGATACTCGCAAATTGTATCCAACAACATATAACAAAGATTATTTATCACTACCAGGTAGGCTTTATTCTAGGAATGCAAAGGTGGTTCAACACATGAGACCATAAATATAATACACCATATTAATAGAAAGAAAGATAAAAACCATATGATCATTTCAATTGAGGCAGAGAAAGCATTTGATAAAATACAACATCTTTTCATGATTAAAACCCTTGATAAGACTGGTATAGAAGGGTCATTTCTCAACACAATAAAAACCATCTATGCAAAACCTACAGAGGTGGTTCAACACATGAGACCATAAATATAATACACCATATTAATAGAAAGAAAGATAAAAACCATATGATCATTTCAATTGAGGCAGAGAAAGCATTTGATAAAATACAACATCTTTTCATGATTAAAACCCTTGATAAGACTGGTATAGAAGGGTCATTTCTCAACACAATAAAAACCATCTATGCAAAACCTACAGCTAGCATTATGGTGAATGGGGATAAGCTAAAACTAAAGGAGAAAAAGAAGAAAAGAAGAAGAAGAAGAAGAAGAAAAAGAAGAAGAAGAAGAAGAAGAAGAAGAAGAAGGAGAAAAGAAGAAGAAGAGGAAGCTTTTGCAATAACCCAGGTAAGAGATTATTAAGATATGTATATAAGAAAATGAGAGATAGAAATTATCAGATTTGAGACATATTAAAAAGCAGAATTAGTGAGACTTGGTAACTGATTGATCATGGAATGCAAATGATCAAGAGGATTGCAGAGATGCTGTCAAAGACAAGACTGGTTCTTTGAAAAAAGAACTAAAACTGGTATTAGGCCAGGCTGCCCACTTTCTCCACTGCTTTTTAATATACTGTTGGACGTCTTAGCCAATGTGAACAGAAAAGAAAACAATATAAAAGGCTTTCAAATAGGCAAAGAAGAGTTGAAAATATCTTTATTCGCAGATGACATGATGGTATATTTAGAAAACCCAAAGGTTTCCATGAAAAAAAAACTTCTTGAAGTAATAAATAAATACAGTACAGTGGAAGAATACAAAATCAACTCAACATCCCAAAATCTATAGCGTTTCTATAGATAGACAAAGAGCTGAAGAAAGGAATCTCTTTCACTGTAGCCACAAAATGTATAAGATACCTAGGGATAAACCTAACTAAAGAAGTCAAAGAACTTTACCAAAAAAACTATGAAAATCTTTAAAAAGATATTGATAAAGGCAATTAAAAAATGAAAGGACATGCCATGTTCCTGGATTGGAGAATTAACATAATCAAAATTGCAATTCTACCCAAATTAATCTACATATTTAATGCAATTCCAATCAAAATATCAGAGATATTCTTCACAGATCTAGAAAAGACAATCATAGAATTTGTCTGGAATCATAAAAGACCTCATATTGCCAAAGCGATTTTGTACAGTAAGAGTGGAGTGGGAGGCATATCACTCTCTGATCCCAAAATATATTATAAAGCTGTGATCATCAAAATAGCATGATATTGGCACAAAAAACAGAAAGGTGGACCAATGGAAGAGAATAGAGACCCCAGAAATAAACTCCAAAGCTTACAGCCAAGCGATTTTTGACAAAGGATATCAGTCTATCCATTGGAAAAAGGAAAGCCTCTTTAGTAAACGATGCTGGAAAAACTGTGTATCCACTGGCAGAAAGATGGAACTGAACCCCCGTCTTTCACCATTAACAAAAGTCAACTCAAGATGGGTCAAAAGATCTGAACCCAAGACCTCAAACTATAAAATTGCTGGTGGAAAATATTGGGGAAACTCTGGGAGACGTTGGGATAGGCAAAGACTTCTTAAATAAGACTCCCAAAGCACAGGCAATAATCCCTAAAATAGACGATTAGGACTATATCAGACTAAGAAGTTTCTGCACAGCAAAGGACATAGTAAGAAGTGTGAATCAACAACCCTCGGAATGGGAGAATATTTTTGTAAAATATGCCTCAGGCAAGGGACTGATAACTAGAATACACAGGGAACTCAAGTGCCTTACATGAAAAGAAATTATTAACCCAATTAAAAGATGGGAAAATGAGCTGAACAAAAATCTCTCTAAGGAAGACATACGAACAGCCAAAAAGCATATGAGGAAATGCTCAACATCCCTCATCATAAAGGAGATGCAGATTTAAAACACAATTCGATACCACCTAACCCCTGTCAGAATGGCAAAGATTAAGAATATAAAAAGTGATAAGTGTTGGCGGGGATGTGGTGAAAAGGAAACTCTCCTGCACTGTTAGTGGGGATGTAAACTGGTTCAGCCACTGTGGAGAACAATATGGAGGTCCTTAAAGATCTACAAATAAAACTACCATTTGATTCAGCACCCCCACTTCTGGGTATCTACCCAAAGGACAGGAGAATGATCAGTTGGAAAAGTGCTTGCACATCAATGTTTATTGCAGCATTACTCACTATCACTAAGACATGTAACCAACCCGAATGTCCACAAACTGATGAATGTATTGAAAAAGTGTGGCACATATACTCTATGGAATATTACTCAGCCTTAAAAAAGACCCTGGCATTCAATAGAAAGTTGTCAAATATGGAGAATCTATTACTGAGTAAAGCAAGCCAGGATATGAAAGAAAGATATTGTATGTATCCACTTAATATATATCGACTATGCACACTTTATGGTAGAGATTGAAATATTGGAGGGCATAAAAGTATAAAAATAGTTATGGATGCTAAAGACAGTGTGGAATGCAGTGGTAGAAAGGTAGAGAAGGATAGCAAGAGAACAAATAGCAAGGCATGACATTAGTGGGACATAGAAATGGTTTATTACTTGTTGATGATAACAGGTATAGTATTCTCAACAGGACTAGTCTAAGAAGTATTTCATGTTGAATAAATTCATCCACTTTCTGTTAAAAGCCACGGTCTTGTTGTTTTTTTATGGCTGAGTAGTATTCCATAGAGTATCAGTGCCACAATTTTTCAATCCATTCATCCGTTTGTGACCATCTGGGTTGGTTCTATGTCTTAGCAATTGTGAATAGTGCTGCAATAAACATCAGTGTGCAAGCACTTTTCTGATTAATAATTCTTCTGTCCTTTGGGTAGATATCAAGGAGTAGAATTTGTAGATCATATGGTAGTTCTATTTGTAGATTTTTGAGGAATCTCCAAATTGTTTTTCACAGTGGCTGGACCAATTTACATTACCACCAACAGAGTCTGATGATCTATAAATTTCTTCCTAAATTATTCAAGGTATCTCTGAGTGTTCAAAGATGTGAAGGAGTAGAAAATTGACAATCTCTCTTCTGTTCTACCTCCTGTTGCAAGTGGGAGAGGGGATGAGCCACGAGTCCAGGCTATTAGGTCCTGCAGCCACAGGCAGCCTGGCATCCCGCAAGGCCAAGCACTTGAACTAGTATCTGGATTGAGTGGGGAGAGATGCGAGTTTGTTGTAAAGTCCCAAGACACAAACCTGAAGTCCAAAGGCAAGTGGGAGGAGGATCAGCCATGGGTCCCGGCCATCAGGTCTTGCAGCCACAGGCAGGCCGAGTACTTGAACCGGTATCTGGCTGGGATGGGCAGGGGCCTGAGAAAGACGCTTTCGACACCATCATTGAGAAATGAAAGTCAATGTCAAATCTATTTTTCCTTTGAGAAAATCAAGAAAGGTCACTGCATTTACACCAGAACGTGCTGACAATGTCTAACTATACCAAATCTTATCTACACAAGCAGTAAATCCCCTCACCCAATCTGGTAAGAGGGCTGGTGTGTTTTGCCACTGCTGCCTGCCAAGCCAGGCCTTCCACTACTCAAGAGATTTCATTTCAGAACTGAAATGATAAAGTACAATCTAAGTCTAAGATATGGTATAATCTAACTTCTAACTTCAATAATTTTATTGTTAAAATTCCACCCTTTTGTAAAGTAAGGGAGACAATACTCTATACAAATGTAAACTTCCTTCTACCCACTAATTTAACTACCTGTGCCCAAACCCATGACCAGGAGGCAGGATTCACCTACTCAATGAAAAGTTAAAGCTGAACATAAAGTCATACAAAATCCAAAGCATATTTCATTTTGAGTGGTTTAATTCAGCCCCAGTCTACTATCTGATTACTGAGCTGATTTTAAATATCACTTTTGCCAGTGTATGGCTCAGAATTACAGAATGCCAATGGAGCAAATGAAAGTAGAATGAATGCACAGTCTTTGATTCTGGATTTGTTTTTTAAGAAAATTACGTAAACTGATTTTTAAAAATTTAGCTTTAGAAAATCATAATTCACAGTGTCCCTGAAAATATAATGAAAATTCCTCTCAAAAGTACACACATTTGGGTCTTCTACCACCTAGCCTTCAAATACACATAGTTTTTGGACCACGTGCCCCTACTCTAGATGAACCAGGACACATTTGATATGAATGCTATACTGAGGACTCAGTCTGTGTTCCTAGAACTTAGGGTTTGTCTCCCCAAAGTCTGAATCTTTTAAAGAAAACAGTCTTGTTAGTGTTTCTTTGTGTGTTTTTTGTTGCTGTTGCTTTAGCCCCTATTACTTCATTAAAGAGCTTAAAGAACATGCAAGAAGTATGCATGAAGGGAACCAGTAGGTGGCATAGTAGTTAAGGCACTAGACTCCCATGTGGTCGGCCTTGGTTCAAGTTCCCGACCTGGTGACTGGAAACTCATGCCAAGTGTATGTGTGTGCAGCCCAGAATCCTCAGAGGGAATGGAGGAGAAGGGATTGTGGCATGGCCAATGGCCATCCCACCCCCCAGGGTGGGGGGTGATTTCTTGCTTTCTGTCTCTCTCTGTCTCTTGGTGTGTACATGCATCATAAGTAAAAATATCTTTAAAACAATTCATGGAGACCATGTATAATAATCACAAAAGGCCTTAAAAAACATGCATGTTAAAAAGCATGCATAGAATTTAAACAAGGTCGGTGCCTTTTTTAATCTTCATAGCAATTCCGTAACATCAGTATTATTTTCACAACCTCCAAAATTCAAAACTAAAATATTCTAGCAAAAGGAATGACTGAGTTACCTGAGAGATGGAAAAAGTAAGATTTCTCTGGTTTCCATGGGGATGGAGACACTAACATCTCCCAGAAACCTGAGTTGGAAACACCTGGAAATAGCTGTTTCTGGGCAAAGCCATGGGGGCCGAATCAAGAGTAACACACTAATTCCAAATCCTTGCAATTGCATGTTGAGAGCCTGCCTAGATATTCTGGAGGTCATCTTGCAACAGGCCAGTTGTGTCACTGACAGCTCAGTGCCTATCAGGGAAAAGACACACTCACAATTGGCGCCTCTGATAGCCACATTAATCCAACTGAAGTGTGGCTCTGGAACAAAGCCAGTCTACCCCACTAAGCCAGGGCTTGGCCGAATATAGGCTGGGACTAGGCTTGGCAAGCTCAGGAGATGAAGGATGCAGGAACCAAGGAAGTTAAAATATTTGTGTGTTGGGACTGGATGGTGACACAGTGGTAACACATGATGCTCTGTGAAGCTGATTCACAAGGGAAGGATCCAAGTCCACCTCTGGAAACCTCCCTGAGTGCAGCAGGCACACATGTGCCCATGATCCAAGGCTGACTGAGGCTGGGGGTGGATGACAGTATCAAGATCCTGTGGGGAGTGCCATCTCTCTGTCTCTCTCCCTCTCTCTCTCTCTTGCTGTCTCTGTGCTCACTGAAGAAATAAGTAAATAAACTTTAAAAACATATATCTGTGTGGTGAGTTTTCAGGCATCACCAACTCTAAAAAGACACATGGAGCCAGTATCCCATGGCACAGCTCTGGACAGACATCTGGCTCAAAGTGATGGTCATCTGAGGTAGACTCATGCAAAGTGGAAACCATGTGGAATGCAAAACAAAAACGTTAAACCACGAGCACAGAGAACTCCCTCTGGCAGACATGAATCATCAAGCAAAAGACAGTTTTCACACTTCCAGAATGGTCATAACAACAGATATACAGAGCTTGCCTATCCAGTCTGGCCCCAAACAAGACATAAGAGACATTCCAACATAGTCTTGGAAGAAAGGTTGCCCAGATAGGGGGCAAGAGCAAATACTAACAGAAGTTGCACTGCAGTAGGTACGTCCAAATTGTGTAGCCTAAATAGTAAGTGCCACAACAGCCTTGATACGAAGATCCTGAAGTGTGAACTAGCCTCTCAAGTGTCAAGTGATTTAAACTGGGACACAGGCAAACATCCTATAGACAGGGAACAGCATAAGCAGAGGCATGCAAAAAGGAAATAAAGTATTGGTCATTCAAAGTATCGGGAAAAGCACTCACATGTGCCCAACAGGGCTGGCACTTGAATCATGGAGAGCCAAGTGGGATTCAGCTCCCTTAACCTCTCAGCTGTGGGAATGGACATACTTTTCCATTTTTAAGCTTATTTATGAATTTCTTCCATGAGCGAGAGAACACATGCCAGGATCGTGGGCAAGCATATGCATGCCTGATACGTACAGAGAAACCTCACAATGTGAACCTATTAAAACTGGAGCCCCTCCAAAAAGAGATTCACATGGGATGTTCAAATTAGTTATTTTCAAACAACTGAAAAATGTTTCTAAGTATTCATCGCAGAATAATGAGCAAGCCTATGGAACACCTTACCAGCCCTCTCTCACTCCTGACTCAGGTATGTTTTAAACAGAAGATTCAGCTTTGATCTGTTTTATATATTCAGGTTCTATGTAAGATTTCATTTTAGAATAAGTTTATTTTTAAAAGCTTAAAGGCATTAGAGAGATCCTAAAAATAAGAAAAAGCAGTATAAGCTATAAAATTATAATTTCTAAAAAGTAAAACATTTACAGACCAATAAAGACTGAGTTAATTCATGACCAGTAGAAAAGCACAGCAAAAAATGCTAAAAAAAAAGGTAAAAAATAAAATCTTCGGGTCCAGTTGAATTAATACTGGGTAGAGTATGGATCTGCCAAAAATCATAAAGGGCACCAGAAAAGTAGTTTTAAAAATCAAGTTCCTAGAAACAAATCTTAAACAATAACTGGAAGGCTGTTATAGTTTTACTGTGTCCCCCCAAACTTCATGGCATGAAATTTGGTTGTGATGAGATTAAGAGTGAAAAGAGGGTCAGCCAGTGGTGTGATGATTAAGGCAGCTGGGTCCCACATAGCCAACTGCACAGTTCAAGTTTGGACTCAGTGACCTGAAAATCATACTGGCACAAGTGTGTTCATGCCCAAAATCCTGATAGGAGATGGAATTATGGCATGGACAGCCCCCTGGAGATGGCTTTCTCACCTTCATTCGCTCCCTCTCTCTCTCTCTCTCTCCCTGTTTCTCTCTACATGTATAGCTATATGATTCTCTGCCTACCTCAGAACTCTGCAGAGAGTTCTAGCCACAAGAAGAAGCCACCAGAGAGAGCCCCTGGACTTTTAATTTCAAAACCATGAACTGAATAAATTTCTTTTATAAATCATCCAGTTTCAAGTATTCAGTTATTAAACAACTGAGAACAAAGCCTCTACAATCAAAACTAGAAGGCTATTTTCTAAGAAAAATTAAACAAGGCTCAACTAGGTAAAGATGCATATACCCTGTCCAGGTAGACTAAGTGTAGTGAAGATGTCCATTTGGAGATTTCCATTTCTGGCCAAGAGAGAGAAACATGATTTTCCCTTTCTCCTGAACCAACAAGAAAATAGACAAAATATATAAAACAATAGTTTTTAAGACATTGAATATCCAGCTATGAAGAAACATGATTTCTAAGAAATAAGGCAAAATTCAAATGAGTTCTATGATTGCCCCACCAAATAGCCTGTATTTCCAGGCCATGGCACAAGAAGGGAGAACGGAGGTGGAGCCCAGCAGATATTTTAAACTGAAGAGATAAAGCTAATGAAGAGATAAGGCAGATAAAGATCACAAGCAAAGAGGAATGAGCTGCACTGAGAGAAAACTCCAAAGATTGTAGGCAGTCCCTTTTGAGTATTTAGAAGAGAACTGATTAGTGCATGCATATGGGGAAACTACTGAGGCTGGGGAAAGAATCACTCAAAAACATTAGAGTGAGCAGTTCCTGATGCTCATATAAACCACCAGCCAGACTGGAAATCCTCATAATTTATGTGCAATGGGTAAAGAATTCAGTCTTGCTTCGACAATGGCACAAATTAATCCCTAGATTAATAAAGCACTGGGTCCATCTGCCAATTTTAAAAACAAGACTCAAAAGGAACAAACTATATTCAAGTAATTTAATTGTATTCCAGAACAAACCCCTCCCAAAAAATTTCTGAGACTACAAAAATATCTATCACCTAACAAGATAAAATTCTCAATGCTCAGGAACCAGCAGTTAGCGTAATGGCTATGTCGGTGGACTCCCACTAGTCGACCGCGGTTCGCATCCCGGACCCGGTGGCTTAAAACTCACGCCGGGCGCATGTGCGTGCGTGCCCAAGATCCCTGGAGGAGAAGGGATTGCTGCGTGGCCATCCCCCCTGGGGGTGATTTCTAACTTTCTGTCTCTCTGTCTCTCTCTGTCTGTCTGGCGAGCGCACGCGTCCTATAGCAAAAACCTCTCCAAAAGAAAAAAAAAAATTCTCAATGCTTTGTCCATGATCACACAATTCAACATTTTATCTGAAGTCTGTCTGATCCAAAGATCATGTTCTTTCTGCCACCTAAAGGGGTGGGAGGAGTATATTATCCTGGACTGGAATTAAAATATCTTTTCTCTTCCCTAAACAGTTGAAAGCTGACTATAAGAGAAATAGATATTCTGTGCCCCCTGATATGACCAATAGTAGGTACCAGGAGGCCAGCCACATTGACACATTGGTAACACAATGCTCCAGGATGCTGAAGCCCATATGAAAAAGTCCCAAATTCACATCCTGAGACCTCCCTATACATAACAGATATATGTTTGCATGCCTGTGATCCTGGCATGTGCTCTCGCTCTCTCTCTTTCATAGAAGAAATACATAAATAAGCTTAAAAAATTGAAAAGTACGGGTAAGCAGGGGGCATAATGGTTAAGGTGCTGGACTCCCACATGGCCAACAGTGGTTCAAGTCCCAGACCTGACAGCTTTTTTTCTCTTTTACTCTGTCTCTCTGTGGTAAAATAGAAGAAGGAGAAGGAGAAGGAGGAGAAGGAGAAGGAGAAGGAGAAGGAGAAGAAGAAGGAGAAGAAGAAGAAATATAATAAAATAGATCATTCTTTTTTTAAAAAAATTTAATTGAAAAGTATGATCCAGCCCCAAAACCTAGTGGTTACAGGAGCTGGATCTCACATAGTTGATCACAGTTAGAGTGCCAGTCCCAGTGCCTCAATAAACATACCGGGAACATATGAGTGTTTTGCTCAAAAATCCCAACTGGATGGAGAAATGAAAAGGGAATTGTGTCCTGACCAGGCCCTGTATGAAAGGGGTGATTTCTCTCAAACTCTCTCTCTCTTTGGTGAGCACATGCAACCTCTGGCAATTAAAACAATTAATCAATTAATTAATTAACTTTTTTTAAAAAGTACCAAGAAGTTTCTCCCTATGAAGTTTTCCTGCTTAAAGGGGAAAAAACAAAACCTGGCCACCAGATCTATCAGCCAGTAATAGGAAAGAGAGAGGATTAAAACTAATGTTAACTGATACTACAAGGATGCAATTAGCTGAATCTAGATCACAGGAAATTCTATAGAATGAATGGCTTGGTTTCTTTAACAAATAAATGTCATGAAAGGGGTGGGGATAGGGAGAAAGGAAAGTAAAGATTAAAAGAGACTTAAAAAAACATATCGACCAAATACAATGTGTGGGTCTGATTTGGAGCTCGATTCAAGCAAGGCAACCATAAACAGTTTTTGTTTTGTTTTGTTTTGTTTTA
Source organism: Tupaia belangeri chinensis (assembly GCF_000334495.1). Classification (NCBI taxonomy): domain Eukaryota; kingdom Metazoa; phylum Chordata; class Mammalia; order Scandentia; family Tupaiidae; genus Tupaia; species Tupaia belangeri. Next base: position 679,946 of record NW_006160128.1, read on the forward strand.
AAGAGAGATTTTTGCTGTAGTGCATGTATGCTTACCATAGAGACAGAAAGACAGAAAGCGAGAAATCACCCTCCAGAGGGGATGGCCATGACACAATGCCTTCTCCTTCATTCTCTTCTCAGGATCTTGGGCACACACACATGAATTCAGTGTGAGTTTTAAGTCACTGGGTCCGGCACTTGAACCACAATCAACCTCATGGGAACCCAGTGACATAATCATTATGCCATCTTCTGGTCCCTAAACAGATGTTTTTTGAAACAGACTTTAAAGACCAGGTAGATAGTGAGACTGTAAAAATTATATAGGAAATAGGAATTATTTTAAAAATTTTATTAGGTATGATCATATTGTAATAACATCATTATATAAAATAAAAAGAGTTCTTATCTATTAGAAACATACACTAAAATATGATGTACATGATTTGCTTTAAAAGATTCCAGTGAAGATAAAGGTGGGAATTGCAAGATAACAAACAGAAAAAGCAAGACTGGCAAAATGTGACAATTGTTAAAGCTGGGTGACAGACATGTGGGCATTAATTATACCATTTGCTCTCCTTTTGCTTATGTTTAAATTTTTCTATAAAAAGTTATAGAACTGGTGCGAGCAGGTGGTGCAATGGTTACAGCACTAGACTCTCACATGGCTGTCTGTAGTTTGGGCCCCGGACCCGGTGGCTTGAAAATCATGTCGGGCACATGCACATGCATGTCCAAAATCCCAGGAAGAGAATGGAGGAAAAGGAATCAGGGCACGGCCATTCCCTTCAAGGGTGATTTCTCACTTTCCCTCTCTCTTTCTCACCGAAGAGGGCACACACACTAGGAAAAAGCCTTTTTATAAAATTAAAAAAAAAAAAAGAGTTATAGACCTTAAATGTAAACATTTACTTCATAGTTATATCACTTTAAATTCTACTAAATTTCGGGAACCAGCAGTTAGCGTAATGGCTATGTCACTGGACTCCCACGTAGTCGACCGCGGTTCGCGTCTCGGACCCGGTGGCTTAAACCTCACGCTGGGCACGTGTGCGTGCGTGCCCAAGATCCCGAGAGGAGAATGGAGGAGAAGGGATTGCGGCGTGACCATCGCCCCTGGGGGGTGATTTCTCGCTTTCTGTCTCTATGTCTCTCTCTGTCTGTCTGGCGAGCGCACGCGCCCTATAGCGAAAACCTCTCCAAAAAAAAAAAAAAAATTCTACTAAATTTCTTTTTTCTCATTTCCTCTGATGTATTATGGAACTATAACTTCATTCTGTCAAAAAAAAAGTTAGCTCAAATAAACTAAAATTATGTCTTTATATTTCATATATAAAATGTATTTATATTTTATACTGAAAGAAATAGAATTGTCTCATAAAATACTAACAAACATACCAAAATATTGTGAATTCTTAAAATGTAATTTTACCATCAGATAAATCACAAAATAAAAACACTAAAGATGTACAAAGAAGCACTTTTTGAATCATATTATCTTTCCAGTCTCCAAAATGGACCCCATAGAGACAATAGTCATTCAAACAGAAAGAAGATCAGGAAGTGAGGATGAACCTTTAAAAGATCGCGATGGGGCCAGCAGGTGCTGTAGCAGTTAAGGTGCTGGGCTCGTACATGACAGTCTGCCGTAGGAGTCCCAGACACAGTGGTTCAGAAATCACACCAGGCATGAGTGCCCAAAACCCCGGGAGGACAATGGAGGCCAAGGAATTGTGGCATGGTCATCCCCACTGGGGGTGATTTCTCACCTTCCCTCTCTCTGTCTCTTTCCTGGATGCACATGTACCCTATGGCAAAATCAAACAAACAAATAAATAATAGATTATAATGTACTAAGCATGATGCCAGATGCTCGTTTATTCCTTCCATCACATAGAGAGACAGACATTTTTACAGGTAAGATCATTTGAGATCCATAGTTAACTTGATTGCTTAATGTTCCAGCAAAGGAATTGAGGAGGTAGGTAGGTTGTAATTTAGGTCCATGTGACCCCAAAAATATTTTTTTCCCCATTTTTGGTTGTTTGCTTTAAACCAATTTCAAATAATGTGAATCATTTCTACTTCCCGTTAGAGGGTAATTCTTTTTTTTTTTGGAGAGGTTTTTGCTGTAGGGCGCGTGTGCTCGCCAGACAGACAGAGAGAGACATAGAGACAGAAAGCGAGAAATCACCCCCCAGGGGGATGGTCACGCCACAATCCCTTCTCCTCCATTCTCCTCTTGAGATCTTGGGCACACACGCACACACGCACACACGCCCGGCGTGAGTTTTAAGCTACCGGGTCCGGGATGCGAACCGCAGTCAACTACGTGGGAGTCCAGCAACACAGCCATTACGCTAACTGCTGGTTCCCTAGAGGGTAATTTTTAAGTGGAGAAGAAGAGTTATTCAATATTGTACAATGAGTTATTTCTATATCACAAATGAGATGTTTTTATTCATCCGTTTTTTTCCTGGGTCCCAGACCAGAGTAATGAAGGAAACAAATACTTTTTAAGCAAAAGAAAGAGGGAATCACCATAAAACTGTTAACTTGAGTGGTATGAAGGCTCTGACTAGCTCACCCAGTAAGTCCTGAGAACAAACGACTAGGTCTCTTTCCTTCTTTTCTCTCCCATCCCTCAGTATTCAGTCTTCCCAGCACCCAGCTGTGGGTGTTACTCTGAAGAAGTCCAAGCAGTTAAAGACACAGAGAACTCCGTGTGTAGAAGAGGGAGAATCCCAGATTCGGAGATCATTGTTTAAAATGGCAAGGAGGGAGCCAGCAGATGGTGTGGAAATTAAGGTGCTGGATCTCACATTACCAATTGTGCAGTTCAAGTCCTGGACCTGGAAGCTTAAAAGTCATGCTGAGCACGTATGTACATGCCCAGAAACCCAAGAGGAAATTGAAGTAGAAGGGATTGAGGCATGGCCATCCCCCACCACCACCACCACCAAAAGGTGTTTTCTCACTTTCTGCTTCTCTGTCTCTTCTTATCTTTGTCTCTGACAAGCACAGGCGCCCCATAATGAAAACTAAAAAAAAAAAAAAAAAAGCAAAAAGGTAAGGAGGAATTTACTCAAGACTACTGCAATAGGAGAGAGAGACTGAATTTAACTTTTGACACAACAGGAACAAGTGGAGTTTATGTCAAAGGGCAGCGTTAGGGAGTGGATGAAAAATTACTAAGAGGAGCTTGGTTAAATATCAAGGGTTGGGGACAGGGAGAGGAGAGCTTGACTTGATATCAAGAGATGAGAGAGAACGAAAAAACAGGATTCTTTCCTAAGCCTGGGCTCAGCAAATCAAGACAAAGCTAAGAATAAGGCTATTCAAAAAGAATGCTCAGAGAAGCATTCCTGATTAAATTTTGGTGAAAAAGACAGTTCTTAACAAGAGGAGAAGAGAATCCAAGGTCTTAAGGATCACAGGGAAGAGAGGAGGGCTGGAGGGCTAACATCAGAGAGTGACTAGCTACCAAAAGTGGCCAGAGAATCAACCACCAGGCTGTGCAGTGAGAAACTGGGAAAGCCACCTAGAATAGGGCAGGGAAATACCTGGAGGAGGAGAGAGAACAGAGGTAGCATTCAAATTCACAATAAAGGCCTGCTTTCTACATCTTCCCAGTATCATGTGTGTGGTTGACTGGCTGATGCTAGGCCACTTCCGGGATACTGACTGCCCCTCCCTTCTGCACCTTACGGATAGGACCGGGGTAGTAATTGCACCTATCCACTTGTTTCCAGGCCTATCTCCTTGAAGGTCTGTCAGCTATGTATATCAAGACCATTTTAAACAGTGTCTGTGAGTCAGAGGAGACTTCTACTCACCAAGCAAGGAACTGCAGCTTCCAACCTACACTCTCATTAGTGATTGAACCCAAAGTCTCCAGTCTACGGCAGATGCCAACCAATATCGAAGGATGGATAACGTAAATCATAGATTGTTCCTGTGTCCACATCTCTCCCTAACTTCCTGCTACTTTAAGTTGCTTTCATCAGTAGCAGCATCTTCCCGGAAAACTGCTGATGGACCAAAATAAAGGCTTTGCTGAGCTTTCATTGGATGCTGCTTCTGCACAGGTTAAGCCGTGATGAACCCTAAGCAGTCCATCTTCACATCTACCAACAACACCACCACCAAAAACAAACCAAGTTACCCAACGTCAAATGGCAGCTTGAGACCTTCATTTCCCGTCAAGTCATTTCACACTTACCAATAAAGTACATTATGGGGTTAGATCAAAATCCCACAGGTTTAAAATTCACTGAAATGCATTTCTATTTATTACAATAGGAGTGAGTACTTAACTTTGGGAGCTGGTTACACATTTTTATTGATGAGAAACAAACCAGGGTCAAATGAATTTTGAGTCAGTCTGAATTAAGTAGAGTTTTTTGGTTTGATGCTTTTGTTTTTAATGAAACCTTATTCCAAGCAATGCAGATAAGGACTTGGTTCAAAGGATTTTCCCCAAAATGTTCTTTGTTCCTATTGTTTCAAGAGCTAAGCAGAGAAGCTGCAAGGGAACGAAATCTTCCTCCTTCCCACTGTTCTGTTGTCTTTCAAAACAGCAGAACTGCCAAGATCAGCAGTTTGAAAGCTTCCTTTGAAGTGTTCTTCATGCCTCTTTCACTGACTTGAGCAAAACAAGCTCCCAGACTGTGTGCCCTGTCCTCCTCCTCAAGGGGACACCCAGGAGGCCAGGCGGCCAGAGCAGCTTAATGAACAAGAGCACAGTGAAGACAGGGAACTGCGGGCTGCCAGGGGTCAGATCCAGGAACTTGGGAACACAGGGGTAAGTCACTATAAATACTTTTGAAAAAGTGACAACGGTGTGGGAGAGAAAGGAACAGGTGGTAAGGGGCCCTGTGTGCACATCAGTGGCCTAGAACATGGGGACCTGGATTCGGTGTGCTGGATTCAAAGTTCGTATTTATCGGGACCAGCAGTTAGCGTGATGGCTATGTTGCTGGACTCCCATGTAGTCAAACACGGTTCGAGTTCCACCCAGCGGCTTAAACTCACGCCAGGCGCATGTGTGTGCGTGCCCAGGATCCCAAGAGGAGAAGGGATTGCGGCATGGCCATCCCCTCTCGGGGGAGATTTCTCGCTTTCTGTCTGTCTCTCTCTGTCTTTCTGGTGAGCACATGTGCCTATAGCAAAAACCTCTCAAAAAAAAAAAAAGAGTTCATATTTGCCAAAGAAGGAAATAATTTTCTCTTTTTGAGGCTTAGGTATGCCTTTTCCTCACATTAATTATTACTTATATCTTCATAAAAATCTAGCATGAAGTTTTTATACTGTGTGCTATACCCATTAACAATTTACAGAAGAAAATTATGTCTTCATCATAAACATGAGAGAAAGTATTTTAAGGTACAATGGGGGTAGGAGGAAGAATCTGTCAATTCATCTAGGGAACAGATGAAAATACAGTGTGGAGGGACCAGCAGATGGCATAGTGGTTACATGGCTGGACTCTCACATGATAGACCACAGTTTGAGTCCCAGACCTGGCAGCTTGCAGCTCACACCAAGTGTGTGTGCATGTGTGTCCAAAATCCTGAGAGGAGAGTGGAGGAAAAGGGATTACAATGTCGCCATCCCCCCGGGGACTGATTTCTCACTTTCTCTCTTTCTGTCTCTCTCTGTTTCTTTTGCAAGCACACGCGCCCTGTATTAACAATCTCTCTAAAAACAAGAGAGAAAATACGGTGTAGAAATGAATGAACAACAAAACAAGAAAGCAGAAGCTATTTATTCTGAGCTTGTTATAACAAGGGAGTTGGCCATTGTCACTTGTGTTTGGCAGAAACTCAAATAAGCAGAGGAATAGGAAAACTTTGAGTGTGAAAAAGGAAGGCTTCTGACATGCTGATTGGAGACTGCTGGTCTCCAAGGAAGCTTCAGGTGAGCTAACCAGAAGAGAGTATCTATGTGATTAGTTAGGAGGTACATATCTGGCTTTCTCTTGTTGGTCTGGAGTTGGAAGTAGGGACAAAATTTGGGGAAATGGTCATATGTCAACCAAGGCCTGGCCATTGTTTATGTTCCTAGGCTGTTACTAGAGATCGCAATCTGGCTTCCTGCAAGTCTGACCTCTAGCACTAGCAGACTGCCTTCGTGGGATGACTAGTATAGAAAAGGCTGGTTTCCTAGGCAAGCTGTGGGCCAAGGCTGTATTTTTATATATGGTCTGGCCATTGTCTGTTTATGTACTCCGTTTCTAAGCAGATCCTAAAACAAGGAGACCAATAAGAAGGAACTGCAGCTCATGAAATCAAACCATGGCACCTCTTTGTGAAAAAAGCTACAACTGAGATTTCATCAAGGTAGATTAAAATCACAAGCAAGGGACCAGCAGATGGTGTAATGGTTACATCGTTGGACTCCCACACTTGAACCACATAGTAGTTCAAGTCCCAGACCCAGTGGCTTAAACTCATGCCGGGCGCATGTGCATGTGTGCCCAAGATCCCGAGAGGAGAATAGAGAAGAAGGGATTGTCGTATGGCCATCCCCCCTGGGGGGTGATTCCTTGCTTTCTGTCTCTCTGTCTCTCTCTGTCTTTCCGGCAGGTGCACACGCCCTGTAGCACAAGCCTGTCTTTAAAATAAAAAATCAAAGAAAAAATAAAGAAATCACAAGTAATATTTTCCTGTGCTTTATAACTCTCAGAAGTATTTTATATACTTGGCTATGTGACTTTCTGATCCATCTCCCATGCTTCATATAAGAGGGACCCAGCATCCTGCCAATGGAACAAAGGGCATTTCTGTATTCCCAGCAACAGGGATCCAGGGACCCTGTCTTTGGTGATAAAGATAACCTAGGATTGGGAGGAGAAGAGAAATAGAAACTTTGTCCCTACAAGTAACTTTAACTTGGACTAGAATTGCTGCAGGAACCTAAAGGTAGAATGAGAGTCGGGCTTGAATGACAGTGCTCAATCAGACATTGTAATAGGAATACGTGCAGAATACCACAGACTGCATGGCTTAAACAGGGGACATTTCTTTTTTCACAGTTCTGGAAGCTAGATGCCCATGATGAAGGTGTCTGAAGATTTTGTTTCATTATGACACTTCTTCCCTTGGCTTGTAGGTGGCTGCCATCTTGCAGAGTGCTCACTGGCCTTTTCTTTACGGTGCATGGAGAAAGAGCTAACTCATTGGTGTCTCTTCTTTCAAGGACACTAATCCTATTAGACCATGGCTTACCCTTATGACCCCATTTACCCTTAATTAAGCTTGGTCTGCAAATATACTCACAATGGAGGTGATGGCTTCAACATACAGGTTTTGGGGTAAGCAGATATTCTATTCATAGCAGATGCAGAAGGTAGACACATCCTACTGTAAGCTGACATCCTATCTGCTAATACATGTGTGGTAAAAGCCAGTGAGATGACCTTAAACTGTTCTTAGCTGACTTCATAAAATGTAACTGCCTATAAATAGGGATGCAGAAAACTAGAGTTGTAGAGTTTTGTTTTAAGAATGATTTTTTTTCTCTCCACTTTTTTTGTTGTGCTTTATTTCATTTTATGGTATGTACATTCACCAGAAAGAGAGAGGGGGGAGATAAGAAATGACCCCCCAAGGGGATGGGCGCACCACCTCCCTTCTTTTCCATTCTCTTCAGATTTTTGGGTATGCACGCACATGTACCTAGCGTGATTTTCAAGTTGCCAGGTCAGGACTTGAACCACACAGTGAGTCATGTGGGATCCAATGTCTTAAACTCCATACCACCTGCTGCCCAAGACTGAATATGTGTTTTTTTTGGTTTTTTTTAAGAGAGATTTTTGCTATAGGGTGCAAGCACTCTTCAGAGAGAGACAGAAAGATAGAAAGCAAAAAATCACCCCCTTAGGGGGGATGGCCATGCCACAATCCCTTCCCTTCCATTCTCCTTTAAGGATTTGGGGCATGCATGCACAAGCACCCAGAATGAATTTTAAGCCGCTGGGTTCAGGACTCAAACCACTGTCGACTACATGGGAGTCCAGTGACATAGCCATGATCTTATCTGCTGATACCCAAACTTTTATATTTTCTTATCACAGGCACTGAATCAGCTATTTAGTAATTGCTTAGGATAATCTTGTCTGGTGGGAAAATAAGTAAATGCAGCCTTCTGATATGTGATATTCCTTCAAAATGACTAGTACCAAGAATTTAGAGAATATAAAATTATTATTTTGAAAGGCGTTTTCACATGGGCTTGTGGTATTAAAATGCATGGTTGTAAAGATCTGAAAGAAAAGAAGAAGGAAGAGTGATCCAGAGTCATTCTTTTATCTGTTTTAAATTATTTTTCTTCACGTCCATGGGAGTAAAGTTATTTCCAAAGGAAACACTCCTTGAAAATGTACGTGTTGCTTTTTGGCATGTGGGAGAAGGAGAAAGGAGGACCTATACTAAGAATTCTCTGAACAAGACCTTGTATATTGTGATCTAAAAGGTCTCTCTCTATATTTGCTCATTTTTCCTGGCCTCATGTGCAATAAGTGGATTTGCTTTGGTGAAATCCACCCAGTGGCTTAAACTCACGCCAGGCGCATGTGTGTGCGTGCCCAGGATCCCAAGAGGAGAAGGGATTGCGGCATGGCCATCCCCTCTCGGGGGAGATTTCTCGCTTTCTGTCTGTCTCTCTCTGTCTTTCTGGTGAGCACATGTGCCTATAGCAAAAACCTCTCAAAAAAAAAAAAAGAGTTCATATTTGCCAAAGAAGGAAATAATTTTCTCTTTTTGAGGCTTAGGTATGCCTTTTCCTCACATTAATTATTACTTATATCTTCATAAAAATCTAGCATGAAGTTTTTATACTGTGTGCTATACCCATTAACAATTTACAGAAGAAAATTATGTCTTCATCATAAACATGAGAGAAAGTATTTTAAGGTACAATGGGGGTAGGAGGAAGAATCTGTCAATTCATCTAGGGAACAGATGAAAATACAGTGTGGAGGGACCAGCAGATGGCATAGTGGTTACATGGCTGGACTCTCACATGATAGACCACAGTTTGAGTCCCAGACCTGGCAGCTTGCAGCTCACACCAAGTGTGTGTGCATGTGTGTCCAAAATCCTGAGAGGAGAGTGGAGGAAAAGGGATTACAATGTCGCCATCCCCCCGGGGACTGATTTCTCACTTTCTCTCTTTCTGTCTCTCTCTGTTTCTTTTGCAAGCACACGCGCCCTGTATTAACAATCTCTCTAAAAACAAGAGAGAAAATACGGTGTAGAAATGAATGAACAACAAAACAAGAAAGCAGAAGCTATTTATTCTGAGCTTGTTATAACAAGGGAGTTGGCCATTGTCACTTGTGTTTGGCAGAAACTCAAATAAGCAGAGGAATAGGAAAACTTTGAGTGTGAAAAAGGAAGGCTTCTGACATGCTGATTGGAGACTGCTGGTCTCCAAGGAAGCTTCAGGTGAGCTAACCAGAAGAGAGTATCTATGTGATTAGTTAGGAGGTACATATCTGGCTTTCTCTTGTTGGTCTGGAGTTGGAAGTAGGGACAAAATTTGGGGAAATGGTCATATGTCAACCAAGGCCTGGCCATTGTTTATGTTCCTAGGCTGTTACTAGAGATCGCAATCTGGCTTCCTGCAAGTCTGACCTCTAGCACTAGCAGACTGCCTTCGTGGGATGACTAGTATAGAAAAGGCTGGTTTCCTAGGCAAGCTGTGGGCCAAGGCTGTATTTTTATATATGGTCTGGCCATTGTCTGTTTATGTACTCCGTTTCTAAGCAGATCCTAAAACAAGGAGACCAATAAGAAGGAACTGCAGCTCATGAAATCAAACCATGGCACCTCTTTGTGAAAAAAGCTACAACTGAGATTTCATCAAGGTAGATTAAAATCACAAGCAAGGGACCAGCAGATGGTGTAATGGTTACATCGTTGGACTCCCACACTTGAACCACATAGTAGTTCAAGTCCCAGACCCAGTGGCTTAAACTCATGCCGGGCGCATGTGCATGTGTGCCCAAGATCCCGAGAGGAGAATAGAGAAGAAGGGATTGTCGTATGGCCATCCCCCCTGGGGGGTGATTCCTTGCTTTCTGTCTCTCTGTCTCTCTCTGTCTTTCCGGCAGGTGCACACGCCCTGTAGCACAAGCCTGTCTTTAAAATAAAAAATCAAAGAAAAAATAAAGAAATCACAAGTAATATTTTCCTGTGCTTTATAACTCTCAGAAGTATTTTATATACTTGGCTATGTGACTTTCTGATCCATCTCCCATGCTTCATATAAGAGGGACCCAGCATCCTGCCAATGGAACAAAGGGCATTTCTGTATTCCCAGCAACAGGGATCCAGGGACCCTGTCTTTGGTGATAAAGATAACCTAGGATTGGGAGGAGAAGAGAAATAGAAACTTTGTCCCTACAAGTAACTTTAACTTGGACTAGAATTGCTGCAGGAACCTAAAGGACATCGTTGGACTCCCACACTTGAACCACATAGTAGTTCAAGTCCCAGACCCAGTGGCTTAAACTCATGCCGGGCGCATGTGCATGTGTGCCCAAGATCCCGAGAGGAGAATAGAGAAGAAGGGATTGTCGTATGGCCATCCCCCCTGGGGGGTGATTCCTTGCTTTCTGTCTCTCTGTCTCTCTCTGTCTTTCCGGCAGGTGCACACGCCCTGTAGCACAAGCCTGTCTTTAAAATAAAAAATCAAAGAAAAAATAAAGAAATCACAAGTAATATTTTCCTGTGCTTTATAACTCTCAGAAGTATTTTATATACTTGGCTATGTGACTTTCTGATCCATCTCCCATGCTTCATATAAGAGGGACCCAGCATCCTGCCAATGGAACAAAGGGCATTTCTGTATTCCCAGCAACAGGGATCCAGGGACCCTGTCTTTGGTGATAAAGATAACCTAGGATTGGGAGGAGAAGAGAAATAGAAACTTTGTCCCTACAAGTAACTTTAACTTGGACTAGAATTGCTGCAGGAACCTAAAGGTAGAATGAGAGTCGGGCTTGAATGACAGTGCTCAATCAGACATTGTAATAGGAATACGTGCAGAATACCACAGACTGCATGGCTTAAACAGGGGACATTTCTTTTTTCACAGTTCTGGAAGCTAGATGCCCATGATGAAGGTGTCTGAAGATTTTGTTTCATTATGACACTTCTTCCCTTGGCTTGTAGGTGGCTGCCATCTTGCAGAGTGCTCACTGGCCTTTTCTTTACGGTGCATGGAGAAAGAGCTAACTCATTGGTGTCTCTTCTTTCAAGGACACTAATCCTATTAGACCATGGCTTACCCTTATGACCCCATTTACCCTTAATTAAGCTTGGTCTGCAAATATACTCACAATGGAGGTGATGGCTTCAACATACAGGTTTTGGGGTAAGCAGATATTCTATTCATAGCAGATGCAGAAGGTAGACACATCCTACTGTAAGCTGACATCCTATCTGCTAATACATGTGTGGTAAAAGCCAGTGAGATGACCTTAAACTGTTCTTAGCTGACTTCATAAAATGTAACTGCCTATAAATAGGGATGCAGAAAACTAGAGTTGTAGAGTTTTGTTTTAAGAATGATTTTTTTTCTCTCCACTTTTTTTGTTGTGCTTTATTTCATTTTATGGTATGTACATTCACCAGAAAGAGAGAGGGGGGAGATAAGAAATGACCCCCCAAGGGGATGGCCGCACCACCTCCCTTCTTTTCCATTCTCTTCAGATTTTTGGGTATGCACGCACATGTACCTAGCGTGATTTTCAAGTTGCCAGGTCAGGACTTGAACCACACAGTGAGTCATGTGGGATCCAATGTCTTAAACTCCATACCACCTGCTGCCCAAGACTGAATATGTGTTTTTTTGGTTTTTTTTAAGAGAGATTTTTGCTATAGGGTGCAAGCACTCTTCAGAGAGAGACAGAAAGATAGAAAGCAAAAAATCACCCCCTTAGGGGGGATGGCCATGCCACAATCCCTTCCCTTCCATTCTCCTTTAAGGATTTGGGGCATGCATGCACATGCACCCAGAATGAATTTTAAGCCGCTGGGTTCAGGACTCAAACCACTGTCGACTACATGGGAGTCCAGTGACATAGCCATGATCTTATCTGCTGATACCCAAACTTTTATATTTTCTTATCACAGGCACTGAATCAGCTATTTAGTAATTGCTTAGGATAATCTTGTCTGGTGGGAAAATAAGTAAATGCAGCCTTCTGATATGTGATATTCCTTCAAAATGACTAGTACCAAGAATTTAGAGAATATAAAATTATTATTTTGAAAGGCGTTTTCACATGGGCTTGTGGTATTAAAATGCATGGTTGTAAAGATCTGAAAGAAAAGAAGAAGGAAGAGTGATCCAGAGTCATTCTTTTATCTGTTTTAAATTATTTTTCTTCACGTCCATGGGAGTAAAGTTATTTCCAAAGGAAACACTCCTTGAAAATGTACGTGTTGCTTTTTGGCATGTGGGAGAAGGAGAAAGGAGGACCTATACTAAGAATTCTCTGAACAAGACCTTGTATATTGTGATCTAAAAGGTCTCTCTCTATATTTGCTCATTTTTCCTGGCCTCATGTGCAATAAGTGGATTTGCTTTGGTGAAATAACTATTGGTTTCTAAGGGTTAGGCTGGTGAACAGCTTGGTTTCGTTTGAAAAGTTTGGATCTTGGCAATGCTTGTATGTTCCCCGGGAATGGGAATTGTTGTCTTCCTTTGCCCTGTCTGTGCCTCCAAGACCTGGAATACTTTGCAAATGAGAGCTGAGCACACTTGGCCTCTGATGCTCCCCAAACCAAGCACTGGTCTCACTGCCACTTCACACGAGTGAAGAGATGTTTAAGGTGGTGTACCTTTTGCTCTGAGACTACCTTAATCATTCATTCAATAATTCCTGAGTGTTCATCTCAACTGCTGCACTAAAGTCTCATGAGAGTTACCACGAAACATGTGACATGGCCCCTGTGCTACCACTTGTATGGGCAAGTATGGAGTGACAACTGCTAGGAATTATTGTGCCTTTTTATTGAAAATATGATACATGCAAGTAAATGGGTGAGGGGCTACGTGTTCTAATTATCAGTTCATAAAGTTTTAACAATAGGGATCATAGATTCCATTCAGGGTTGGATTAAGGGTGGGTCGATTACAGTTCAGCAAGTGTTTGTTTGATGTAGGCAGGTCTTCAGAAACTTCATGGAATACCATTTCAGGAAACAGCCTCCAGCAAGCAGAGTTAATTATCAGCCAATGCTCAGCGGCAGCCATCTTATGATTACTGAACACAATACTAAAAAGAAAATCTCAAGTATAGGTGTTAGTTCTTATGGATCTCAATAAAGAATGATACTTATATAGTTTTATAAGGATCTAAAACTTAGTTTAAGAAATCTTAATATATGTATCTATTTCACTTGGTGAGGGCGGGGGTGTCCTGGGCCAGTTTCGGCCTAATCCTATTTTATGTAAAGAAAAGATTATTTTTAGGCTTATGTTAAATGTATCTTGAAGGGCCTTCCAAAGGTCAAGAAGATTATTTCTGCCTAGATAGAACTTCAGCACACCCTCTATTGTGACCGCAGGGGTGAAGCATTGTAATTAACAGTAGGTGATCAGGGCAAAGGGGAGTTGTCTGGGGACTTTTGGAAAATCTTATCACATACTCAAGAGAGTTATGTAATTCTTTTACAGTAGTATATCAGAGAGTCAGAGGGGGGGTCGCTTCCCAGCAAGGCTACCGTGCTCTCTGGAGCATACACCAAGTGGCCTTGCCAACATGCTGAGTCAACCCAAGCTTTGCTCATAGGTTGGGGGGGGAGGGGAAGGTTGTACAGCAGCGGCCTTGCCAACGTGCTGAGCTGACCAAAGCTATGCTCAAAGGTCAAAGGCTCAAACAGATCCTGGGGCCCCACTGGGTCAGACTCCTCCACCATAGGCATGTGCACTCTCCAGAGACAGAAAGAAAGCAAGGAAGCACCCTCAAAGGAGGATGGCCACACTGCCATCTCTTCTTCTCCATTCTCCTCTCAGGGTTTTGGACACACATGCATAGACACTTGGCATGTTTTTCAAGCTGCCAAGTCCAAGACTTGAATGGCAGAGTTGGCCAAGTGGGATCCAGCTGCTTTAACCACCATGTCACCAGCCAGCCAAGTACTGGATGTTTTAAATAGGCTGAAAACAACAGATATTATTCCAAGCAGAGCCAGTCTTCTAAGACCAGCTTGTTGCTAGCTAGTTCCAGGGAACAGATTTAAACCTGTTTATACATCATTGAGATGGGCTGATAAAGACTGGAGTCCTTGGGACCAGTAGTTAGCGTAATGGCTATGTCGCTGGACTCCCATGTAGTCGACCACAGTTCGTGTCCCAGACCAGGTGAATTAAAACTCATGCCGGGCTCATGTGCGTGTGTGCCCAAGATCCCGAGAGGAGAACAGAGGAGAAGGGATTGCGGCATGGCCATCTCCCCTGGGGGTGATTTCTCACTTTCTGTCTCTCTGTCTCTCTCTGTCTGGCTGGCTAGTGCACATGCCCTATAGCGAAAACCTCTCCAAAAAAAAAAAACAAACAAACAAAGACTGGAGTCCTCAAGACATAATCTCAGATTCAGGGCATGCCATTAGGTCAGGGTTCTACTTATTGTGGGTAGACCATAGAAAGATATTATCCAAACTGGGGTCCAATGAAGGTACACAACACCCCTAGACATCTTCCTAATCTCCACATTACTCCATCCTTCTTGGAGCCTTGTAGACACAATAGGAAGAACCAAGGTAAAAGAGGGCTTGTGAGTGAAGAAAAATGGTCAAGAACTTCCTAATGCAGCTTATACAGGGCAGCTTAGAGGACTTCTAACCTGTCTTTAACAAAATGTTTAAGAGAATGATCATTATAGGCATACTATTAGCCTTATAAATATTGTTAGATTCAATACATCTAGCACACATCTAGAAAACTGGTAAGGTGAACCCAAAAGGAGTATCCTGTGTAATCATTGAAGGAGGAAGTGACTCCAGTGCAGCAGTGTATTCTCACCAGGATTGTCGACTGGCTATGCCCAGCAAACACAGAAGTAATGTCCAGCTGCAGGTGGCCCTCAGTGGCCTTAGGGTGGACTGGAAGGAATACTTGGCAGACACAGTAGTACCCAATGGAGGGAGTTGACCCAAAGAAAGAGGAAAAATGGAGTATGTCATTTGATAGCAGTAGCTGATCAGACTTGTTCATTATTTTGTGGAAGGCATCCTCTAGGGATCCTCTTGTAACAGGAGGTAACAAAAAAAAAAAAAGGAAACTACCAGTGGGTAACAAAAAGAGATAGAAAAGCATGAAAGATTATTGTGATCACAACCACTGTTTGCTCATAGGCTAATGTGGTTGGGAAACTCCAGAACATGAGTAAATTACACATAAATAATCATTCTTCTGACTGCTATCAGGTTGTAGCCTCAAAGAAATACCCAATGGTCCATGATAATAACTAAATACAAAGACCTCTGGAAATTTCTACAGATATATAGGCTGTGATGTTAAGGCCAAAGCAGACCTTTGTCTAGACAGCTCTGAGATAGGAAACTCTTCCGTCTCTTTTTGATGTCTGTTCTCTTTCGGAACTTATAAACCACCTTGCCTTCCCTGATAAGCGATACCATTTGATTCATGTGTTAGTTGGGTTGGGTTAGGCTTTGACAGTAAGAGTAAAACCCAGAAATCCCAATGGCTTAGCATAGTAAGGTTTATTTCTTGATTATATAATGCCATACATGGATGGATGGTCCTCCTTTATCTTAAACATATGCCACCCTGGCCATCATAGAAGGGAAAATTGCTGAGAATCCATAGGATGATTTAAGTGCTTAGCCTAGAAATGGCTTTTCTCAACTCTGCCCATTTTCCTATTGGCCAAAATTAGCCTAGGACCCCCCTTGGCCCTTGAGAGCTCAAAGCATGGAGGTACCCCAACCACTGAGGGGAGCACTCTGAATCTCCACCATATATTTTCTTTAAACAATTCTTTACTTAGTTGTCTTATTTAAATAGCTGTCATTAAATACATTTATTTATGTCCAGGGATTGAGTTAGTCAAAATTCAAGAAATATATTAATCATGATAAAAATTTAAAAAAGAACTAGAACCAGACACGTTTTTTGAACCATCTCAGTGTGATTTATCTCATAATGAGTTAAACGCTTGCTGTGTATTTACCACGGAGAAAGACAGAGCCGCCTTTATGTCCTCAGCAACAGGTCAGAGAGCTGCCAACATTCGAACTTATTTGTTTTATTGAGAAGAGGGATTGTTGGCTGGAACACGAGGGCTCCCCATTACTCTTTCTGGAAAAAGCAATGGGAACTTTCACTTTTCTCTGGACAGCTCCCAACGTCTATCAGCAGAAACAAGAGTTCAACATCTCTTTCTGAAGGGCAGCACTTAGAATGCCTCACAGCTCTCCGGCTTCTCCTGGTGTCGGCCATGGGTAGAGGTCCAAATCCATGCTTCTTTGTATTTACTGAAGTGCTGAAGCAAATCAACCCTAAAAACTGAGAACAACCAGCTGGCTGACCTGGAATATTAAAGGAAACTGAAGTCTGATGGTGCCAAACTAATGCGCAAGAGCTCAGGACTAAGTTCTGACAGAACTTCTGTGACCTCAGGTAGAAGAGTTCACATCTCTGAACTTCGGTTGCCTGAAGATCAAACTTGATTCTCTTGAATGGAGAGATTTTTTTCCCTTAAAAGAAAATTCCTTTTTTATTTTATTTTTTAATTTGCCAGAGAGTACGTGAGCTTTCAAGAGAGCAACAGGGAGATAGAGAGAAACAGAGAGATAGAGAGAAAGAGAGAAGGAGAAACCCCCCCCAACTCTCCATGGGGAATTGTCACACCACAATCTCTTCTCCTTCATTTCTCTGTTCTGTTGGGATTTAAGGCATGCATGCTTATATACCTGGAGTGGTTTTTAAGTCACCAAGTCAGAGACTCAAACCACATGATTTGCCATGTGAGGTCTAGCTCTCTTGATCACTAAGTCACAGGACCAGCCCCCTTGAAGAACAATTATAAGGGTCAGGATGAGCTAAAAATGAATATCCAAGTCTTCTGTTTCTCAAAGATGAGTTTTTAAAAACTCCTTAGGTGTTTAATTCATGTTTACTTTAAGTATTCCACCTGACTGCTTTTGGTATCAGTAGATTATCTGCCTCTTCCTAATCCATGGAGAAAGACAAAGAGATAAGAAACCCCCAACTCTGTTCATATTACCCATAAAATTTCAACCAAGTATTTCCACTCTTGTACTATCCATCCCTCTGCCCACCGCCACCTGCCTTCCATCTTCACAAAGCCAGCTCCTGCTGTTGCAATTGACACCTTCATCCAAAGTCTCCTTGTAAGTGTCCATCTCTCTTGACCTTCCCTTGACATTATTATTGCATTCGAGCATCCTCCTGCCTTCTAGTCTGCTGGTTTCTGGTTTATCTGATTTCCGGCTCTCCCACTACTTACCAAGTCTCTTTAATGTCTATCTTTTAAATGCTGCTATTCCTGTAGGTACTGCCTTTAGCTCCCTGTTCAGTCATTTAACAGGCCTTTCTCAAATGAGGAAGCACTTGGTGGAAATGCTAAAACCAATCGGCTCTTCAAACTGAAATAGGCGCTGGGGTGAGCCAGATGGTGGCATAGCAGTAAAATGTAATGTTCTACAAGGTTGACACATGTGGGAAGGTTTTGAGTTCATGTCAGGAGATCTCATGAGTGTGCCAAGCATATGTGTCCTGATGATACAGGGCTGGCTAAATCTGGGGGTGGATCATGACATCAACACCCTGTTGGGATGGGGTCTTTCTCTCTCACTCTTGGAAGAAATTAATGAGATAGATTTCAAATGTTCCTTAATTAAGTCCATTGTTCCATAAATGAAAGGAGAAAAAGGAAAGAAGGAGGGAAGAGAGGAAAGGGGAGAAGCAGGGAAAGAAAGAAGAAAGAAAGAAAGAAAAGAAAGAAAGAAAGAAAGAAAGAGAGGAAGGAAGGAAAGAAGGAAGGAAGGACAGAAGGAAAGAAGGAAGGAGGGAAGAGAGAGAGAAAGAAAGAAAGAAAGAAAGAAAGAGAGGAAGGAAGGAAAGAAGGAAGGAAGGACAGAAGGAAAGAAGGAAGGAGGGAAGAGAGAGAGAAAGAAAGAAAGAAAGAAAGAAAGAGAGGAAGGAAGGAAAGAAGGAAGGAAGGACAGAAGGAAAGAAGGAAGGAGGGAAGAGAGAGAGAAAGAAAGAAAGAAAGAAAGAAAGAGAGGAAGGAAGGAAAGAAGGAAGGAAGGACAGAAGGAAAGAAGGAAGGAGGGAAGAGAGAGAGAAAGAAAGAAAGAAAGAAAGAAAGAGAGGAAGGAAGGAAAGAAGGAAGGAAGGACAGAAGGAAAGAAGGAAGGAGGGAAGAGAGAGAGAAAGAAAGAAAGAAAGAAAGAAAGAGAGGAAGGAAGGAAAGAAGGAAGGAAGGACAGAAGGAAAGAAGGAAGGAGGGAAGAGAGAGAGAAAGAAAGAAAGAAAGAAAGAAAGAGAGGAAGGAAGGAAAGAAGGAAGGAAGGACAGAAGGAAAGAAGGAAGGAGGGAAGAGAGAGAGAAAGAAAGAAAGAAAGAAAGAAAGAGAGGAAGGAAGGAAAGAAGGAAGGAAGGACAGAAGGAAAGAAGGAAGGAGGGAAGAGAGAGAGAAAGAAAGAAAGAAAGAAAGAAAGAGAGGAAGGAAGGAAAGAAGGAAGGAAGGACAGAAGGAAAGAAGGAAGGAGGGAAGAGAGAGAGAAAGAAAGAAAGAAAGAAAGAAAGAGAGGAAGGAAGGAAAGAAGGAAGGAAGGACAGAAGGAAAGAAGGAAGGAGGGAAGAGAGAGAGAAAGAAAGAAAGAAAGAAAGAAAGAGAGGAAGGAAGGAAAGAAGGAAGGAAGGACAGAAGGAAAGAAGGAAGGAGGGAAGAGAGAGAGAAAGAAAGAAAGAAAGAAAGAAAGAGAGGAAGGAAGGAAAGAAGGAAGGAAGGACAGAAGGAAAGAAGGAAGGAGGGAAGAAGAAACAAAAAGAAAGACACCAGGGTTGGTACAGGACAACACAAGGTAGAATAAGTCTACGCCTGCCCTCAAGGACCTGTGGTCTGGATCTCATTTAATGGCCCCAACATCTACTCAGTACTCAGACTAAAAATATGGTATCATAAAAACTCCTCTCTCACTCTAAGCCAAAAGATCATTAAGAGCAGTCAAAGCTGTCTTTGTAAATCTTTTGAATCTGCTTCTCTTCTTCTGTACGGTCACTGGCTAAATTCCAGCTATTATCTCTCACCTGGGTTGTTGGCAATAAATCTTCATTGTTCACCCTGAGTCCAACTCACTTCTCTCAATCTCCCCTGCATATTGGTTCCAGAATTACTTCTTTGAAAAACTTGGTGTGGTCACATCATTCTCCATTCAAATCCTGCCAGTAGTTCCCCCATCATCTCCTGACAAGGCTTTTCATGGGTTGCTTCCTGCCTGCTTCTCCTCTACATCTACTACTCTCCTGCACAAAGAGCTTCCAAAATTAATAGTCCCCTTAGAGCTTCCTCGAGTGTTGACACTTTATCACACTTCCAGAGCACTAGCCTTAAGAAATCTTTTCCACCTTTGTGACTCTGGTTCTTTGTACAATTATATGTGTAGTTCACCTCTAGCATGGGTTTTGTACATGAAAGCATATTGACTTAAATGACCAACAGGCATGTCAAACTTAAGGTATCTAAAACAGAAAAGTCTTATTGTTCTCTAGTCTTCTCCATCTCCACTGCCCAGGCCAAAAACCTAGGAGGGGAACATGATTTCTCTCCCTTTCCGACATATCCAAATGATCTGGTAACTCCATACCCAATACATACCCCAAAGCGCTCCACTTCCCTCCACCACATGGCTCCCTCTGCAGTCTGTCAGCAAACTCTCTGCATCCAGCCTTGCCCCTTCGGAATCTATTCTCCACACTTCCTCCAGCACAATCTTTTAAGAACATAAATCTAGCCATGTCACTCCCTCTTTAAGACATTCCAATGCTCTCTTAAAACTTACAAGAAACTTCAGAGCTCTGTGAGTCAGTCATGTTGTCCCCTCCAAACTCCTGTGTACACTTGTCTGTCCTTCACACTGTGCTTCTTTCTGTGCCCCATACACACTAACCTTATTCCCACCTCAGATCCTTTGCAATGGCCATTCTCTCTCCGTGAGATGCCCTTCTCACAGAGGCTGGATCCTTCCTGACATCACGTCCCAGTTTAAGCATCACTTTTCCAGAAAAGCCTTTCTGGATCACCATGCCTGAAGTACCTTTGTCACATTGCCTCATTTTATTTCTATTACAGCACTTACCACTACCTGACTTGTTTGCTGGTTGAATTTATTTTTAATTGACTCTCTCCCCTCATGAAAATATAAAGGCCACAAGGGCTGAAGCTTGTTTTTCACTGTACCTAATGAAGGTATTCAAAGTATTTAACCACAGGCATGGCATAGACTCCAACCCAGAGAACGAATGTCCATCTTCAAACACTCATGGCCCGACAAGAAAGTAGCTGTTGGACAGCAGCCTCTCTGTGCCAGCATCTCAACAGAGCATGACTTTCAATAAATGTCAGTAAACGTGTAAATTAATAAAGCAATGACTGTTTCCTGATTAAGTTCATCGTTCCATCATGAACTCAGATCTATATTACTAAAGAAGAGTTTATTGGGACCCCATCTCATGTCTGAGCCTGATTTCAACCCCTCCTAAAGTCTGGTTTTCTCCCACAGGTTAATTCTCTTTAGGAGCTACTGTTGCTTTCTGATTTTTTGTTCATTTTTGAGAGATTTTTTAATAGGGCATGTGTGCTCACCAGCAAGACAGAGATAGACAGAGAGAAAGCGAGAAATAACCTCCCAGGGGGATGGCCATGCCACATTTTTTTCCTCCATTATTTTGGACACCCACACATGCATGGTCAGTGTGAGTTTAAGCTGCTGGGTCCAGGACTCAAATCACAGTTGACCATGTGGGAGTCCAGTGCACTATCCACTATGCCACCTGCTGGTCCTGCTTTCCAATTTTAATCGAACCCATCGCTCTAGAATTTGGAGAGAATCTCTTTTCCTCCAATCCCTGACATTCATCAGTATCTACTCCCTTGTTGTACCCTCTACAGATATCCACAGCTGAACAACATGAGGAAAAATTGAATTAAAGTTCATTTATTTTATTGCAAAAAAATTAGAAGTCCATGTTGTTATCTCATAATATGCATGTTCCATGAACTTTTTAAAGACCTCTTGTAGCAAGAGGGGCACTGAAACTGATTTCAGAAGACTGAGTTCAAGTTCAGGAAATATCACATACCAGTTGTGTTTGTCAGATTCTGGGAAAAATACTTCTCTGACTCTGCTTTTTGTCAAAAGAGGCCCACAATAGTAACTTACCTCCCAGGATGGCTGAAAGACTGTACAAGATAGTGCATGTCAAAGCGCAGCTGCTTCTCAACTTAGGATGGGATTACCTCCCAACAAACCATCATGAGTTGAAAATATCTTAAGTCAAAAAGACATTTAATTTTCTTGTTCTAGTCCATTGTACTGCTGATAACATGAACGTAGGTAGTTTAAGTGAAGAGAGGTGTGTTCAGCTTAGAGTCTGGAGGGTCAAGGTCCAGGGGCCATATCTGCATCACAAGTCAGAGGGCAGGAGCTTGATCAAAGAAGAGCAGATTCTGCTTCCATGTGGATCCCTGTCTGCCTCATTTCCTCTCCTTGCAAATCTACTGGAACTCAGTCATGGGTCCCATCCTAACCACTCAATTACTAATCTCTTCCCAAGGTCCCAAACTTCAACATAATAATTGGATCAAGTTTTCATCTTCTTACTCTCATTACAGTCAAATCTCAACACATGAATTTTGGGGGACACCCAAACCATAGTAACCACCTAACCTATCGAACATCATAACTTAACCTAGCCTACCTTCCACATGCTCAGAACACTTACGTTAGCCTATAGCTGGGCAAAATCAATTAACGCAAAGTTCATTCTATAATAAAGTATCAAATATAGCTTGAAATATATTGAATATTTTACTGAAAGTGAAAAACAGAATGGCTGTATGAACACCCAAAGTATGGTTTCTGTCGAGTGCATATCACTTACTTTCACACCATCGGAAAGTCTAAAAATTATGTCAAACCACTGTAAGCCTAGGACCATGTGTGTCAAACCTAGTATCTGAGGTCAATAAGCACTATTTCATTTTACTCATCCCTTCCCTTCAGAATTTCCCAGGAGATAATACATATACTATTGGGTTGTCGGGAAAGTAATGATACATTTTTGCACAGAAAAACATTTAAAAAAATGCACCATGACTTTCCTGATGACCAAATATTGATACTTCTCTATAAGCTGTAAGTATTTTTTTCAGGTTATTGACATTACATTAATAATTAACTATCCCTCACTTGAGACATCAGGTGGTTTTCCAGGGGTTGAAGGATCCATGGGCCATGTGTTTGCAAAGCCAGTGTTCTGGCCAGGGAGGTTCATGAATGGCTTAGCTAAACAGCTCTCCCTGGAGACAGCCTTATCTGGGAAATTTGTTTATATGTCAAACAGGAATACCAGATGCTGAAAAATAGACCTGCCTACTGAGAAAGAAGATTTTCAAATGGTTTCAGGCATTTCCCCCAACAGCAAGAGCTAATGGCACTTTCTCCTTTATCTCTCCCTTAACCAAATATCTCTCCTTTATAGTCATCTGGGCTTGACTACCAATACCTTAGCCTGTCTCACTTTTCTAACTCAGCCAGGCCTTTTCTAGCTCTTGAAATTCTGTCTCCCTTTGCCCTTACCCACCACTACAACCACCTCACACAGAGGTACAGATGGTGTCCTGCACAGCCCTGGGGGGCTACACAATCTCAGGATGGTCACAGGAGACCCACCCAACTCACACGACCCGCGGGCATGCCTTCCATCCAAAAGCCACACCAGTGTTTTTGTAGAGAGTTATCCTGATCCAGAGAAACCAGGGTGCCCAAGAAAGCACTTAAAGGAGCCCTTTAATCAACAACAGAGTTGATGTAGCTCACAGCCAGTTTTTTTGTTTGTTTGTTTGTTTTTTAACTAATGCTCTGTTCCTAACAGCGTTTCTCATTTTAACCAACTATTCTTATAAACTGAGCACTGAGCTTTTAAACTCATTTAAGTCATTTGTGCCCTCTAAATTCACTGCCTTAGAATAAATCCCCGGTCACCCGTCTCAGGCTACCCTCCTGCCTAGATTTGATGCGTAGCAGGTAAGAGTGGGCTGCAAAGTCAATGTCTCCATTCCAAACCCGTCCGTCACTTAACAATTTCTCCAAGACTCAGTTTCCTGAGAGAGAAAACTGATTGATGATGATGATGATGATGTTTCAGAATTTTTTCAGGAAATAGTTAAGAAAATGCTGTGAGTTGTTCAGCGTGGTATCTAGCACAAACATTGTACACAGAAGTGGAGAATAATGGTTCATTTTTGTATTTATTTTATCATTTAGCCCAGGAGTACACAACTAGTGTTCTAGTGTCGAATACAGCCCCACACATTAGTGTTTTGTATGTGTGCTTTCGCTACAATAGCAGAGTCAAATTGTTTCAACAGACACGGATGGTCACAAAGCCTAAAATATTTACAGTATGGCCCTTGACAGAAAAAGCTGGCTTAGCCTGTCACACCTCTCATCCCCCTCCAGATGGTGAGACCAACATGAAAACTATTGGTGATAGAGGTTACTAGACATCTACGTTTACTGGTATATGTTTCTCATGTCTCCCATTGTAATAGAATCCTCTCCTGTTTCCATCCTGCTTGTGAATGCCTAAAAGACCATATTTCCCAGTCTCCTTTGCTACCTGAGGTGCCCATGGGATTGAGTTCTGGCCTATGTATTGCAGGTTGAAATGCTTTCTGCATCTACTGGAAAGAATCCCTGTAGGGCTTCCCTTTTCTCTTCCCTGAAGCATAAAATGTAAGTAGAGGCAAAAACTGGGGCTGGGGCTGGAGCAACCAGTTCAGAACATAATGTGCCCGGAGAATGGAAGCCAAGGGTAGCAGAGATATGAGACAAAAGGAGCCTGGGGCCCTGAGCTGCAGAACTGCGTGCTAATCTAGTGTGCTTCTTGTTAAAGTTACTGATCTGGCCTTTTCCGCACTTGTGGATGAATATAGTCCTGCCAAATGTACTAGACAAACCTGTTTAGAAGAATAGGCTTATCATTAGACCTCAATAGCTCTTGTCTGATCCTACCTGAGAAACTTTTTGTATTAAGTTTGATAGTTGGATAAATTGGTTCTTGGCTGCACAAACTCACTTATTTTTGCAGAAAGCCAAAATAACATTGCTCATAGTTTTGCATGTATTTGATAAAAAGGATTAATCCTCTTTGAAGAAAAAAATAAAAGACTTATTAAAATACATATTTAGATTTCCATCAACAGTGTA
Source organism: Tupaia belangeri chinensis (assembly GCF_000334495.1). Taxonomy (NCBI): domain Eukaryota; kingdom Metazoa; phylum Chordata; class Mammalia; order Scandentia; family Tupaiidae; genus Tupaia; species Tupaia belangeri. The sequence goes on from NW_006160128.1 coordinate 704,430, forward strand.
AGAGGGTTTCCTTTTCACTATAGCCTCGTCAGCATTTGTCTTTTTTTTCTTTTTTTAATCTTAAGCATTCTAACTGGGGTTAAATGGTATCTCATTGTGATTCTAATTTGAATTTTCCTTTTTTTTAAGAGGTTTTTGCTATAGGGCACGTGCGCTCAACGGAAAGACAGAGAGAGACAGAAAGTGAGAAGTCATCCCCCGGGGGATGGCCACGCCACAATTCCTTCTCCTCCATTCTCCTCTCAGGATCCTGGGTACTCATACACACATGCCTGGCATGAGTTCAAGCCACCAGGTCCGGGACAGGAACCGCGATCGATTACATGGAGTCCAGCAACATAGCCATTATGCTAACTGCTGGTTCCTCGTATTTCCCTTTGACAAGAGACTTTGAACATTTTTTCATATATCTCCTGGTCATTCATAAGTCTTCCTTGGAGAGTTGTCTATTCATTTGCCCATTTTTTTTAATTGCAGGTTTTCTTGTTTCTTTGTTTTAATGGGCCAGCTATTCAAGTTCTCTATGTGTTCTGGACATCAATCCCTTGTCTGAGGAATAATCTGCAAATACTTTCTCCCATTCTGACAGTTGTATTTTCACTCCAGTTATTGTTTCCTTTGCTGTAAGGAAGCTTTTTAACTTCATGTATTCTTACTTGTCTATTGTAGCAACTATGCCTGTGCTTTAGGGATCTTATTTAAGAAATCTTTGCCTACTCCAATATCCTCAAAAGTTTCCGTGTTTTCGACTTTTAGTTTTGTAGTTTACAGCTCTATATTCAAATCTCCAATCTATCTTGAGTTGATTCTTGTTAATGGTTTGAGATAGGGGTCCAGTTTCATTTTTTCTGCAGGTGGATATCTAGTTTCTTCCAGCACCATTTGCTGAGAAGACTTTCTTTTCTTCACTGTGTTGTCTTATACCCTTTGTCAAGATCAGTTGACTGTTTGATTTGGAGTTTATATCTGGATTCTCTTTTTCTATTCCAAAGATCTGTGTCTTTTTTTGTGCCAGAACTGTGCTGTTTTGATTATCACTGCTTTGTAACATATTTTATTCCTATTTTACTCTTTGACACAGTATTATCTTAGTGATACAGGGTCTCCTATGATTCCAGAGAAGAACTTTCTTACACTGTTGATGGGAATGTAAATTGGCACAGCCTCTGTGGAAAACAATATGGACATTTCTTAAGAATCTACAGAGAGAGTTTCCACATGACCCTGTAATCCCACTCCTTGGTATTTACCCAAAGGATAGGAAAACACTCAATCAGAAGGACACTTACACATCCATGTTTGTTGCAGCACTATTCACAATTATAAAGCATGGAACCAACCTAAGTGTCCAAAAATTGATGACTGGGTTGAGAAACGGTGGCACATATATATTATGGACTGTTATATAGCTATAAGAAACAGTGAGATTGGGCCCAGCAGGTGGCATAATGTTTAAGTTGTTGGACTCCAATATGGTCAACTACCATTCAAGTCCCAGACCTGGAGGCTTGAGCTCATGCCAGTCATGTGCATGTGCATACCCAAAATCCGAAGAGGAGAATGGAGGAGAAGGGATTGCTGCATGGCCATTGGTGACTTCCTGCTTTCCGTCTCTTTCTCTGTCTCTCCAGTGAGCACACCCACCCTACAGCAAAAATCTCTCTCCAAAAGAAAAGATGAACATAAAAGACTTACTGTTGAGTAAAGTAAGCCGGATAGATATTGTATACACCTATTCAATTTGTACTGAATGTCTGCCTCTACAGCAATGGTCGAGAAATGTGAAGACATGATGATGGAGAAGATGGGTGTAAATGCTAGAGACTGTAAGGAGAGAGAATGGATGGTAGAGAATGGGTGGTGGAGGGTAGGTGTGAGGTGAAAGGGGAGGAAACATTTGACAGACATAAAAATGTAAAGAAGAGGGAACCAGCAGTTAGCATAATGGCTATGTCACTGGACTCCCACATAGTCGACCGCGGTTCGCGTCCCGGACCCGGTGGCTTAAAACTCACACAGGGCACGTGTGCGTCATGCCCAAGATCCCGAGAGGAGAATGGAGGAGAAGGGATTGCGGCGTGACTATCCCCCCTGGGGGGTGATTTCTCACTTTCTGTCTCTCTCTGTCTGTCTGGAAAGCCCACGTGCCCTATAGCGAAAAAAATCTCTCTCAAAAAAAAAAAAAAAAAAAAGTAAAGAAGAAAGAAAGAAAGAAAAAAATCTGTCAAGAAAGCACAGAGTTTTGGAGATTATGGGATGCATATTCATAAACTGCTGGTATATGACAACATTTCTTGTTTCTAGGACTTAAGACTACTAAGAATTACACTTCTGGTTAGTATATGAATTTTTGTCTAAATCAGAGGCTAGTTAAAGTTGTTTCCAAAAATAAACTTACAAAAAGGGAAACAAGGTAGAAAGAAAACAGTAAGGGAAAAGGAAAGATGTGAAAAGAAAGCAACAAGGTAAAGATATTTTTTTGTACAGTAAATTTTTGTGCTGAAGTAAAATGACTGGATTACTAGTATGATTTTCTTCCTGTATTAAAACAAGGTTTTTCTTAAAGTAGTGATCTGATCTTAATAAAAGTATTCATACTGCCAAAAATATTTTTTTTTCTTTTTTTTGTGGTACAAATATCAGGTTTCTTTGTTATATTAATAATTTTCTTTGTGCATTGAAGATTTTCTCCATCTTCTGGCTGTTTTTCATCTTCCTGTTCATTTTATTTTTATATAGAGCTTTCACAGCCCATGGCCAGAACTTGTTTCTCTGATGGTATAAAGTCTTTTGGATTCTGCCTTTCTGTCTCTTTATATCATGTTATTTCAAGTTAGTATAGTTTAGATACCTTCTTTGTACTAAACTCTGTATTAGGTTTTTGGGTACATTCCAAAAGAAATGAAAATCTGATCCATTAAAAAATGCTAATTAAAGAAATAAAAAATTTAATTTGGAATTAAGGTTCAAAAGATGATAAAAGAACAAGTAAAAGAAGAGCAGCATTAAGCCTAAAGAGGTATCCAAGCCTTGTGTCAACACTGGTTTAAGGGGGTCTCTTCCCATGGTCCCAGAAGGGGCTGTCCCCTTAGAAGCAAACCCTCTGAGCTGACAGCACCTGGCTAGGACTGGAATGACACTTTGATATCCTTACAGAAGATTGAGGCTCACAGAGATCAGTTCCTTAAGGGTCACACCGCATTAAAGATAGAAATTCCATCTGGTCCAACACTCCTAACCTGCTCTCCCAGCTGGAGAGGGTCTTATGGTTGAGTTTCCTTCCCCATGAAAATGCCTGGCAAGCAGTCAGTGTTTCTGGAAAAAAAGGATTTTCTATGATCTAGTGTCTTAGGTCTGTTCAGTGGACTTCAGGAGAGAGGGCAGGGAAATGCACACTAGTGAGTGAAAAAGGGAAATCTAGTGCTTTTTAAAGTGCAATTAACGGGACCAACAGTTGGCATAATGGCTAGATTGCTGGACTCCCATGTAGTTAACTGCGGTTCGATTCCTGGACCTGGTGACTTAAACTCATGCGGGGCATATATGCGTGTATGCCCTAGATCCCGAGAGGAGAATGGAGGAGAAGGGATTGCAGTATGGCCATCTGCCCTGGGGGGTGATTTATTGCTTTCTATCTCTCTGTCTCTCTCTCTCTGTCTTTCTGGCAAGCGCATGCGCCCTATAGCAAAAAAAAAAAAAAAAAAAAAAAAAAGTGCAATTAACATCCCTGACAGCAAAGAAAAGAAACTGCTAGTACCCTGCTGCAAAAGACGATCTGAGCAAAGAAAGCCGTGCCCAGGAAATCTGTAAACATTCTCTCTGGTTTGCACATCTCTCCTTTATAAACCTTCTTTCATTGTCACATACTCATTACTAGTTGCAGTTGTCTCTGTGGAGGATTTGTGGGCAGGGGATGGTCAGGGACAGCCAGAGGACTAAAGAGGTCACAGAGTTTCGTTCCCAGAATCCAAACCACTAGAGCCCAAAAGCTTTCCAGCTGAAGCTAGTTGAGGCAGGGCAGCCATGTGTCAAATCTGTTTGCAAAGCTAACTTTTGTTTTCCTGTATGTTTCAGAGTTTACTATTGCTCATGTGTGTATGCATGTGTGTGTGTGTGTGTGTGTGTGTGTGTACACGTGTGCATATGCTCGTATTTAACTAACCTGCTAACACCTATTGAGCACTTACCATGTGCCAAGCACTGAGACAGAAGCGTAAGTCTACAATGCCACACATTATTTCTAACTCTACATATTATTATCCTATTTTATAGATACGGAAAAGAGGTAAGTATCAAGAAACTAATTTTCCCCACATTACACAACTAATGACAGGGCTCAGATTCCAACTGAGTTTTTGTTCATTTAACACCTGCTTTTCAAAGCACTCTTTTTTATCCATTTTTTTTTTTTTTTTAGGTTTTTGCCCTAAGGTGTGTGCACTTGCCAGAGAGGCATACACAGAGAGGGAAAGTGAAAAATCACCTCCTGGGAGGATGGTCATGTCTCAATTCCTTCTCCTCCATTCTTCTTTGGGATTTTGGGCATGCATGCACATATGCCTGGCCCCCTCAACAAGTCACCGGGTCTAGGACTGGAGCCATGGTCAGCCATGTAGGAAACTAGTGCCTTAACTACCATGCCACCTGCTGACCCCTCAAATCACTACTCTTCTTTTCAAAATGGAGAACAGGTAGAGGTTTTAGGGTCAATTAAGGGAAGTAAAGCCTATATGAAGCGTTCTTTTGTTTACAAAATTGCGTAGCACCTTGTGTGGCCCTTATTTCAACTGGTGTCTCTGATCAACTGCACCTCACACATTGATGAGGTGTTGCAGAAACAGTTAGCTCTCGTTACAAAGAAACTCTTTCCATCTCCTCCCTCCCCAAATTATTCCCTACTTTTGAGAGTTCCCAGTGTGTTTAAAATAGACCTGAGAGTTTCAAAAAACTTACCAGTAGTTCTCAATTTTTTTCAAATTAATTTGCTAAAAAATAATAACTTCATGAGTAATGGAGTGGGAGGGAGGGGGTCAAGGAAAAAACAAACAAGACATTTAATAGACACAAAAATGAAAAGTTATCTATTGCTGAGAACGTATATGGTAATGTCTTTGACTTGACTAATACACACTGCATTCATACTGGGAAAACCATGTTGTACACTGTAAAGATGTATAATGATTAAACAGGATTTTTTAATTAAAAAAAATCACTGTAAATATTTTGAAGTATACATTTTTAACAACTCTCATTTTGCAATATTAGAATTATTCTCTATATGAGGCTTTTTAGCCTGCTCTTTCACTTATTATGAAATGCTGTGATCATTTCTCCCTGCTATTGCCTTTTTCAGCATGATTTTAATGAATGGCTAGTATTCGCTCATGTATTTGTATTATAATGTCAAAGTATTTTCCCACTGTTGTATATTTAGAATTTTTCTGGTTCTCTTGTTTGCTATTAAAAATAATGCAATCAGGACCAGCAGTTAGCATAATGGCTATGGCGCTGAACTCCCATGTAGCCGACCGTGGTTTGAGTCCCAGACCTGGTGGCTTAAACTCACGCCAGGCACATGTGCGTGCGTGCCCAAGATCCTGAGAGGAGAATGGAGGAGAAGGGATTGCAGCATGGCCAACCCCCCCAGGGAAGTGATTTCTTGCTTTATATCTCTCAGTCTCTCTCTGTCTTTCTGGAGAGCACACGCATCCTAATAGCAAAAACCTCTCCAAAAAATAAATAAATAAATAAACAATAATAATGCAATCAACATCATGATATTACCAACATATAAGACTCTATTGCATGTGTCTATAAATAACATTCTTCACAGAGTAAGCTATGTTTTTTTAAAAAAGGAGTAAAAGATGTGCATTTTTACAAATCTCTTGAGTGACTGACTTAATAAGAGACAGCTAGATTTTTTCATATTTGCTTATGTATTCAATCTGTTGTAATATGTTGCTTTAGTTGAACTATGTAAAATAAATCTAGCTCTATAGAGATACTTAGAAAAAGGAGAAATATTTTCATAACCTTTTTAGGTAGTTGTGGCTATATAGTCTTCTTTAATACCATTCAAAAATTCAGTGAATGGTAGCTTCTTTTTTTAAAGGCTTAATTGTAAATGGATTCTAGTCTATTATCAATGAATATTTCATAATTTCACTGTGAATACACAATTCTGGAATATCATACACTGGTCATTTGGAAACTCACACGTTAGTTGAAGCTTCCAGATACTAGATTATTTTATTACATTCTATTCGCCCCGGATTGCATTTGTTACTATCACTATAAATCCCATCAGGAAAGTTCTGGAGTTTGGGGAAGTTGTTAAGCCTACACTGGAGGACTAGAGTTTTAAAAATATCTAATTTTCACTTGAAAGTTGGAATTTTATCACTGGCAACAAATACTGTCAGTTATTTTTCTTGAAACGACAAGCTCACTTAGCTCATTTTCAAGAAAATGTCTGCTGCGTATCCAGTTCTGAAGAACCACGATTTGCCTGTCCATTGTACTTTCAAGTGCAATGTTGCTCCGGGACAACAGCAGCTAGTTAAGGTCACAACTCAACAACCACACAGTGCTTTCCCTCGAGCCCACTATGACACATATGCAGCAGAAGTGCTTTGTGTGTTCTTGCTATTTTGTCAAAACATCCAGAAGACCTGTCATGAAGGATCGAGATTGTGCGCTCAGGCCCAGTCATGGTGACACAGGCAGTAGGGTGCTGCCGCATGATACTGGAGCCATATGGGAGTCCCAGATTTGAACCCAGGGTTGTCCTGAATGCTATGGGCCTGCCAGTGCATGCCTGTGATCCTGGCAGCTGGGATGCTGAGAAAAAGACCACAATGTGTGACACCCCTCCCCCCATGAAAGAAATAAACTTTAAAGATTAATGTGATTCATTTTTACTGCTTCCCAAGGGCACCTTTAAGTGACACTAGCATACTGTACAAGCAATTGTGTGACAGTGAAGAACACAGTAACTATTAGCCGAGCGTGGGTGTCACTGCCTTGACCTGTCCCAAGGCTCTCCCAGTTCCTCCCTTCGTTGCTATTGCACCTTCAGTGCCAAAGTCAGCCCAGTGGAAAAAGTAAAGACCATCTCGATGCTAGTATAAAAATGGGTTTTACCTCACAGCTCCCCTTGAGAGGGCTTGGGGGCACCCCAGAAGGCCACTACCATAGCCAACCTAGGGAAGATCCTCAATGGATAGACTCTGTCTCTGTCCCTCCCACAGAGAAACAATTGGCACACTCTAATAGCAGCATTTAACTTACTGGGTAAAAATCTCTCCATTTACCCAGGAAGGACAGAAGGGGGACCTTCTTTATAAAGCCAAAGTAGACTAGGCTTTGTTGGATAATCAATCCTAGAATGAAGGCAGGAGAGAAGTGAGGTCCTGATTATCTGAGCCCAGGTGTGACACTCAGAAGTGCCAATACTCCAATCCCTGATTTCCATTGCCATTACTCGGCTTGCAGGAAGTTACTCACTCCTTCTTGACCACATGAATGTGTATATAATGGTTAATTTTTATGTGTCCAGTTGACTGGACTAAGGGTTGGGCCAGCTGGTAAAATAAAATATTGCTTTATTTTACAATATTTGTCCAGCTAAAATAATGTTTTAGCTAGTGAAACATTATTTCTGGCTGCGTCTGTGAGAGTGTTTCCAGGAGAGAATGGCATTTTGAACCATAGACCAAGGAAAGAGGATTGCCCTCACCAGGAGGCAGGCACTGATCACTCTGTTGAGAGCCCACATAGAAGGAAAGGGTAGAGGAACAGTACATTTGCTCTCTCTTCTAGAGCTGGGAGATCCATCTTCCCTTGCCCTTGAACATCAGCACTGCTGGTTCTCAGGCCTTTGGACCTGGACTGGAACTGTGACCACTGGCTCCTTTGGTTCTCAGGCCGTCGGGGTTGGACCAAACTACACCATTGGCTTTCCTGAGCCTACAGCAGACAGTAGATGTGAGTGGCCTTGCTTTCATAATTGTATGAGCCAATCCCACAGAGTAAATCTTTTTTGGTGTATCTCTGTATATCCTCCTAGTTGTTCCTCTGCAGAATCTCTATAAATGTGGTATGTAACAGCCACTGCCTTTGAAAATAAGGAACTCAGGGATGGTTAGATGTGCTGTCCACACTGTTCTTGCTGGTGCCCAGCCACAAAGTAGTGCAATATTGCTTCTCCTTTCTCCATCCGTCTACCTACCTCACCTACTTACCTACTTACCCATTTTTCTCTCTCTCTTCTCTCAGGTTTCTGTGCAATCAGAAGAGCTATTTTGCTGGAATCACTTTTCCCAAGTAACTCACATCACATCTATTAGAATTTACTAATTAATAAGCAAAGTTAACAAGAAGATTGAGAGTATTGTAAATCTATTTTCCTGTTAGATTGTGACCACTGCCCCTTCTGTTCATTATTCCTTGAATCAAACTCATTTTTCTGAACCAAGATCAAGTCTAATTAAACTTGTTAAACAGCAACAAGCATGCAACATGAAACATAAATTCAAAGACTACCATATTAATGCCAAAAGGAATATTTCCTCACAAAAAGCTTTTGAGTAAGAAAAATGAGGATTCTGGGCCAGTCAGTGGCATCATGGTTAAGGCAGTTGAATCTCACTTGGCCAACTGCACAGTGTGAGTCCCAGACCCAGTGGCCTGAAAAACAGACCGAGTGCATACCCAAAATCTCCAGAGGAGAATAAAGGAGAAAGGATTGCAGTGTGGCCATCTCTTGTGGGTGCTTTCTCACTTTCTCTTCCTCTTTCCCCCTCTTCCTGTATAGCAAGTGCACATGCCCTATAGCAAAATTACTTTTTTTTTTTTTCCCCGGAGAGATTTTCACTATAGGGCGCGTGCGCTCGCCACACAGACAGAGAGAGACATAGAGACAGAAAGCGAGAAATCACCCTCCAGGGGGGATGGTCATGCCACAATCCCTTCTCCTCCATTCTCCTCTCGGGATCTTAGGCACACACGCACACGTGCCTGGCGTGAGTTCTAAGCCACCGGGTCCGGGACTTGAACCGCGGTCGACTACGTGGGAGTCCAGCGACATAGCCATTACGCTAACTGCTGGTTCCCAGCAAAATTACTTTTAAAAGAGGAGAAAATGAGGATTCATGTGCTCCACTTTACTACAGAATCCATTCTACCTTTCTGCTGAGACATTTGGTTCTCAGAGCTTTCTGACTTATCAATGAAAGCAACATATCAGATGACTTTTATTGTATCTCCTTTCATTTGTTTTAGTTTGCAGAATCTGTGCAGCTAAGAAGAAATTATAATGGGCCATCCTGTGTCCTAGTGGTTGAAGGAAACCGACTTCACATGGCCAACCCTGCAGTTCATCCTGGACCCCACGGTTTGAAAAGCAGGGCAGGTGTGTGTATATGCATGCCCAGAATCTCAGCGGGATGGAGAAGTTGAGAAGGGATTGCAGCATGGTCATGCCCCATTGAGAGTGCTCTCTCGCTCTCTCTCTCTCTCTCCCTCCCTCTGTCTCTCAGGTGAGCACACGTGCCCTCTGGCAAATTAAAAAAAGAAAAGAGAGAAATTAAACAACTGGTTTAAGACTCATCCAGTTCTGACATATAATTCTAGAGTTTCCATTAGTTTATAAATTAGAGCCCATGTTTCTGTTTGCTATTTTGCCATTTTTAAAGTATGATCCAGATCCTCTGCCCCATCCTTATCCATCGTAAAACATTTCCACTTTGTTATCAAACCTGGATGGGTAAAAATGCTGATTCTCTCAACTCAGATCTTCCTTATCCAAGTTTTCCGAGACTTAGGTGGTTAAATTCCTGATATAGACCGATGGCCCCCTTCGTGTGAGAGAGTTCCCTTCATGTTGTTTCAGCTGCCTGTGCAAAAAACCGTTAAGCTGTTTGAGAAACCTGAGTTGGTAATATTTTCTATGACTGCTTTGCATTTTCTGGACGATCCATTCAAATGTTTTATATACCATACCCTGTCGAAACCTTCAGAGCCATATTTATCTGCATCAGTAGCCAAGGCTAAAATGCAAATACTCCTTTCATCTGACTGAGATTCTCCACTTTAGGAAAAGAGGGGAAAAAACCTGTAGAGCCTGTCATAAATAATTTTACTTAAGTGAATGTTGAAATTAGGCACCACATTGCTTGGCTCCCGGTAACCTATTTGCAGCCAGATATGGAGAGAACCCACTGGCCAAAGCCTCGCCTTTTCAGAAATGGAAAGCAGGGCAAACAATACGATCATCTTTTCAAGTGGCATGTTGGGCCCATCCCCAGAGTTAAATATACCTAGACGGTTCTCGGTGCAGTAACTGCAGCTGGCCTTGGAAGAAAACGATGCCGGTGGCAGCCTACGGACTGGGAAGGGTGATAATGAACGAGATATAATCACGTATTCCTGGCAGGCACCTTAGAGAGGACAAGGAGCTAATTGCATTTAAGTATTAGCTTACAATATAGTGACCCAATCATTTGGGAAGATCACCAAATCTTCTTTCTTAAGAGAATTATACTATTTTTCATTTTAAAAAAGAAAGAAAAGAAAAAAGAAAAAGAAAATATGAACGTTGCCCTCCGAAACTTTTTAAAAAAAATCTCTCCAGTATCAAGTCAGATTGTGTGGATTTTTCTCGTAAATCCTGCTATCTGTCCTGTCCAATGCTGACGTTTGCATAGCGGTGGCTTCTGGGCTGAAATCTGAAATGGTGGATCCTGTTTTCCTTCTGCTCCTGGTAATCCTCGGGTTAGTGTAACTTGCGGCACCACTTACTGCGGTTCTCACTCCGATTACATGGAGGAAATATTCATCGTGCTAGAGTCTGGTGCCCAGCCAGGGAAGCGTGCCAACCCACAGTGCCACGGGGTTAAGAGAGAACACAAGTGTCTCCAAGAACAAAAGAGCAGCAGGACCCAGTCCTAAAATGGCAGGGTAAGAATATGCTTTGCTTTGCCTTTTTGAAATCACAGACAGGTTGATACACAGATGAATGCTGTCCTCATTCCTTTATGTGGGAGTTACGCAGACTCTTGAAAAATAAAAGGAGAACTGACAAAGGAATTAAGGTTTTTTTCTCCTACATACATATTTTTTTAGAAAGTGTCAGTGTAATTGATAGCGTATGTTGCTCTTTGGCCATTTTTCAGTTCTCTGTATTTAAAGGACGTGGGGGTTAATTGGCCTCTTTCTGGAATTTGCGTTTCAGTCAAGTGCTTGCAATTTCTGTTAGTCCTTTTTTTTTTTTTGTTAAAGTTGGCATTTTCAGCTAAAATATATTTAGAAATGAAGTTTGCTACATACATTATAGCCACAGAGCATGAAGAGGACAGTCGTCACTGCTTCCAGAAGTGCCAAACAATGAAAGTAGAGAACTTGTCATTATTCTAAAAAAGAAGCAAGCAGGACACAAATCTTTTAAAAACTCAGAAATCTCAACCTGAGAAGTTATTTCTGGGCCATCAGAATCCATTTGGGTTTTAAAGCTTTACCATAATTCAACCCAATCTGTATACCAAAAAAATAAAATCTGGAAAGGAAAAAAATATGGATCTATTAATGAAAAGAAGAAGTGGAATTCAACAACTAAGGGGAATTTTTCAGAATTTGCCAGATATCAAGTGCAGTCCAAAGTCTTTTTTAACATGGCCCATGGGATACCAGGCAGAACAAGAAAAAAAGTAAATATCTCCTGGCTGTTGGCAGGCAGAGACAGAACAGGGTGACAAGGCAGAGACACAACAGGGTGGTTGTGGGCCTCCCTTTGGGTGCCTCTTATGGTTTCAATCACCCCGTTAGGAAACTAGAGAGAATTTTACTTGTCCTCTAGCTGACAACAGGGAATACAATTTGGAAACTGGACAGGCTCCAAATAAACTCCATCTCCTATTAAAGACACCAAGCCTGTGAATGAAAAAGTCTGTTTTGGTGTCAGGTAGTCCCATTGCTTAAGAATCGGGAGAAAATAGAGCATAGCATTTCAACTATTCCAAAAACAAGCAGAATTTGAGAAGCAGAATATTCACAGCTAGGAATCTGAGATCAAAGCATTCAAAGTTCAGGAGGATATGCTGGGAAAATAAGCCGGCTCCAGGCCCAGGGTAGCCATTGAAGTGAAAGGGACTTGAATTCTGATGAGGCCATTCCTTTTCAAACCTCTATAGCCAAAAAGAAGAATCAAGCTGCCAAAGTGCAAAGGCAGTTGATAAAAGTACAAAACAGCCAACCACCAGGAGCGGACAAGGGTTTTAACTAGATGAGGCTTGAATTTTAGGAGATGGATGGGAGGGGCTCAAGTTCTAGCCAGCGAAGGTTGAGGTTATCCCTTAGGACTACATGGGAACCTGGCTTTGGTACCCAGACTGCCCTTGCAGGACACAGGAAATGACTCCAGTTAAGGCATGGCTGTGGCTGAGAGTGAATCAGAAGGCAGAGAGTAAGGGCAGTGTGAGTACCCTCCAGTGACTCCAAAGAATGCGGTTCTATTAGTCCTCAGAGTGATGCATGTGTGTGTGTGTCCGTGCATAAGTACCCTAATAGAAATCTCTAATCCTCTTCAAACCCTATTCTGTGATCAATCCCCACCTCCCTGGATCCCTACCGTGAGATGCTTATACAACCTGTCTCATGATTTGCTCTTAAAACCCCACCATAATACAAAGGGGTCTTCAGAGAGTCCGTGGAAAATGAGTAGTATGAAAAATCTATGCAAGAATTTCATAATTTCCGGCACCGAAATAAACTCTTACTTTAATTCCATGTTTCTAAGAATTTTGTGAAGTTCCCTCTTATTAACTGCCTTCCCTAGGTAAAAACAGTTTTATTGTCACTGAGCCTCCACTGAAACAAGTCAGAAAGTAGAGAGAGGTAGAAATGGGCAGATCTTTGAATCCTTCAAATTGCACTACAAAACAGCATCTGTTCATTTAGCTCAGCTTTTTGGAAGATGCAAAGTATAAAAATAAATGTAAGACACTTTTATTTTCCTAATATTGATGTTTCTTTCCTAGCATAATTAATTCTGGCTATTGCATTCCATAAGGCCAACATTTAGAAACACAAAATGCCAATTAGACAATGTACCCAAACCCAAATTTATAAAATGTACAAATTAACAAGTTGTTTGGCTCAAGAGAGGCTGATGGATGAATGGATGAATGAAGAAAACGTTTATTACTTTAAAAGGATGTTTGCTTTTCTAACAGATTTATTTCAAAATCCCTGTGGAGAACTCCAGAATCAATAGAAATTACTGACATTTCAAAAAACAAAGACAAAAATCTACCACAGTGGAGCAGAGCATGCATAATTTGAGGGAGTAGGGGCAAGGGATATATGTGATGAGTCTTCAAAAAGTTGATGGGAAAAGTATACTGTGAAAAAACCATTCATGGATTTCAAAATGTTTTGCACCATAATGAATTCATGCTTTAATTCCATTTCTCCACAATCCTTTTGAAGTCTCCCTGTGCATTATGGAAAACAAGTCTGACTTTATAAATGACCTCTGATATTGGAATTAGAGAGAGTCCCCCAACCCCCCAGCCATGTTGTCTGACTTACAGGAAGTGGAAACAAAGTCTTCAGCCTTTCCTTGTAGGTGACTGTGTATTGTGTCCAGGGTTAATTCTTTAAATGACCCTCTTTGCTTTCCTCTAGTAAACTTTGATCACCCTTACCATAACTTTAATAGCCTACTTTGTATTGAGAATATAAGAAATGAGTGAAGCTTGCTTGTGAAATATCTGGCCCCTTGATGTCCCAGCCGAAGGCTAGTCTGAGAGACTCCAAACACTTGATATGGGCTCCAGGAGAAAGGGCATCATGTTACCACCAATAAGCAGACAAGGCAAATTCCCATGATGCCAGGCCACTGGTCAAAGGGTGGAGGGGAGAAGAGGCACTTCAGGGCACTCCTTCAAGGGACTGCTTTCCCGTGTGATGTCACGGGGAGTGAGGTCAGCTTGCTACTCTCCCTTCCCTTCCATGAAACTCCAACATTCCCCGAGGGCATCCCCAACAAGGAATCTTTTCTGGAACTGTAGGTAAGATACAAGCTATCCTTCCCGAAAGCCAGAAACAGCTGCTAACATGCTAAAGTATTTACAAACAGAATGATTTGAAAATGTATGATTTGCTTTAAAGTAATCTATGGGATGGGAGGGACGTCTTGGTCATTGTGTTACTGAGTGATGGCTACATGAAGGACCTTTATGCTGTACTCTTTACTTTTTGTGAAGGTTTGACTCTTCATAATAAAATCATTTTCTTCAATCTGCTAACATGCTTGGGGCAAAAAGTGAGCATAGTCACAAAAGGAGAATGAATAAAATTGTCTATAATACCAACCTCATTTTTTTAGGATGAAAACAGCAAATCAGTACCTGTTATGGAATGAGCCACCCCAACCATGCCATTACCCTATCTGATCAAGTCTTCTGCAAAGCCATTAAGCCCAGAGCAATTCAGATAAAACAGCTGCAAAAATAGAAGCTGCCCCAACCCTGAAACCTGAGGAAAATAATAATTTGGAATTAAAAACAAAAACAAAAAAAAATCTGTGAAATGAATCCATTTCCCCCTCGTTTACAATAACAACTTTTCACTTGAATTATGCATCACCATGACTATTTGAATTGCAAATGTATGAATTATTCATTGTTTGCAATGTGACCAAGTGTTTGGCCCCATTGTAGAAAGCCAGTGCTGAGCTTGCTGGGATCTGGCTGGCAAGGGGAGGGTGGCATCTGAGGACCCTGGAAGGCAGGTTGCCCTTCAGAGGCCACTGGGTGTAAGAATGGCAGGGTGCATTCCACGGTACGCAGTTCTTGTCTCTGACCTCCCGACTGTCTCCCAGCTGCCCCGCCTGGACCAGCTGCTGCCCACTGGCACCGCCTACATTTAAACCAGCTGGAGACAGAGTTCTACGTGATAAGCCTGGTATATTTGCAGAGTAAGCAAGAACACCTAATGGCTTGGCCCCCTAACGAGTCAAGGACCAGCCTGTGACCGGCTTCAGCAGTGTGCACTGGCAAAGCAGAGGAGAAAATAATTAAAGGAGCCTTTGTCAAAGCTCCCTCTAAATCAGCCTTTTAAATGCGCTCTGTTTAAGAGTCCCAAAGTGTCAATTCAATCACACTGGTCTCTAAGAACCACAGAAACACCCAGAATAGCCACGGCCAATTAGTCAAGCAAGAAGGGGTTGCGTGTATGTGCTCGTGCATGAGTGTGTGTGTGTGTGTGTGTGTGTACGTGTTCATGCGTGCATGCTAGTGCTTGTACAGAAAATCAGTACAGATGCTGAGAGAGCCTCCCCCAACCCAAGAGAAAGAGTTCAGTGGCCACTCCACCCCCCACCCGGACAGAAGTGTTCTTTCCTTGTTTGGGAGATGGAAAGAAAAGGGGGAAACAGAAAGATGGCAGTAAAAGGCCCGACCGCTGATAAAATAGAGGGCGGGAAAGGGTTAGCACACAGGGGACCTTCAAAAAGAATAGATTTCAAGCTAGTGTCCTTCATGTAACTCACAAGAAAGAAAGAAAGCTCTCTAAAACCTAAGAGTGAGCATTGTTAGGGATGGTGAGGGGAGCAGGGAGAGACAGATAAGAAGAGAACACCAGGGATACTCAAGCCCAGGTGGAAGGAAAAATACGTGGTGTCAAAAACCAACATGAGGGACCAGCAGTTAGCGTAATGGCTATGTCGCTGGACTCCCATGTAGTTGATCACGGTTCGAGTCCCAGATCTGGTGGCTTAAACTCAAGCCAGGTGCGTGTGCGTGTGTGCCCAAGATCCCAAGAGGAGAATGGAAGAGAAGGAATTGAGGCATGGCCATCCCCCCAGGGGGTGATTTCTTGCTTTCTGTCTCTCCGTCTCTCTGTCTTTCTGGCAAGCACACATGCCCTATAGCAAAAACCTCTCCAAAAAAAAAAAAAAAGCCAACATGAGAACAAGGATGCAACTTGTCAACAGTGCAAAGGAAAACCCTGAGCTGGCAATGTGCTTTTGTTAACAAAGAGAATGCATGCCTTCTGTGGATAGTATCCAGCAAACCTAAAAAAAGACGTGTGTGGGGCAGGGGGCAAAGGGATCATCATGTACAAAAATTTTTTTTTCTTTTTCTTTTTTTTTTTTAAGGAGAGTGGAGTGCTGGCGATAGTGAGCAGTCTTTGCCTCTGTTGATCATGGCAAAACGTTTCCTTCCCCAGTATCTGCAGATACCCACCCTGTGCAGAACGAGCTGGGTCCTTCTTCCTCAGAGGCTTTGTTTGGTTACCGAGGACTTGCTGAGCCACATCAGAGCCTGCGCGGGCTTGCATCCACGAGGGAAACTGGAGCCTGCACAGAGTCAGCAGGTCATGGGAAGGAGGCCTGGCACCAGGTGGCTACCAGGGAAGCAGGGATTCGGGTGGTTGGTGGGCACTGCGGACAATCGGACTGGCCACAGAGGACTCTCCACTGCAGAGACTGTGATCTCCACCCTTGCAAGTTCTTAAATTTCTTGTTTGTACCACAGGGGACCTACGATGTCATGCTTGATTCCAACAGTGCCCTTGTAGGTTAAATTTTCAAACCACCAAGCAGAATGCTGTTGGCCTTGGTTTGATCATTTAGCCGTCGTGTTATTATTTGGGCTCAAGTTTTAAATTTCCCCAATTCTAATTGCAGTTGCTCAGGACACTAGCTAACTTCAAGTTCTGGAAATAAGTTTGAACACCTCTCCCAGAAGTGGGGAAAAAGTTAGAATAATAGAAAGGCTCCACTCCAAGTTCAACTGAATGTCAAAAAGCCCTAACTTGGCTGAATGGACTTTGTATAATTAAATCCCAACTTTCTTATCTACTCCTCAAAGCCAAAAACATAGAAGATGGAAGTGAATTAAACCAAGTGAGAGGCTCATGGTGTGATATATTTATTGCAGTTGTCTGTTGATGAACAGCAACGGACACCTCATCAGTTTGTTCTTACATGATCATTCACTCATTAATTCACTACTCTGCACTCAACATTGAGCCTCATTCACTTTGTTACAGAGTGATGATCCCTTCCTCATAAGTGACAAACTTCCCTCTGCCCTCCTCTTAGGAGAACTGGCCTATGGAAACCCCTAAATCTCTGCAGATCTAGGCCCACCTGTGCTTTTCTGCCCAGACAGTGAGGCCATGTTTCTTAGACTCCTACTACCTCAATTGTTAGAGGCGTTTTAATTGTTCTGCCTCAAAAATACTAATAAATTTGACTCTGGTCCAACTTAGATCAATACTAGAGAATTCCTAGGTCAAGTGCCTGGGGCAAGGAATACAGAGTTTAAAAATAAATGTGTCAAGTTCTCTAGCAGGGATAAGAGCACAGCTCCCTGATCATGTGATGGTGGACACACGATCCATTTCCTTGATGATAAGCTATTTAACAATTCTAGCCATACAGCTCAGGGAAATCTGAAAATTAAATGACTTTAATGGAAGTCCCTTTGCCTTAAAAGGCCACAAGGGTGAGCTGCAGTGGACCACAAGGTCTATTTTTGTCCTAGCAATCCAGTCCCACTTTTGACACACTAGCATTCACAGTAAAGGTGAGGAAATTGCATTAAGTGTTTTTCTATGGTCAGGTAATATGCTGGTATCTTAGGGGGGCTGAAGACAGACAACTTAGCTCCCTGGACTTTTGGTGCACTCAGAGTCCCAGGTTTTGCTGCAAGGTAGGGAAGCGTTATGGGGGAAATCAGGCAAGCTCACTCACTGAGCTCACTCACTCCCTGAGCATGCCCGCTGCCTTCTGCTCTGCTCATGGAAGAAACAGAGGGCAGGTTTTTCTGCCTTCAGGACACTTCTGATCTGATCTAGGCTGCCACCCTGGACGTGGGGCCTTGATATTACAATTCAGTTCTTATACTTCTGAACTTCTACATGAGGGTTTGGGGAACATTAGGAAGGGGAGATGAAATGCAGACAGACAATGGTTCCCTTTTATTACATGTGAAAAGGGCAATGGAACCGATGATTAACGGCCGCATGCTTTGTGAACCTGAACAGTCACCACTTTAATGCCAAAGACTTTATTTTCTGTTCCACAGAAAATGCTGGAAAAAGTAGTAATAAAAGAGGCATGCATCTGTGGTTATAGACTTAAGCAACCAGAGGCTTTGTTGCATTCTGTAAATTGCAGGTAGTAACTGCTCAACAACTTTTTGTTGTGTTTTCTTCTGATTTTCTAATAAATTAAACTGCAAACTTGACTAGGGGATGATACTCAAAGTAAGTTTATCTTTATCTTTATCTTTCTATAAGATATCTGCAGTCTGAAAAGAAGCACCTAGAACAATTACTCTAGAGTTTCACAGACCCCAGAGACCTGCTCTTAACTCTGTGTTCCACTTGACACCCATAAATGTCATGGTTGAGCCCTTGTCTGTTTCCTTCATTTTACTGTGAGCTCCTTAAAGGTCAGAACCGGATTGTAATTCCTGAGTCGCCACTGTGCAACTGTGGCCTAATAGAAGCACTAATTATTTTTTACCAAATGACCTGTGGTCTCACATTCTCCAAATGAAAGTCTCCCCAGAAAGGCTCTCTGCAAACGACAGTCCTGCTTTCCTTCACATTACTACATACAGTTGTTTATTGCGTATACAATTCTCAAGGCCAGAAATTAACCTTGGTCTATATCAGATGTCTGATCCGTAACAGACTTTCCATAAATGGAACACAATTCTTTAGCATCCTGGCCCTGCAATTCCCCCCAAAAGGAAGAAGTCAGGGTGCCGTGAAGTTAGATCTCTCACTTCCATACTCACAAAATTTATGTTTGAGCTTTTAAAAATCTAAATATGGCATGTTTACATGTATCCTTATGAAATTATTTTTTAAATTTTATTTATCATTATTGTTTCTTTATTTACTTAACCAGGGTAGGGGGATGAGAAAGAAAGCTGCCAGGTCCAGGACTTGAGCCACAGTCAGCCATGTGGGAGTCCAACACTTCAACCACCACACCACCGGCCAGCCCTATAACCTATGAAATTCTAATAGCCCTCTCTTCATTTTGTAAAGTTTTTTTTATTCTGTCTTTTAACAGTGACACTTGCACTTCTGTCACTTGTGTTTTCATCTAAGTTTTTTTTTGGGGGGGGGAGAGGTTTTTGCTATAGGGCGCGTTCACTCACCAGAAAGGCAAAGAGAGAGAGAGAGAGAGTGAAACAAAAAGCAAGAAATCACCTCGCAGGGGTGATGGCCACACTACAATCCCTTCTCTTCCATTCTCTTCTCAGGATCTTGAGCACGCACGCACACATGCCTGGCATGAGTTTAAGCCCCCGGGTCTGGGACTTGAACTACAATCAACTACATGGGAGTCCAGCGACACAGCCATTACACTAACTGCTGGTCTTTCGTCTAAGTCTTTAATAAATGTATAGAATAAAATACCTGTGGACCACAGATATCAACTAGCACGAAGCTCTTCAAATGAGAAGTTTTCAACATCTTTTAAGATAAAATAGAAAACTTACCTTGTGTGTGTGTGTGTTTAAATTATGCAAGGGGTGATACACTCACTGAAGAGAGAGAGACAAGAATTGAGAAAGTGCATCCCACCATGGGGCATGGTCACACAGCAATCTCTTCTCCATCTCTTCCCTTTTACAGGTCTTGGGCACACACACATATGTACCCAGTGTATTTTTTAAGCCACTCTGCCCAGGATTCAAACTGTATAGTCAGTCACATGGGATCCAGCTGCCTTAACCACCATACCATGCTCAGGCCCTAAAATAGAAACTTTCTAAAAAGCAGACTATCTGATAAAGTCTTGGCTTCCCTCTTGACATTTCTTTTGTTGTTGTTGTTGTTTAGAGTTTTTTGTTATAGGGCACTTGTGCTCACCAGAAAGACAGCGACAGAGAGATAGAAAGTGAGAAATCACCCCCCAGAGGGGATGACCACTCTGCAATCCCTTCTCCTCCATTCTCCTCTGGGGATCTTGGGCACCAGGAATCTTGGGCACATATGCTCATGTGACCAGGATGAGTTTAAGCCACCAGGTCCAGGACTTGAACTGCAGTCGACTACATGGAAGTCCAGTGACATAGCCATTACACTAACTGCTGGTCCCTCCTCATTGACATTTCTAGACTTGAAAAGCAATGAAGTAACAAAGGGAACTCTTGCTACTCAGAATCTTTTACTCAAAATGTTAAAACCATATACCCTTAGGGGTTACTCTTCCTTTAGACATTCCAGAAGAGAGGGAGTGACAGAGTGGGGGTGGCAGAAGGGTGCTAGGGCTAGCAGGAAGCCAAGCAGGCCCCTGACTGACCACTGCCCTTCCATCACTCCACTTACCCCTGAGCCACACACTGTTGTCTTGCACTAGGGATTTGCTAAGGTTTTGCTTAGGGAATAATAGTACTGGTACGAAAAAGAAGACAGAAAATCAACATGACCTCACCGCACAGATGCCCACCCCGCCTACCACATCTTGAACTGCAGTCGACTACATGGAAGTCCAGTGACATAGCCATTACACTAACTGCTGGTCCCTCCTCATTGACATTTCTAGACTTGAAAAGCAATGAAGTAACAAAGGGAACTCTTGCTACTCAGAATCTTTTACTCAAAATGTTAAAACCATATACCCTTAGGGGTTACTCTTCCTTTAGACATTCCAGAAGAGAGGGAGTGACAGAGTGGGGGTGGCAGAAGGGTGCTAGGGCTAGCAGGAAGCCAAGCAGGCCCCTGACTGACCACTGCCCTTCCATCACTCCACTTACCCCTGAGCCACACACTGTTGTCTTGCACTAGGGATTTGCTAAGGTTTTGCTTAGGGAATAATAGTACTGGTACGAAAAAGAAGACAGAAAATCAACATGACCTCACCGCACAGATGCCCACCCCGCCTACCACATGTATATCATGCATGGCCCTGTCAGTCAGACATCCCACAGTGCCACTCACCATTTTCTTATGGACAGATAGAAACATATTTTGTTCATTGTGTAACAGCAGAGAGCAGAGCTAGGGCTGACAGGATAAAGCTCAACGTGGCAGCAGTATTAGCACTCTGTGGCTGTGAGCCCCAGAAATCATCAGACCAGATTAAGCACAAAGGTTCATCTGGTGGACGTCACCTGAGTGCACTCTATGTCAACGAAGCTTGACCCAGCGGTTCCACCCCCAGAGAGTCACCCAGTTCCTACGAGGCTGAGGAACCTAACTGGGAACCCATAAGAAACAAAAGATCTTGGTATCAGGAATGTCTTGACCATCCTGCCTGGCACTGCCTCTAGAATAAAAGAACTCCAATCATTTCCCTGACCCTTATGTCACTCTCCTCAAGATTCAAGTCCCAGAAGCAAGAGTCTTACCAGATTTACATAGGTCACGTGCAGAAGAGGAACATCTGGCAGAGGAAAACTCCAGAGATCCCTTTGACTTCCTCTGCGGAAAGACTTCTGGATTATTAGTCCAACCAATGTTGCGCCAGTGGGAAGCAGGGTATTCCCCAAAAGAAAATAGTAGTCTCTTAGGAAGGGAGAATGGATTTTAGACACTCCCCAAAATAGAAAATGGCCATGATGCAGAGCTCAAGATGAAGAAATACTTTGTAAACATTGATGTGGTCCAGAAATTTAACATCCATTGAGCTCACCTTCATTCAGTTATTCAGGCAAAGGACACAAGGTCAAAGAGCAGAAGTTCTAGGGACCAGCAGTTGGTGTAATGGCTATGTCACTGGACTCTCATGT
Source organism: Tupaia belangeri chinensis (assembly GCF_000334495.1). Lineage (NCBI taxonomy): Eukaryota > Metazoa > Chordata > Mammalia > Scandentia > Tupaiidae > Tupaia > Tupaia belangeri. The sequence continues at coordinate 726,197 of NW_006160128.1, forward strand.
AGTCGACTACGATTTGAGTCCTGGACCTGGTGGCTTAAACTCACACCGGGTGCATGTGCATGCCTGCCCAAGATCCCGAAAGTAGAATGGAGCAGAAGGGATGGCATGGCCATCCCCCCTGCGGGTGATTTCTCGCTTTCTGTCTCTCTGTCTCTCTCTCTCTTTCTGGTGAGCGCAAGCACCCTATAGCAAAAACCTCTCAAAAAAAAAAAAATTCTAACCTGAGGTAAGAAATATCTGACTACACTTGGAGAACCTTGAATTCTATAGTCCTGTAATGCCAAATTAGTAGTTTTCGATGTGGGGACAAGTCAGAATCATGTGAGGAGCTTTTTCTGCTGATAATTATCTCTGCCTAGCTCTCTTCTTTTTCCCCAAAGATTCAAATGCCCTCTTGCCATCCTCATCCCCCATCTCTAGCTGAGAACCAGAAGCATCACCAATCTGAGGTTTCTACTGCTCTCAGCTGGTGCAAGAGCCCAGAAAGAGACACTCTGCTAATCAAATGGGAAAGTACTTTTTTCACTTAGAAATCTGTTCAAGTATTAGGAATGTCTAACTAGCAGATGTAGGCAGTGTAAGAAATAGCTGTAGAAAATGCAAAGGGACTGGGTTGAAGAAAATTAATAGCTGGAGTTATCTAACAATGCTGCAGATGTTGGCTTCCTTCTGCTACTGCTATTTTGTTTGGAAGGGCTCCAATTTTTCCTTGCATAAAAGGAGACAAGAACGGTTTGAAGCCATTAACAACACCAATAGGAGGGAGAGTTGAATTAATAACCAGGAGGCCAGTCAGCCAGGAGCAATTTTCTGCGTAATCTTTTCCTTTGACTTTTGTTGTAAGACTGACATTTTGCTATATTATACTTGCTTCAACATGCCACTGCAGAGCTGAATAATTTATCTTCCCAACTCTCTCTAGTTTTTAAATTGACCTAAGCGAAATATTTTAATTTATGTTCATAAAGACCCCTTTTGTGGGTTGTGTTAAGCACTATGAAGTGTTATCACTGAGCAGAAAGAATTCCTTGGAATTGAGTGGGAAATAATGACATACATAAGGGCAAGTGAAGATGCTTGGAGATAGTGTCATATGAGCAGAGTGAGATGGAAAACTACGCATATACGTAATCTTCCTTCTGTTTCTTTCAAAGAAAAGGAATATGAAAATCGATGATTTTCCTCCTCCCTTTTTTTCATCCCTATCTGTTATTGTACAGCCCTGTCTTTGTAAAGTCTTCCTGTATGCTAGCCACCCCCCATATCTGCAGTTTCACTCTCTGTGGTTCCAGTTACCCTTGACCAACTGAGATCTGAAAATACTACACAGAAAATTCCAGAAATAAGCAATTATTAAGTTTTAAATTGGGTATGATTCTGTGTGTCAGTGAAATCTTGAGCCATCCCCACCAGCCAGCCCATCCAGCCATGAGGCATCTCTTTGTCCAGGTATTCAGGTTTTTACTCACCTGTTAGATATTAGGAGCCAGCTTGGTTTCCTGAGAGAGAAAGTATAATATATATACAGTCTAGGGCTTGCTTATTAGAAGTTTTAGTCACCCACTGGGGGTCTTGGAAAGTATCCCCTTGGACATGCAAGGACTCCTCTAACATATTTCTGAAGCCTCAGATCTCTCACATGCTCAGGAACTGGTCGCCAAAGCTGCCACATGGTCCTGTCTGCTGGCTTCCTCCCCTCCAGCATGTCTAGAGAAGACCCTGCACACCCCTGACTATGCAGAGGAGCTACCAAGAGGCCAAAGCACTCCACAATCCATGCTGGAATGGGAGGCAGTCAGCCCATCCTTTCTCCTGGTCACAAAGTCCACACTAAAACAAGAAGAGCCTGCAGCCATTCTCCGTGTGGCCACACACCCTCTCCTGGAACAGCCTTGGGTATCTCGTACCTGAAGTCTGTGCCTAGATAACCAGGCTTCTCTGTCAGGTCCTGATTTTTCCATTGCATGTGCATGCCTGCCCAAGATCCCGAAAGTAGAATGGAGCAGAAGGGATGGCATGGCCATCCCCCCTGCGGGTGATTTCTCGCTTTCTGTCTCTCTGTCTCTCTCTCTCTTTCTGGTGAGCGCAAGCACCCTATAGCAAAAACCTCTCAAAAAAAAAAAAATTCTAACCTGAGGTAAGAAATATCTGACTACACTTGGAGAACCTTGAATTCTATAGTCCTGTAATGCCAAATTAGTAGTTTTCGATGTGGGGACAAGTCAGAATCATGTGAGGAGCTTTTTCTGCTGATAATTATCTCTGCCTAGCTCTCTTCTTTTTCCCCAAAGATTCAAATGCCCTCTTGCCATCCTCATCCCCCATCTCTAGCTGAGAACCAGAAGCATCACCAATCTGAGGTTTCTACTGCTCTCAGCTGGTGCAAGAGCCCAGAAAGAGACACTCTGCTAATCAAATGGGAAAGTACTTTTTTCACTTAGAAATCTGTTCAAGTATTAGGAATGTCTAACTAGCAGATGTAGGCAGTGTAAGAAATAGCTGTAGAAAATGCAAAGGGACTGGGTTGAAGAAAATTAATAGCTGGAGTTATCTAACAATGCTGCAGATGTTGGCTTCCTTCTGCTACTGCTATTTTGTTTGGAAGGGCTCCAATTTTTCCTTGCATAAAAGGAGACAAGAACGGTTTGAAGCCATTAACAACACCAATAGGAGGGAGAGTTGAATTAATAACCAGGAGGCCAGTCAGCCAGGAGCAATTTTCTGCGTAATCTTTTCCTTTGACTTTTGTTGTAAGACTGACATTTTGCTATATTATACTTGCTTCAACATGCCACTGCAGAGCTGAATAATTTATCTTCCCAACTCTCTCTAGTTTTTAAATTGACCTAAGCGAAATATTTTAATTTATGTTCATAAAGACCCCTTTTGTGGGTTGTGTTAAGCACTATGAAGTGTTATCACTGAGCAGAAAGAATTCCTTGGAATTGAGTGGGAAATAATGACATACATAAGGGCAAGTGAAGATGCTTGGAGATAGTGTCATATGAGCAGAGTGAGATGGAAAACTACGCATATACGTAATCTTCCTTCTGTTTCTTTCAAAGAAAAGGAATATGAAAATCGATGATTTTCCTCCTCCCTTTTTTTCATCCCTATCTGTTATTGTACAGCCCTGTCTTTGTAAAGTCTTCCTGTATGCTAGCCACCCCCCATATCTGCAGTTTCACTCTCTGTGGTTCCAGTTACCCTTGACCAACTGAGATCTGAAAATACTACACAGAAAATTCCAGAAATAAGCAATTATTAAGTTTTAAATTGGGTATGATTCTGTGTGTCAGTGAAATCTTGAGCCATCCCCACCAGCCAGCCCATCCAGCCATGAGGCATCTCTTTGTCCAGGTATTCAGGTTTTTACTCACCTGTTAGATATTAGGAGCCAGCTTGGTTTCCTGAGAGAGAAAGTATAATATATATACAGTCTAGGGCTTGCTTATTAGAAGTTTTAGTCACCCACTGGGGGTCTTGGAAAGTATCCCCTTGGACATGCAAGGACTCCTCTAACATATTTCTGAAGCCTCAGATCTCTCACATGCTCAGGAACTGGTCGCCAAAGCTGCCACATGGTCCTGTCTGCTGGCTTCCTCCCCTCCAGCATGTCTAGAGAAGACCCTGCACACCCCTGACTATGCAGAGGAGCTACCAAGAGGCCAAAGCACTCCACAATCCATGCTGGAATGGGAGGCAGTCAGCCCATCCTTTCTCCTGGTCACAAAGTCCACACTAAAACAAGAAGAGCCTGCAGCCATTCTCCGTGTGGCCACACACCCTCTCCTGGAACAGCCTTGGGTATCTCGTACCTGAAGTCTGTGCCTAGATAACCAGGCTTCTCTGTCAGGTCCTGATTTTTCCATGCCCAGGGGCTCGTGCTGGTCCTTCTGCCTTGAAAATCTCCCTTGTCGGGACCAGCAGTTAGCATAATGGCTATGTCACTGGACTCCCATGTAGTCGACTGCGGTTCACATCAAGTGTGTGCGTGTGTGCTCAAGATCCCGAGAGGAGAATGGAGGAGAAGGGATTGTGGCATGGCCATACCCCCTGAGGGATGATTTCTCACTTTCTGTCTCTCTGTCTCTCTCTGTCTTTCTGGAGAGTGCATGCACTCTATAGGAAAAACCTCTCAAAAAAAAAGAGAAAGAAAACAAGAAAGAAAGAGAAAGAGAAGAAAGAAAGAGAAGAAAGAAAGAAAGAAGAAAGAAAGAAAGAAAGAAAGAAAGAAAGAAAGAAAGAAAGAAAGAAAGAAGAAAGAAAGAAAGAAAGAAAGAAAGAAAGAAAGAAAGAAAGAAAGAAAGAAAGAAAGAAAGAAAGAGGAAGGAAGGAAGGAAGGAAGGAAGGAAGGAAGGAAGGAAGGAAGGAAAGAAGGAAGGAAGGGAGGGAGGAAGGGAAAGAAAGAGAAAAGAAAACCTCCTTTGTCATGCTGATTCGCCTGACGTCCAGTTTTTCTTCAAAACTCTGATGCAAGTATTTTTTTTCTGTGAAGTTGTCCTGCATGTTCTCCCGACCCCCACCCCACTGTGTCTTGTTGCACACTCAGTGTTCCTAGAACACTTTTTTACTCTCTTCATCTCCACAGTTCTTAGCTCAGTCTTCTATTAACATTTACTTATGTTTGTTTGTCTCCCTCTTTCATAACCAGCTACTTTTGGGACCACAGGCCTTCTCCTTATGGCAGGGACTTTTCCCCATCGCTTCAGCATTCCCAACACTCAGCATGGGGGACCTGAAAAACACTATGCATTCACTGATCTAACAGGAATGTAACTGAACAACCATAAAACGCCACATGGAAACAAATTTCTAAGACCCCCTCTCTAAAAATCTTGTGTTTCTCTTCTCTTACTTTAGAGGGCATCTGACTCCCCCTACCAGTGCATTTCTGTGTCCCCTTTCTCCCTTTTTGGGGAGTCCCAGAGTGTGTCTGGTTTCTAACTATCCTCTTCCGGGATTCTAAACTTGCATACACCTGTACAAGGCACGACTCAGTGACTAAGTTTGAACTCATTAAGACAGACCCTTTCATCAAACTAAAAAGCTTCTTCCCAGTAAAGGAAATAGCAATTAGAGTGAAGAGACAACTCTCAGAATGGGAGAAAGTATTTGCAAACTATTCTTCAGTTAAGGAATCGATAATCAGCATATATAAGGCACTCAAGCAGTTCACAAAAATAAATAAATAAATAAGAATAATCCAATTTAAAAATTTTAAAATGGCCAAATGAGCTGAATAGGCAACTCTCTAAGGAAGACATACAAATGGTCAAAATGCATATGAACAAATATTTAACATTTCTTGTCATAAAGGAAATGCAAATCAAAACACAATGAGTTAACCACATAACTCCAGTCAGAATGGCTATGATCAAAAAAATAAGGAACGATAAGAGCTGGAGAGGCTGTAGTGAAAAGGGAACCCTTTGAACTGTTGGTGGGAGTGTAAATTAGTACAGTCACTATGGAAAACAATATGAGGGTCCTCAAAAACCTACAAATAGAACTACTATATGACCAGTATTTCTAATCCCACCCAAAGGATAGGAAAACACTCGTTGGAAAAACACTTGCACATTCATGTTTATTGCAGCATTATTCACAATTGCTAAGACATGGAATCAACCTAAAAGCCCAAGAACTGATGAATGGGCTGAAAAACTATGCCACATACACATTATAGAGTACTACTAAGGTGTAAGGAACAATGAGACTCTGTCATTAGATACAAGGTGGATGAATATAGTTTTAATATTAAGCAAAGCAAACCAGACCATGAAAGACAGACACTATATATCTCCACTCAGTATATACTTAATGACAATATGACCGAAATAAAATGAACTGAAGATACAATAGGAGGGAAGACAAGTATATATACCAAAACACTATGAAAGGGGAGTAGATAGTGGGTGAAAGGACTCAGAAAAGAAGCACTTAATAGAGGGACCAGCAGTTAGCGTGATGGCTACGTCGCTGAACTCCCATGTAGTCAACTGTGGTTCGAGTCCCGGACCCCGTGGCTTAAACTCACGCCAGGCGTGTGTGCATGCATGCCCAAGATCCCAAGAGGAGAAGAGATTGTGGCATGGCCATCCCTCTGGGGGGTGATTTCTCGCTTTATGTCTCTCTGTCTCTCTCTTTCTGGCGAGCACACACACCCTATAGCAAAAACCTCTCCCAAGGGGGGAAAAAAAAAGAAGCACTTAATAGATACAAGAATGGAAAGTTCTCTGTTAAAAATGATGTGTATGGTAATAGCCTTGATTTGATTGTTGCATACTGCATATATACCTTGAAAAACATACTGTGTGCTATCGAGTATACAATGATTGAATGTAAATAATGAATCATTTTAAAAAATTATTCTATGTGGCCCAACCCAGTGACCTTGCACTAAGCAAAGGCACTACCCAGACAAATGCCCATCCCTGTGGGCCCCAGCACCTGAGGGTGACATGCCATCATGCACTATTCATAGTGATACTCAACAGTTTCTCCCCCACCCCAAACTGTGTGCTTTGGGAGTAATACTCATTGCGAGAAGAGGACCTAAAAGACAAAACCTACGCACCCCGGAGGCTGTCTGAGGCTGCCAGGGATGCAATATCCTTCCTTTTAAGATACAGACATGCCTTTGCTGCCTTCTGCGGCCATGCAAGCATCAAAGGAAGCTACTTAACCTCCCGGTGGAGACTCTGAATCTTAGACGACACAAAGTTTGCCCTCCTTTTTCTTCTTCAGTGTTTATATTCTAAACCACCACCCTTGACAGAGTTAGGGCTAAGGGAATGTCTAATCTGAGAAGTAAAACTCATATTTAACACTTTCAGATGGCCAGTTGGAAGAGAAGACAGCAGAGTGGAACTATCTCTGGGACCTCCACAAGAGATTAACTCAACTGACTGTGGAATGTCAGGGCCTCACCAACTGATATCAACCCTGAGCACACTCCTCTGCCTCAAACTCAAGTGACTCTTAGAAAGGGATCCTTGCCGAGATCACACACACAGGGCATTTGTGTTTCCAGTGGGCCAGCATGTCTGACTGTATCAGCATTGTGTCACATGATCACTTGGCATAGAAGACCAGGCTAATGCTTGGCCTACCCATTGCCTTAAACCTCACCCAGAGCTGTAATGGCCAAAGCTCACTAGGATTATGCAGTAAGGTCACCTGAGCCAGGAAGCAGGGACAAAGCTTGTGATGGGCAGGCCATAGCTCCAACCACAACATCACCATCAAAACAACGTCATGGACAAGTCTAAGGTTTGTGGTGATCAAAAGGGGCTCAATGCGTGCTAAGGCCCTGCCACCATCTCAGGCATTCCATGAGAAAAGTGTATGTAAGTGTTTTGACATAGTATTGGGGCACTTCACTTGAATTTAGGGAGCTTAAGTATTGGCAAGAAAAATCTGGCTGCGTTTTATTCAAGCCGCTTCTACAGACTTCTTTGTTTTGTTCTCTTGATTGTTTTCAACATCATAATGCATGTTGGTTTATCTCCTGACCTGGGCGCTTGATTACCTTCTTGAGGCTCAGAATCATGAATATGAATGAGTACTTGCTGAGCATTTATTATGAGCTGGCACTGAGCTTGTCACTGGGGCACAATGCTGAACACGGCAGAGGTATCTCCTATGCTCACAGGTTGCCAGTTTAATGGACTTTGTATCCAAGAGGCAAACTCAGCCTATCAGGCAGACTCTTCTGCACAGGCCCGTCTGTTCACATTCTCAGCCACAAGGCTAGAAACAGCCCCACAGTGGGAAATGGATCCTTGTGACCAGACCTGGCGGCCCAGGCACAGACACCCCTGGGACAGAAAGTGGCAGAAAATAACAGGAGTTTGGGGCCTGGGATGACCAGGTGTCTGACCCTGCTTGTGGTTGTGCCAAACTTCCTGGCCCTGCTATTTTTATTATTAATTCTAATAAATACATTTTATTGACGTTTCTCTGGGTCTAGGCCCTCTGCTCAGGGCTTTATCCATAGAACCTGGGTATGATAGGGACCCTCCTTCTCTGTCTTATGAGGGCCTTCCTGCTTAGCTCAGGAGAAAGAGAACCTGAGTTTAGTCTTACAGACCTTCCTGCCTGAGAGGTCATCTAGCTTACCCCTCCTGCCATGGTGGCGCGATTCCCCGGAGCCATGAAGCAGTGGAGATGGCTCTGTATCCCCAGGGAGATGCTCACAGCCCCTCTCTGAAAGAAGCCCATCATCAGGCAGTACAGATAGGCCTTCAAAGAGAGCTGAAATTCCAGGGTAAATAAGGTCAGGTAGGTCAAAATGTTTTATCAACCATAAAGTGCTCTGAAACTATAGGATAGCATCATCGCCATCATTTAAAAGGAGACTGACCATCACAGGTTTGTTGACTAGAGATTCAAATCCAGGACCATTACCTTTCTCATTCTTACTCTTTCCATTCTCCTTGTTGTGGTAAAATTTACCTGCAACTGTTAGATTTAAAGCATAATACATCCATTGAGGTTTGTTCAATACTTTTCTTTTTTTTCTTCATTAATTATTTTTTCTTGTTTTTTCTTTTTTGCTAAAGGGTACTTCTGCTCACAAGAGAGACACAGAGAGAAAGAAAGTGAGAAAACACGCTCCATGGAGATGGCCATACCACAATCCCCTCTCCTCCATTTCTCCTTTTGGGATTTGGGGTATCAACACACATACACCTGGCATGTTTTTCAAGTCACTGGGTCTGGGACTCAACAACCATGTGGAATCCAGTTGGTCCAACCACCTATGCCACCAGCTGGCCCTGTTCATATCCTTTCTACTAACAAATTCAACGAGTTATATTTTCACTAATAAAAATACTTAACATTACAAATTTAAATGTAATGCATGGTACGGATCTGAGGTTTGTGACCCCCTCGAATTCCTTCATGTCAAAGACCTAACGTGTAATGAGACTGCATTGGCGATAAGCCCTTGATGGGAGTAACCGAGGCTAAATGGGACCACAAGGGTGGAGCCCTAATCCAACAGGTCTCGTGCCCTTATACTATGAAGAGACAGAGTCTTCTCTTCCTCCCCATAGGAGCACAAAAACAGAGGTCAGAGGAGGACACAAGGAGAAGGTGGCCATCTAGCAGCCAGGAGAAGGGGCCTCAGAGGAAAACCTACGTTGTCAGCACCCTGATCTTGGAGTGTCAGCCTCCAGATTGCAAGAAATAAATTTCTTGCTTAAGTCACTCAAGCTACAGTATTTTGTTACGGCAGCCCAAGCCGACTAATACGATATATTTTTGGATAAGTTGCATACTTACACTTGATAATACATGTAGGCAAGTCACTTTTCTATTTTTTTGTTCTCTTAACAGTGGCTTTTTGTTTTCAAATGGTGGCTTTTTTCCTAAATCCTTTCGGTCAGTAGAACGCTGATCCTGTGTGCTATAAACAATTTTAATGTTTTGAAAGTGCCATTACAAGTTGTTGTAACACCTTTGTTCCTTTCTGTCAGACATGATCCGATAAATGTTTGAAAAGGTGGACATCGGCAAAGGTATTTTAGTTTAAATCAGACTTCTTTAAAACCTGCTTGCAAATGAATTCTGTTTGCTAGTCACTGTTTTAATAACATGGTAGAATTACGATGCAAATGAGAAAAAGAAAGTCTGAACTGGCTATAAGTCTCCCAGACGCCGAAGTAAGTATAACCAAAAATTAATGCTATCTGGAGTGATTCGCAAACCAAATTGTGCTTTCTATTATAGCTCAAGCCAAGGAACTGGAGTCTGGTTGCAAGCGTACCTGGCCCTGAGTCAGGCTTCAGGATGGCTTCTCTGTATACTAAAGAAGGAGAAGCAGGAAGAGTTAGGAAGGAGGCGACCTTGACCTGAAGCCTCCTCTCTCCATTCCTGGCAAGAGCTCCTCTTCGAACCCCAAGATTTCCATGGGTACCCCGTCTTGAGCTGCCTTCCCCAGGCCCCTGCTGTCTCCTCACTCACTCTCCCTATCAAACCTTTATCTGCTCTGGCTTTCTGTTAGGAAGCTAATCTCTGTATCACGGGGACATCACTGCTCAGTGTGACACTTCTTGCCCATTAAACATATTTGTATTTTAAAAAGGCTCTTATAGAAATCGTCCCTAAACTTAAGCGATCATTTTGATGACACCAATTCCAGCCTTTCTTCTCTAGTTGTTTTGGACTGACCATCACAGGTTTGTTGACTAGAGATTCAAATCCAGGACCATTACCTTTCTCATTCTTACTCTTTCCATTCTCCTTGTTGTGGTAAAATTTACCTGCAACTGTTAGATTTAAAGCATAATACATCCATTGAGGTTTGTTCAATACTTTTCTTTTTTTTCTTCATTAATTATTTTTTCTTGTTTTTTCTTTTTTGCTAAAGGGTACTTCTGCTCACAAGAGAGACACAGAGAGAAAGAAAGTGAGAAAACACGCTCCATGGAGATGGCCATACCACAATCCCCTCTCCTCCATTTCTCCTTTTGGGATTTGGGGTATCAACACACATACACCTGGCATGTTTTTCAAGTCACTGGGTCTGGGACTCAACAACCATGTGGAATCCAGTTGGTCCAACCACCTATGCCACCAGCTGGCCCTGTTCATATCCTTTCTACTAACAAATTCAACGAGTTATATTTTCACTAATAAAAATACTTAACATTACAAATTTAAATGTAATGCATGGTACGGATCTGAGGTTTGTGACCCCCTCGAATTCCTTCATGTCAAAGACCTAACGTGTAATGAGACTGCATTGGCGATAAGCCCTTGATGGGAGTAACCGAGGCTAAATGGGACCACAAGGGTGGAGCCCTAATCCAACAGGTCTCGTGCCCTTATACTATGAAGAGACAGAGTCTTCTCTTCCTCCCCATAGGAGCACAAAAACAGAGGTCAGAGGAGGACACAAGGAGAAGGTGGCCATCTAGCAGCCAGGAGAAGGGGCCTCAGAGGAAAACCTACGTTGTCAGCACCCTGATCTTGGAGTGTCAGCCTCCAGATTGCAAGAAATAAATTTCTTGCTTAAGTCACTCAAGCTACAGTATTTTGTTACGGCAGCCCAAGCCGACTAATACGATATATTTTTGGATAAGTTGCATACTTACACTTGATAATACATGTAGGCAAGTCACTTTTCTATTTTTTTGTTCTCTTAACAGTGGCTTTTTGTTTTCAAATGGTGGCTTTTTTCCTAAATCCTTTCGGTCAGTAGAACGCTGATCCTGTGTGCTATAAACAATTTTAATGTTTTGAAAGTGCCATTACAAGTTGTTGTAACACCTTTGTTCCTTTCTGTCAGACATGATCCGATAAATGTTTGAAAAGGTGGACATCGGCAAAGGTATTTTAGTTTAAATCAGACTTCTTTAAAACCTGCTTGCAAATGAATTCTGTTTGCTAGTCACTGTTTTAATAACATGGTAGAATTACGATGCAAATGAGAAAAAGAAAGTCTGAACTGGCTATAAGTCTCCCAGACGCCGAAGTAAGTATAACCAAAAATTAATGCTATCTGGAGTGATTCGCAAACCAAATTGTGCTTTCTATTATAGCTCAAGCCAAGGAACTGGAGTCTGGTTGCAAGCGTACCTGGCCCTGAGTCAGGCTTCAGGATGGCTTCTCTGTATACTAAAGAAGGAGAAGCAGGAAGAGTTAGGAAGGAGGCGACCTTGACCTGAAGCCTCCTCTCTCCATTCCTGGCAAGAGCTCCTCTTCGAACCCCAAGATTTCCATGGGTACCCCGTCTTGAGCTGCCTTCCCCAGGCCCCTGCTGTCTCCTCACTCACTCTCCCTATCAAACCTTTATCTGCTCTGGCTTTCTGTTAGGAAGCTAATCTCTGTATCACGGGGACATCACTGCTCAGTGTGACACTTCTTGCCCATTAAACATATTTGTATTTTAAAAAGGCTCTTATAGAAATCGTCCCTAAACTTAAGCGATCATTTTGATGACACCAATTCCAGCCTTTCTTCTCTAGTTGTTTTGGTTCATGGGTCCAACATTCATCTTTATCAAGTTTAAATAAATTATTTTCTCCACAGGAATATAATATCACAATATTTTCCATAAGATCCGAGATAACTCAAATAATCACCCTATATCCTATTAATGCTGATGTCAACAGAAAACTAGGGTTTCTTTTTATTATTTACTTAATTTTATTTTTTATTATTTCCTTTTTTTAGAGAGGTTTTTGCTATAGGGCACATGCACTCACCAGAAAGACAGAGAGACAGAGAGAACTAAGAAATCACCCCTCAGGGGGAATAGCCATGCCATAATCCCTTTTCCTCCATTCTTCTCTTGGGATCTTGGGCACACATGCACATGCACCTTGCATGAGTTTTAAGCCACCAGGTCCAGGACTCGAACCACAGTCAACTACATGAGAGTCCAGCAACATAGCCAGTATGCCAACTGCTGGTCCATATTTATTATTATTTCTTAATTTGACCAGAGAGAGAGAAAATGAAAAAGCAAGCCACCAGGTTCAGTGCTTGAATCTTGGTTTGCCATGTGGGAGTCCAGCATCTTCACTACCACACCACCTGCTGGCCTGAAAAATAGTTTTTAAATATAAATTAAAACTAGCACTTTGAAATTGAAATCAACTTTTCTTTTTTTGCCAGAGACAGGAAGACAGAAAGAGAAAAAAAGTACCCCCTAATGGTACATGGTCATGCCACAATCCCTTCTCCATATTTTCAATCCTGTCAGGATTTGGGGCACACTAAAGTGCCTAGCATGTTTTTTAAGTCTCTGAATCTGGGATTTGAACCACACAGTTAGCCAAGTGGGATCTGGCTCCCTTAACCACTAGGCCACTGGGCCAGCCCATAAACCTATTTTTTTCTGTTTATTGTTGATGTGTGGTATTACAAAGAACATAAAGCCCTCCCAATGAAAGGGAATTGAAGATGCAGTAACTGGCCCACTATGCACACAGGAGGCACTGCCTCTGGGGTGGAGCTGCCAGAAAATTGGAGTTTCCCAGAATGCTTGGTTTAAGAGAATTCCGAGAGATGACATTTTTCTTGAGGAGTTTATAGCTCTGTCCTGGCAACCCTAAAGCTTATGAACCCCAAGGCATCTTCTGGTTCTGAATTATTGTGCCATGGAAAAGGAATATGACACAAAAATAACCCAGCTTCTTTCTCTGAGGCCATGAGACTTGTCCCCAGGGGAGGCTGTCTGACACTCCCTGCCCGGTGCCCAGCTCTGGACAAATGATCTAAAGATGGCCGGCTCTGCTAGCCTCCTCCTCACTGGAAAATTGCCCACCTTAAATATCATGCCAGAAAGTGCCTCTGGAAACCCAAGCCTTTCATCACTCGGCTGTAAACTGGAATCCCCAGAAATTAGAATTGGAATCTGAAATTCCATTAGAGTCTCCACATGGGTCCGAAATCTAAAAAGGGAGAAGAAACCAGCTCTGTCTGCTGTTAGTTTCAGCATCTGAAATAATCGCCCGCTGCTTCCTGATGTAAACACAGGGGTTAATTCCTTTCTTTCATAAACCTGCTGGTGTGCACCCAGAATTATGATTGTCTACGTTCAGCCATCAGAGCATGACAGGCTGAGTGGCTGCCAGCAGGGCCCTTTGCCCTCTTGATTTAAGTAAATAGATCTGGCTCTGGGCAGGTTTTCCAGACTGCCACATTCTCCAGACGTGAATGTTATTTTATTAAGATATATAGTGACGTACAAATATTTGTAAAATCAATATGTCTTATTCAGCTTTAAAATCTGTGATGGGTCTTCAAGTAGTCTCGTGTTCACAGACTGAGTAGACTTGTCAGGCTTAACGATGACTGCTGGAGGAGATGTCATGTTTATTTATAACAGATTGATAGTATATCTCGTTTCGGTGTGCTAGGAAACGGAAATAGGTTTGTGCAAACCCTTCCCCACCCCCATAACTTAAGGAACGGGAAGGACCTCACCTTTTACTGTATAACACGATACTTGAACTTCAGACAGAACGCGGATGGGCTGCATTTTCACCTTATGGACTTAGCTTCAGCTCTTGACTGTGAGATTGCCCCCTTAGAATAAGGGCTGTTCTTTAAAATGAATGGTGCCTTTCATGAGTCCTTTTAAGTATCCGATTTTCTCAATAGTTTTCACTGCAGTACACCATCAAAGGGGAGGAGCTGGCAAAAGGAAATGAAATTAAAATACGGACTTGGGTAGAGATAATGGAAGGTTCTTCATTTAAGGGGTTAGTTCCTTTTCTCTTATTATATTGGGGAATCTGAAAACACTTCTTGGTACTCTGGTTACCATCTTCAGGACATCCCAAAGGAAGCCATCTCCACACCTCCTCCATCCTCCATTGTCCCTGGTATCCATGGTTGCTGAAGAAAGAGAAATTTCTCTTAGTCGTACTCAGACTCTTCTAGTGGGCACCTGAAAAAAAAAAAAAAAAAAAAAAACAATAGATACCACCTATGAGTCAAAAAAGCCCATAATTTCAATTTGGAGCATGACTGGTATAAAGAAAGACAATTTAGACAAAATACAACAATAGACCATAGTACAAATTGGTATGCTGAAATATAAGCATTGAGGCCTGTGGTGTGCTTGCAAATGGCCTACATAGAAAGGGACGTCAGAGATGGGTTTATCTGTCCTTCCATTCCTCCATCCCTTCGATCTGGCCTCCTCTGTGTGCTGGGCACTGAGCCGAGTGCTGGCAACTCAAAGATGGAGGAGACTTGGTTGCTCATAGTATAAGATTGGGGGGTGAGAGGCTACAATTAAATAAAGAGAATCAGGCCAGCTGTGTTGTAGTAGTGAAGGCAGCTGGATCCCACATAGCCAACTGCATGGTTCAAGTCCCAGGCCCAGCAGCTTGAGAAACATTCCAGGCAAATGTGTGTGTGTGCCCAAAGTCCTGAAAGGAATGAAAAATGGAGGAGAAAAGATTGAGGTGTGACCATTCCCCACAGGAGGAGAGGATGTTTTCTCAGTCTCTCCCTCCCTCTCTCTTTCTCTCCCTCTCTCTCTGTCTCCCTCTCTCTGGTGAGTACATGCACCCTCTGGTAAAATTAAAATTAAATAGATGTAGATAGATAGATAGATGGTAGGTAGATAGGATTACATAATAAAGGGTAGCCAGCCAACTGTGCAGGCTGCCTGTGGAGCAGGAAGGAAGGAGTAGCCAATTACTCCTGGGAGTTCAGGAAAGACTGTGTCCTAGATAAAGGCAGTGCCAAAACGGATCCCGGAAAGATGAGTGCTAGTGACAGCAGGCCATGTAACAATATATGCGGACATGCTGCCACATGTACTGACTTGTTTAATTCTCCCAAGACCCTGTGTGTAGCGGGCCCATTCCGTGACGTGCAGAGAGATTAAGTAACTTGCCCGAGTCAAGCAGCTCACACGTAGCTGAGCTGGGAGTTAAAGCCAGGCACTCAGCGATAGGGTCAACACTCAAAACCACAAAGCTAAAAGCTTGCCGTATGTGAAGTGACATGTTTCGAAGAGGGTCAGGGCCATAGATTTTGTGAAGTGACAGAGGGAATATGACATTAAGTGTCAGTGGAGCTGAAAAATCCAGCTTTGGGAAAGAAGAGGATGAGGTGGATGGAGCTGGCCCGTGACTTCTCAAATGGAGCTAAAAGTGCCCTGCACACATGCGGTGATGACTGGGGACACACAGGCCCTGTACTGACATGCTGTGCTGTCACTTCTCCCAAAGATCCATGAGGGAAGAGCTTTAATACTTTTCTTCAGGTGACTTTAAAATACAGTTCTACATTATAGAATAGGTTATGAAATGATCATGGCATTTTTATGGCTTCTTCTTCCTGGTGTTATCTGATTTAATAAATAGTTCCTTTAATGTATGTAAAAACCAAATTTCAAGTTGCAGAAATTAATGCTTATTTAACTAAATAAAACAATGCATGCTTATATAAATGAAGTTATTTCTTTTTCTAAAATTCCTCTGTTCTTACTTCCCTGAGATAATGCCTCTATCCAGACTTACACAATTAGACATGGCTGCCTATGTGCACACTCAGGGCGTTCTGATGTTTCCTTCTGTAAGTATGGAAGCATAAGAACCTTATTCCACAGCTTACTTTGCTCACCTAATAATACATCATGAACGCTGGGGTCAGCACAGCAGTAATATAACTAAACTCACATGGGAAAGGTCCTGGGTTCACGTCCCGGAACCCCTCTGAGCCTGCTGGGAATGCACACGTGTGCCCATGATCCAAGCCAGCTGAGATCGGTGGTGGATCACAGTAGGAGGAGGCTGCCTCTCTTTCTGTTTGTCTGTCTGTCTCTCTCTCTCTCACCTACAAATAAATAAATATAATTTAAAACAGTAACACATCAAGGACAACCCTCTAGCTCCTTCTGCGGAGGGTCACACAGTGTTCGAGACCATCAGTGTTCTCCTACAGATGGATGGTTTCCAGTCTCTTGTCTCTCTAAGCAATGCTGAAATAGATATCTCCATACCTCTTATTCCTTCTTGTGCCTTTAGTTTTTAAACACTATACAGCGGGGTTAGCTCCATGGCCTGGTAATTAAGGCATCCAGGTCCCACATGGTTGATTCCATAGTTTGTGTTCCAGTCCCAGCAGCTTGAAAAACACACTGGGTACGTGTGGATGCATTCCCAAAATCCAAAAAGGAGGAGAGATTAAGGGGAAGGGATTGCAGCATGACCGTCCCTCATGGGGAGTGTTTATTCCTCTTCTATCTTCTGTCTCTCTCTGATGAGTATACATACCTGCTAGCAAAAATAAACCAATCTATACAGTGGTTCCTGAATTCTTTATCAAGACCCACTCCCATCTTTTAGGAAAATGGTTCATAAAAATCATGCAGTTCTGACTTTCCCTCACCGGCCATTATAGACTTTCTCTCAGGGTGCCCATAAGTAGCACTGTGTGCACTCAAATTCTGCCTCGTTCATTCAAATTTGTCAAAGGGAACAATTGTCCTAGTTCACTCTGTCTCTGCGGGAAAACCAAACTGTCTGCAAGCTAAGCCAGGAATTTTCTGGAAGTCTGTTGTAAAAGGAACAGGACATCTAAGTGGAGTTTGTCTTGACCAATTCCCTCACCACTGCCATACCATGGACTGGGGCCTGCTTTGTGATCTGTGTCTGGTGACATCCTCCATTTGCAAGGTAGTTTGTCACAGGAACAGTAGTGTTCTTTCCCCCAGCCAGGATCACTTTCATTCATCTTCTGCCTGCCATAGTTTTGCCTTTTTAAGGCAGCCCCTCCCCTCCTTAGTTACCCCCTTCCCTGGCCCCGACCCCCACACACACAGAGGCCAAATTACACAGCAGAGCTATGTCAGGTAGACACAGCCATATCTGCAAGGGTCCTTCCTATATTTCTCTACGCTCATCTAGTTTCAAAATTTTGTTATTCTACAAGGCCTCCTCCCTGCTCCCTGACTTCCTATACACTCACATACACGCATACTCATACGCATAAGCACCCCCCTACTAGAAGCCTTCCTAGGTGTCATTCCCCAGGGCTGAGCGCAGTGCCTGGGGCCTGGCTATGTCGCCAGGCAGACAGAACTGGGCTACCGACAGTTCAGCCTCACCAACTTGTTCATTCCCCCATGAGCCCCTCTTCAGCACAGGGCCCTCCAGAACATTCCACCAGGACCCATGAATCTAGACCTGCCTTAATGGACAATTAAAGACCTCTCTCTCTCTCTCTCTCTCTCTCTCTTTCTCTGCTCCATACCCTATGTTTACTGTGCCCTCACTTGAGGGTCTGGGCTTTACTGAGCAGAAGTGGGTCTCCTTTCACATCTACCCTCATTTGGTAACTGCCCACTCTGTTGCAGGCCCTCGCTCCATCACTGGTTCACAAATCAATTCAAGAGACAGATAAACAAGTAATAATAATAAAAGTCTGAATTTAACACTTGGGATACAAACTATGAATTCCTTGGCAACATTCTGTTTTCTGACCGACTCGCCCACTGCTACTATACCGCAGTCCCGAGCCTGTGCTGCCACCTGCATCTGGGGCCATCTCTCACTTTCTAAGGAGCAGTGATGTCCCCTCCGCCAGCCATGATCACTTCTGGGCATCTTCACCAGCGAGGACTCTGAAACCATTGGTTTTGTTTCTGCAGTTCCTAATTGTTTTCTCCAAAAACCTCACTCACTCTCACTCTTGCTTCCAAAGGGCACTTGCTCCCTCCATACTGCACAGCTTTTGCCAGGTGTTTAGACTCTCTCTTCCCTGGTTCATGTTCCACCCCATGGCACAACAGCTCTGTCACTGTGAGTCAGTCGCTTCCTGACTTAACTTTCTGTGGCATTGTAGGTCTTTTGAAGAGTGCTTCCTAGAGGTGCGCTACCAGAATCAACTACATACGGGACTTCCTGGTTTGGAACCAGGGCCACTTACCCCCTCCTTTCCATAATACCCTGGGCTGGATGGAAGGAATGTTGCAGATGAGGTGGAAGGTGGCTGTTATTCCCTGTGACCAGCATGTGATCCCCACTAGAACAAATTTAAGAAAAGTTAAGCTGTATCTCTAGTATGTCAAGCTAGAGACTGGCTTTAAAAAAAAAAAAAAGAAAAGAAAAGAAAAGAAAAAGAAAAAGAAAAAAAAAAAGAAAGAAAAAGAATTATTTAGGGACCAGCAGATTGTGTAATGGTTACATCACTAGACTCCCACATAGTCAACTGCAATTCAAGTCCCAGACCCAGTGGCTTAAAACTCATCCCCGGTGCATGTGTGTACGTGCCCAAAATCCCAAGAGGAGAATGAAGAAGAAAGGATTGTGGTGTGGCCATC
>NW_006160128.1:745032-776408 GCF_000334495.1 Tupaia belangeri chinensis
TCGGGGGGGGGGGGTGATTTCTTGCTTTCTGTCTGTCTTTCTCTGTCTTTCTAGTGAGCACATATACCTATAGCAAAAATCTCTCTAAAAAGAAAAATCATTTATTTATTTTTATTTACTATTATTATTATTCTTTTGAAATTTGCCACAGGACGTGTGCACTCACCATAGAGAAACAGAGAGAAAGAGTGAGAAAGCAAGGCCCAGGATTTGAACCATGGTCACTTACGTGGGAGTTCAGCACCTTAACCACCACGTCAGCTGCTGGCCCTAAGATCAGCTTTTTAAATAAAACAATGATAGAATTTTGGATCCAATAATGTTTCCTTTTTACTTCCTTAAAAATGATGCCCTTCATAATTCTGTGACAGCCCACGAACCCAGGGCAGCTCCACACACACGCACAAACCCTGCAGATTTGGAAGGCTTTCTTTTCTTCTGACATTTTCAGTGCTAGGATTAGGACATCACTCACCAAATAAGACAGAGGAGCATCTCCCCACACGGATGTATGCCCTTGAATTCCTAAGCCAGTCTCATTTACAGAAAGTCAAGCACCCGTGGCATAACTTGTGATCGATCCAAAACGACATTAACTTTACTTTGTTGAAACATGTTCTCTTTAAAATCTAAAAGTATTATGAAACTCAGTCTCTAGAGACTCATCATGCTACCTTACTAATTCTGATTTTTATGGACAATGCAAATAGCAGACAAGATACCAGTAGCAAGCCAGAAATAAATTAATGTACGAGAACCATTGAATGGAACTCAATTTTCTTTTCTTGTTTGGTGTTCTTTTTTTAACAAAGAATTCTCAAGAAATATTTTATTCTTAGGTGTACTTTATTCTTTTCTGAGATTATTGCTAGTAAATATCTCAGAGACAATCAGGATAATCCAATACTAAGCTACAGACCTAGGAGAAAACTAACAGCAAACCTCAGGGGGGGCGGCTTATGCCTCTCCCATGGCTGAGCAGGAGAGCCCTAGAAAGGACTTTGTGATTGGTGGCCTGTTCTAGATTGAGTTATTGGCCTTAATTCTCTACCCTTACTACACCAAGCCTGTCTTGATTTAAATTTTCAGTATCTTGCGGCCTGGCAGGAGGCATGGTGGCTGAGGGCACTGGACTCCCACATGGCCGACCACAATTCGAGTCTCAGACCTGGCAACTCACTTTCTCTTTCTCTCCCACTCTCGTTCTGTTCCTATCTGGTCAAAATTAAAATAAATAAATAAAGTCAAATAAAATTATTCTTTAAATAATTCTCGGTATTTTGCCCCTTAAGAATGTTTTCTCATTAGTTTTAATTTTTTTTTTTTTTTGGAGAGGTTTCTGCTAAGGATGCGTGTGCTTGCCAGAGAGACAGAGAGAAACACAGAGACAGAAAGCGAGAAATTATCCCCCACTGGGTAAAAGGTAGACATCTTGATCAAACAATGCCTGAAGTCCAACTGATCCGAATTTTCACTCACATGATTCAGTACACAGCTTTATTGTTTGAGTCAGTTTGAGTTAGGCTTCTGTTTCTTGCAGCTGAAAGCATTCTCACTAGCTATTCAGACCATATGACTATTTCTGAACTTCACTTTAGGGCCATCTAATCACATTATTCTAGGGTTAATAGGTGAGTCTCTGAATGATCCAAAATAGAGTCGAGGTATAAAGCTTATGTTCGTTATTGAAAGTTCCATGCTTCTTCCCCCAGGCCTTCCCCTAGAAGAGCTTCACGTGGCTTCCTACCTCCATTATACCAATAGATGGTATCTCTTCCTCCCTTCATGTGGACATAATTATATGAATAATTTTTCACATCACCCATGATATTTCTACTTTAAAATGAACAAGAGAGAAAACCAATAGAATCAATCATGGTATTTTCATACAATGGAACATTATACATACCTTAAAGACAATGTATCAATTCAGCAAATATTTACTCAACCTCTACTCTGTTCTAGAAACTGAGTCATCGATACTTGATAATGGGAGAATATTAAATATCTACTATACAAGAATAAAGTTATAAAACATAATTACCATATCTGATTTGGATAATACTTAGATGAGGCTCTGGACTTTAGACTTGAAAGTTGATGCTGGAATGAGTCCAGACTTTTGAAGCTGTTGGGATGGATGAGCATATCTTACATGCAAGAAGGGCATGAATTTTAGGAGTTGATGGAGTCCAAAATGTTATGGACTGAATGTGTGTCCCCATCACATTCATATGTTGACGTCCCAGCCCCAATCTGATAGTGTTTAGAGGTAGAACCTTTGGGAGGTAATTAAGGACAGATGGAGTTGTGAGTGGAGGGAAGGCATGGTGGGATTAGTGCCCTGTGAGAAAAGAAAGAGACACTATAGCTTTCTCTCTCCATAGCAAGGGAACAGATGCTGGTGCAGTGATAGAAGGGGATGCCCTGCAAGGCTAGCCCACAGGAGAAGGTTCTGGGTTCTTGTGCAGAAACCTCCCTGAGCATACCAGGTCCTTCTGTGTCCATGACCTAGGGCTGGCTGAAGTAGAGGATGGATCACAGTGTTGAAACTCTATGGCAGTGGGAGAGGAGCAGGTGGCATGATGGTTAAGGTGCTGGATTCCCAGGTGGCCTACGGTAGTTCATGTCCCAGACCCAGTGGCTTGAAAATCACACTGGGTGCATGTGTGTGCATGCCCAAAATTCTGAGAGGAGGATAGAGGAAAGGGGGTTGTGGCACGGCGGGATGCCTGGGAGGTGATTTATCACTTTCCCTTTCTCTCTCTGTCTCTCACCATCTCTCTCTGGCAAGTGCACATGTCCTGTGACAAAAACTAAAGCAAAACCAAAACCCTATTGGGGGGTGCAGTCTTTCCGTCTCTCTGTCTCTGTGTGCTCAATTGCTTGCTCACAGAAGAAAGAAAGAAACTTAAAAAAAAAAAAAAAAAAAAAAAAAAAAAAAAAAAAAGCAAAAATGTCAGGAAGAGACTCTCATCAGGAACTGAGTCTGTCTGTACCTTGAATTCAGAATTTCCAGTCTTAAGAACTGTGAGAATGCATGTCTGCTGTTCAGGGGGAAAAAATAATTGCAGTATAATTTTTTTTTTTTTTAGAGTTCTTTCTTTTTTTTTTCTTTTTTTTTTTTTTTTTTTTTTTTTTTTTTTTTAATGTGAAATTGTTTTTGCCGCAGAAGAAATGGTACATGTGTTTGCCAGAGAGACAGAAAGCAAGAAAGCAACCCCTGGGGTGGGGGGTGGGGTGACCATGCTGCAATCTCTTCTCCATTCTCTTCTAGGGATTTTAGGCACACACGCATATGTATCCATTGTGAGTTTCAAGCCGCTGGGTCCAGGATCTCAACCACAGTTGGCCATGTGCAAGTTCAGTGCCTTAACCACTATGCCATCTGCTGGCCCTAATTACAGTGTAATCTTCAATAAGCGAATGTATATATTAGGTTATCAGTAAAGTCATGGCATATTTTTCTATGCAAAATGTGTTACAGCTTTCCCAGTGACCCAATACATATACACACATATCTACAAAGTAAACAGGACTAAAAATACTTACAAGGGTTGGCTCAGAATGGTAGAGTAATATGCCATTTGCTTCTTCTTTGTGGTTTTCCATATTTGTCACATGTTTCTATGATTAACTTCTATCACTTCCGTAAACAAGAAAAACCTCCAAGGAAGAAAATTATGCTTTGAAAATTCTAATAAAACTTGAAGTTGTTTTTGATCTACATTCATTACATGTTATAATTATATAATTTATTTCCTCTTTCAATAGGCCTTGTTTAGTATCTATTTATACAAAATGGTTGAGTGTATGAACTAGAGTCAGAAAGAATAAAAGAAACGCATATTTTTAAGTAATCAAAAAGTCACATTTACATTTACAATGACCTCCTTTTTAATGTCAGATTTGAAATTTAGAAAGGGGAAGAAGAACGAGACAGGCACCGAGACCCTATTTATTACAAAGCCACCTCAAAAGCCGGGGTACACGTCCAAGAGGGGCAGGAGAAGGAGAAAGAAAGAGGTGTCATGAGACCCAGTTCCCTATAGCCTATGTGGCTGCAACTAACTCCTTCCACCCCAGCTAGACGGGAACAGCTGACTGCTCTTTAATGCTGACCCGCTAGCGTGGAGGGAAACCCCCAGTACACCAAGACACCTCCAGACACATATAGGTTACTCTTGAAAAAAATAAAGTTTTAATAAGAAGAAAAAAATGGAAAAGATGAGATATTTGTATCGTTTTCATCTAAAAATATAATATAATAACTTCATCTCAAATGATAACACAGTGATTCTGGGCTGGTTTCATGGCCTAGTGGTTAAGACAGATGAACCCCATATGGACAACTGTGTGGTCTGAGTCCCAGATCCAGTGACTTGAGAAACAGGCTGAAAACATGTGCGCATGTGCCCAAATCCAGAAAGGAGGGAGAGAGAGGAGAGGGGATTGTGGCGTGACCATTCCTTGTGATGGGTGCTTTCTTCTCTCCCTCTCTCTCTGTCTCTGTCTTTCTCTGATGAGTACATATGCCCTCTGGCAAGATAAAATAGTACACTCATTCTATCATACTTCCGAAACAAATTGAGACTACAAATCTCTACTAGCATTTAGAATTCAGCATTTATTTTTGCATAGAAAAATACTTCGTGACTTTTCTGATGACCCAATGTATTCAAAACCTGTGTTATACTATTATTATAAACTGTGTTATTTTCTTCCTACTCTTTGATAAAACGCACATACATTATTGCATTTGATTCTCAAGACTTCTTTACGTGGTACTTAAGAAAAATACTCTTCTCTCCATTATTTTTCAAGTTTATTTATTTCCTGTATGAGAGAGAAACAGACAGACAGACAGAAACCCAGTCAGGTCATACATTGAAACCCCCCCTCAAGTCTCAGCCAACCCCAATCATGGGTACATACATGGAAGTCTGGAACACACAAGGAGGTCCTAGGACTTGAACCCAGGACCTTCCCATAGCAGTCCAGTTGTAGTACCACTGCATTACTGCCTGGCCCTTTTACTCTTTATATGAAAAAGATGAGAACTATAGAGATAGAGCTAGGACTTAAGCCCAGGTCTTGCACAGTCAGAAGACTTTTTCATTAAGCAACTCCTTATATTAGGCTGATGGGATATAGAAAACATCTCACTTACCTCCTTTTTAATATGTTTATTAGAAAAATTGATTACACAGGATAAAATTTTCCACACATGGAAAAACACTCCATACAGTTCAGCATCCAGTGCATGTTCCAAAAATATAAGATGATTGACATGCACTTGATCTTAATAAAGAACAGACTTCTTTAGAAAATTATAGCCTTTATATTAGATTTTTTTTCATTACTCTTTCCTTTACTTGAAACTCGCCTACATGCTGCTGAAGAATTGCATCCCAGGAGATAAAAAAAAAGTCTCAAATATCAGAGAACTTGAGGTCAAAAATTTTTAAAGGTAGCAATTTCTATCTCTCTCTTTTTAATCAAGTCAGAATAAGTTAATCTGGCCATAGATTAAAAGAAAACCAGTCTGATCTGAAATATTTTACATGTAAAATGAAAAAGAGTAAAGCTGGAAACCACACGACCATCTAAAATTTTCTGTGCTAAGAAAATTGCTATAGTCAGAGTGGTTGGCTGCGCAGAACCAAGGAGGGCTGGGTTTGAGGAAGAACGAATCCTCTGCTCAACAGGCCCCGTGTGTGGCTGTGAGGTTTACGTCCATATGACAACCAGCAAGCTCGTCCACGGAGAGTGAAAAGATCAGTTCATCATTCGGGTCGTTTCAAAGACTCGGGGTATTTGGATTTAGGAGGGCCCATTGTCCTGACTGTTCTGTGATTTTTTTTCATGTTTTCACCTGGTGAAGCCCTCCTTTCTGGAAACCTTTCTAGGTCATTGTGTGAATTTTTTCATATTTTCACCTGATAAAGTCCTTTCTGGAAATCTGGGAACATGGTATTCTGCACCTGTCTGTGTACATAATCATTACAAATTTTGTCTGACAGATGGGGAATAAAACTCCTGCAGACTAGGATCCATGTTTCATTAAAATGACTCTTACTGTGGTACTGGTATAATGGTAATGCCACTGAATCCACATGGGAAAGGTCCCGGGTTCAAGTCCAGGGTCTTCCCTGAGCATACTGGGTACATGTGCAAGTTCCCATGATCCAGGGCTGAGATGAGGTGGATCATGGGATGACAACCCTATTGGGGATCCCCGTCTTTCTCTCTCTCTTTCTCTCTCTTTCTTTCTCTCTCGGAAGAAATAAATAAACAACAAGGGACCAGCAGTTAGCATAGTGCCTATGCTGCTGGACTCCCATGTAGTCGACCACAGTTCGTGTCCCGGACACAATGGCTTAAAACTCACACTGGGTGCGTGTGCGTGCATGCCCAAGATCCCGAGAGGAGAATGGAGGAGAAGGGATTGTGGTGTGGCCATCCCCACCCCCGAGGGGGGGGGTGATTTCTCGCTTTCTGTCTCTGTCTCTCTCTGTCTGTCTGGCAAGCGCATGCGCCCTATGGCAAAAAAAAAAAAAAAAAACTCTCCAAAAAAAAAGGAAAAAAGAAGAAAAAAAGAAACAACAAAAGAAAATGATTCCACTCTTTCAAAAAAATACATACACGCCCAGTGCACGGTTTGCAGCTGATTTGATCAGAGTCAGACCCTCAAGGAGCTTTCAGGCTGGCCCGGCCAGCATAGCCTATTAACCCAGTAACCTCAGGATCTTGTCAATAATTCTAATAACACTTACGTCAATACTAATGTCCATAATCATAGTGCTTGTCAATAACGCAGATCCTTGGGATTCACCCAAGCCCTTATTCATTAGAATCTCTGGGCACAGAGGCTTGGAGTCTGCATTTTAACAAGCTCCTGTGATGATTGCCCTGAAGTCTGAGCAGTACTGACTCCATAGCTATGAGTCAGAGCAAGACCAGCACACGCAGGAGCATGATGATGCGATTCTAAGAAAGGAGCTTTGGCCCTGCGGGGTGCAAACAAGAGGAATGATGGCAGGTGAGTGGCTATGCAGGGAAACCGTGGGACAGCAAGGGCTTCCAACGCTGTGAGTAACAGAAAAGCCACCTTTCGCCCATATGAGAGAAAGTACGACTACCAGTGCGGCCCACACTGCCACAGCAACTGGGAGGTCTAGCTGGTACCGGGAGAACTGCCACAGCTGTACTGCTAGCCAGGCCAGCTGGTCTGACCATCCTAGGATTTACCCCTTCCCAACTATAGAGTCTGAGGACCCCACAGGTGCAGTAATACCCCACAGTGGTGCCACGCACATGAGCCGAAGGCCGGTGAGCCCCTACCCCAGTGGTGTGCTGGCTAATGTGTAACAGTGGGCTCTCCGGGAAGATGAAGCCCCAACCCCAACTTGTTGCATCTGCCAAGTTCCATGGTGTCAATATTCGCATCACGGCTGGTTTCAGGCCATCACACGTGATGTCACTGAGGACAGGCTTAGGAAACAGGCGCACGAAGGCTCTCACAAGCCATGGCAAGCCAGCTCCAGCACACGACTGCTTGCACACACACACTCACCCATTTCTCACATAAAACAAGGGAACAAGTGCAAGAAAAATGGAATTAAAGTATAAGTTTATATTGATAAGAATAAAAAAAAATTTAATTCTCTATAGGGCATGTGCACTCACCAGAGAGAGACAGAAAAAGGGAACGTGAGCAAGGACTCCCAAAAGGATGGCCATGCCACAATCCTTTCTCCTCCATTCTCCTCTCAGGATTCAAGGCACATGCCCACACGAGCTTGGTGTGATTTTCAAGTCTTTCAGTCCAGGACTTGCACTACAGAGTCAGCCACGTGGGGTCCAGCTACCTCAACAACCACATCACCGACTGGCCAGCCTGGGTTATTCATAATACATATTTCCCATGACTTGTTTAAGGACCACCACATATACTCATTCGTTTTGTATGATTGTGCCCTTCTCACATGCCTATACCTAAGGGAAGGAAAGGGTTTCTCCTGTCCTGTAATTGAAACATGGACTATCCCTTGCTCTTCATGCATTTGTTCAGAAGGTGTACGTTTTATATAAAAGGTCATTTCTTCCTTCACAATAAAAAGTATCGTATTCAGAAAATGGCAGTTACAGTTAGCCTCTCTTCTAAGTCTAATAAAAAAAATTACTACATACCTGTGCGATGCATAGGCAGACAACTCCAGTCCCCAACACATGCGAATACATTATACCATATGGGAAAGAGCATTAAGGTTGCAGATGAAGGTAAGGCTGCAAATCCTCTAACTTTATTATTATTTTTTAATTGCCAGAAGGTGCATATGCTTGCCAGAGAGAGAGAGAAAAGGAGAGAAAGCACTCCCAGTGCGATGTGGTCATGCCACAATCCCTTCTCCATGTCTCTGTCCTGTCAGGATTTGGACACACACATACACGCACCTGCTATGTTCCTGAAGCTGCTAGGGCCAGGATTCAAACCAAAGCTGACTATGTATGTGGCTCCCTTAACCTCCAAGCCATGGGTCTAGCCCGAATCCTCTGACGCTGAAGTAGATTATCCTGGATCATCTGGGTGAGCCTGATGTTGTCATAAAGGTCCTTAAATGGAGAAGAAAGCATAAGTTTCAGTGTCAGAGAAGGAAGCATGAGTAACTCTGTCACCCACCACCTGCCTCAAAGGTGGAGGAAGGGGCACAAGCCCGTGTGAGCAGCTCCAGCAGCTGACGAGGACAGAAAGTGCTCTCTCTGAGAGCCTCCGGAGAGGCACACAGCACAGCTGGCACCTTGGCGGAAGCCTGCTGAGCCCCATGCTGCCTTCTGACTTCCAGGACTGCACAATAACAGACGTGTGCTGTTTGAAGCCACTTGGTTTGTGGTGCTCTTCTAGAGCAGCAATCGGAAACTAATATAGTCTGTTTTTCAGAAAAGTGGCAAAACACACCCAAAAAAGGTTTAACTAGAAAGCCCTGACCGTATTTGATCAGAGTGCAAACAGGAAAAGCATACTCACATGTGCACGTGCAGACACACATACAGACGTGCAGATGCACACAGAGACAACAGGCAGAGCTCCTGCTAAGCCTAGGATGCAGTTCAACTCCCCAAGGACATTAGATGTTAGGGGCTCATGCCCACCACTTTTCTCTCTTCCTCAGAGCACTTTCTTTCCACAGTACCACATTTGGATGCTTTAAAACAAGATCGTTGACCAGCAGGTGGTGTAGTGGTTGAGCCTCTTGACTCCCACAAGGCCGACCGTGGTTCAAATCCTGGACCTGGCAGCTCGCTTCTCTCTCTTTTTTTCTCTCTCTCTCTCTTTCTCTCTCTCTCTCTCTCTCTCTGGTTGGTGTACAAACCCTATGGTAAATTAAAATTAAAAATAAATAATCATAATAAATATGGGACTAGCAGATGGTATAAGGGTTATGTCACTGGAGTCACATGTAGTTGACTGCAGTTTGAGTCCCAAACCCAGTGGCTTAAAACTCATGCCAGGCACATGTGTATGTGTGCCCAAGATTCCAATAGGAGAATGGAAGAGAAGGTATTGCAGAACGGGCATTCCCCCCGGGGGGGGATTTTTCACTTTCTAACTCTCTGTCTCTCTGGCAAGCACATATGTCCAATAGCAAAAATCTCTCTATGAAAAGAAAAAAAAAAAAAAAAAGAAAAGAAAAGAGAAAAAAAATAATAAATAAGATTAAATTAATAATTCTTTAAAAAAAAAAAAAAACCCTTAACCTCAAATAAACATCTACACCAACAGTCGGAACTAGAGCTCAGCCCTACCCAACCTGAGTAAAGAGCAGACATTCAGAAATCTCCAGAAGATGGGATCATGCTGTGGCACAGCAGTAACATAACTGGGCCTACATGGGACAGCTCCTGAGTTCACACTCGGGACCTCCCTGAGCACACACGCATTGTTCCCCTGATCCAGGCTGGCTGAGCCGAGGGTATGTCACAGCAGAGACCCTGTTGGGGGTTATCTCTCACATTCTCTTTCTCTCTCATTGAAGAAATAAATAAACTTAAAAAAAAAAAAAAGAAGAAGAAAATATCCAGAAGAATCAAAGTGCCTGTCTTACAGATGCTTATTCATAAAAGGGTGGGAGAGCCTTGAGGTATAAAATACACTCTCCTGAAGCCTGTAATTTGCTGCTTTTAAAGTTTCTCTGCGGTGCTAAGAGGCCTATTAGTCAAACTTCTACATTTTTATAGACAAAGAATAAGCGAGATGAAGGGAGTGGCCTGGTCATCCTTCAGCTCAATGACATCAGAACCAAGACCCAGCCTGCCCCATCCTTGCGTCCCTTGGTTCTTTTTTTTTTTTTTTTTTTTTGGAGAGATTTTCACTGTAGGGCGCGTGCGCTCGCCAGACAGACAGAGAGAGACAGAGAGACAGAAAGCGAGAAATCATCCCCCGGGGGGATGGTCACGCCGCAGTCCCTTCTCCTCCATTCTCCTCTCGGGATCTTGGGCACGCACGCACACGCGCCCAGCGTGAGTTTTAAGCCACTGGGTCCGGGACACGAACCACAGTCGACTACGTGGGAGTCCAGCGACATAGCCATTACGCTAACTGCTGGTTCCCGCGTCCCTTGGTTCTTCACGACAGCCCATGGCTTGATTAAAGAGGAAAGAGGTAAGACTCCAACTAAATCTGAAAATCAAAAAACCAACACTGGCTGTTTTGCAAAGTGTAAATTACATAAGACAAGAAGGGACTCCCAGCCCCTTTCCCCCTTGTCTTCACTCCCTTACCCACCCTCTTTCTCCACCTTCCCCAAGATAATGGACAAGTGCAAGCATTAACCAAGCCACATTGGTTCTTAGGAGGGATCATTGGATTTTAAAATATCAGACAAGGTTACCCTCTGTTATGTTTTCATTTCCACATGAAGGGACCCACCTTTTTAGGACAGGCCTCAGCATCTCTCTCCTTTGACCAAGCAGTCCAACCTTGGTACCACATAGCTGGTCAGGTGTTGATCAAATCTATGATTTTGGTTTGGGATGGAGGAGAGGGGTTGAGATAGGGTTGGGTACACCTGCTACATGTTCCAGCTCAGACTTCTCAGAGCTCGGCTTTGAGTGGGGTTTGGGGTAGAACGTCTTGCCGGGCACTCGATCAGCTAATAATAAAGTCAAGCTGACTTGCATTTGCTATTGCTCCTTGTGCATATAGCTCCCTACCCTTTCAGAAAGAGAGGTGTTACATAAAACCGTGTGTGTGTGTGTGTGTGTGTGTGTGTGTGTGTGTGTGTTTTGCTACAGAGCACGTGCATATGCCCTCCAGAGAGACAAAGAGAAAGTGGGAAATCACCCCCTCCCCCCAGAGAGGATGACCATGCCATAATCCCTTCTTCATTCTCCTCTCCTTTTTGGGCATGCATGCACATGCACCCAGTGTTTGAAGTCACCAGGTCTGGAACTCAAACCGCAGTCAGCCATGTGGGAGTCCAATGCCTTAACTGCTGTGCCACCTGCTGACCCCACAGAAAGTCATCTTTAGGAAGACCATGAAAAAAGAAAGAATGAACTATCACTTGCACACATCAGGGACAAATCATCTTACAAACATTACACTGGCTAGACACGAAAGAGCATATGTGAGGGGGTTCTATGTGCAGTATGTGAAGATAAAGAACAGGCCAAAGTAATCTATAGTGATAGACATCAGAAGAGTGGTTACCTGGGCAGTGGGGTGGGATTGACCAAGAAGAGGCACAAGGGAGCCTTCCAGAGTGCTAAGAAGGTGCTCGGTCTTGATGTAAGCAGTAGTTACACAGGTGTCTACATACGCAAAGACATTCGCTGACCTGTGGTTAGGAGGTAGGAACTTTAGGTATATTACTCCTCATTTAGAACAAAACCTTTGATTCCCACATGAAATGCGTAATTTCCAAAGAGTTCCATATATGAGAAGGTATTCCTATTATTAGAGCTTTGAAATACTTAAAATTCCAAATGTAGACACTATATTTACTCTTGATTAGGTTAAAAAGTATTTCATTTAAGCCATGTTTAATAACAGTTCTGAACTTCAATGTTCTTCCTGATTAGAAAGATCAGTGGCTAGCCCCTATACCATACACTTTCTCAAAAAGAGACCTTTCATAGCTTAAGAAGAGGCAAGGCAAGACTAGACATTTTCAAAGAGTTGCCACATTTTGGTCCTTCCACACTTTTATCTGCAGAAATTGAAAATCTTTGCCAGCACTTGAAATTGTTCAGTGTCCTCTTTGCTGCTTAAATTTTAATTTTACATTTCTTCTACATAAAAGAAAATGAAATGGCATAGAAAAGTAGTTTCAGAGACTTCACTGTGGTATACGAAGCTTTTTTATTATTATTATCTTATCAAAGAGTTGAAAGAAGATGCTATAAAATATGTGTTTACTGGTGTTGGAACAGATGAAAGCACAGTATTTTCATTTTTAAAGATGACAGGGGCTATTTTAAAAAGCATGTGTTTTTCATCGCATACTTTACTTTATACCAATGATTCTAAGGTTTCTATTAAACAGAAAAACAAATTACAAGTCTGGCAACCACAAAGATGGGGGGCGGGGGACGCCAAGCCTCCATAAGCGAAAAGAATTTTAACCAATAGTGAAGTGATGACAAAATACCACGGCATATTGACAGCATTGTTAAAGCTCCAAATTAGATTTAATGATAGCTAAATGATGTCTGGGGGTACAAGCACCGTGGATGTCTGACGGTTGACGAGAAAAGGAAAATGAGAAATGAGGGCTCATGTCTCTTCCAGAGAACAAGTTAAACTGATCCAGCCGAGACAGTAGCTTCCAGGGTAAAACAACTTGTATTCTAATCAACTACATGAATCAAGCCGGACCCTCCCTTATATGCACAATCCGGACTACTCCGTCAGTCCATGGGGAATAAATTGCACACCTTGGCAGTAGCCCTGGATTTGAATTCCAAAGACCCCAGTTTAGGTCAGGATTCTTGCCTCTAAGCAAGTGGGACTTAGCTTTTCAGAAATCATTTATATGTGGTACTGACTATCAGCCAAAGCTCAGCAAAACCCCAGTTCATTAAAGACATAACATAGTTCCCAGGAAATCATGAGCCAAAGGAACTAGGACTGGTGGAACTGTGTGGATGTTTTGGGTACCTGAACTTTTAATAGAGAAGTTTCACATGTACATAGGCAAAGATGATGAAGTTCTAAATGAGGGCCACACTCAGATGCCAAGTGCTATGTTCTGAAGGCCCCCTATAAACTCGTGTAGGAAATGGGATGAAGAGGGTGAAAGCTGAATCTGATTATGCGGTTGAAAGGTGGGACCTTTAGGGAGCGATCAGGCATCAGGGCAGGGCCCTATCATGGAGCCCTCCTGGAGGAGAAATAACACCCAAATAGAGAGAATCATGGGCCCAGGCATCCTGTTTTGCTCTTGCCTTCTGATGTGATGCCTCGGATTTCACAAGGCCCCCACACTCTGGACTTTGGGCCTCCAGATCAGGAACTAAATAAACCTCTACTTTTATAAATTACCCAGACTCAGGAATTTTCTGTTATTAGCTGCAGAACAGACTCGAACATTAAGCATCAAAGTTGGCAATGATAAGATCTGCTTCTTTACCTAAAACTCCCAAATGCTGGTGGTGTTCTCTGGTAAAATAAATTCTGGAGCTGATGGAGGTGGCCCTGAGAGGACTATGCCCCTTAGCTAAATAAACATCCTTGCCATTTAGGAAAAGCAGAATGACATCCAGGAGCAGCAAATCCACATCTTTCTCTGCCATCTTCAGTATCAGCCAGGAGCTGCCACCATGAGCTTATCCCATACATAAAAATTAAATCCAAGAGAAAAGAATTATTAATAAATGTAATATTGAAGAGTAAATATTCCCTTTTTAAGACTTAAAACATATTTTTTAATGTTCAAAATATTTGTTATAATTTTGTTTGTGATTCTATAACAACAGAGACAGTATGATTTTAAACATTTTTCAGAAAATATTTACATGTCACCTACTCAAACTGTTGAAAAGCAAATGCCCAGCACACAAGTCACACATAAATCTTGTCAACTCAGCCTTGCATACCTAGTATTCGGTGATATACTCTCTGCTAGCAAAGATCAGCCTCTTTTTCTTCCTTCAAAGTCTTCCTAAAGATAATCCTCTGGTTGTGGCTGCTCTTTTGCAATCTCAACTGATTACAATGCTGTGCTGGAAAAGTCCAGGTTATTTTATGGTACAAATTCTTTCATGTAGCTTCTCTAATCCTTTCTGCCAGGCAGAACTGTTTATGGTGCCAGGCCATCTTACCAAGAGCTTCTGTTGGCTTACTTGAGATTTACCTTAGTTCCATAATTTTCTGGTTTAATTTTTAGATATGACATTCCAGTCAAAGCCCTGTCCCATAACGAGTAT
Organism: Tupaia belangeri chinensis; assembly: GCF_000334495.1. Classification (NCBI taxonomy): domain Eukaryota; kingdom Metazoa; phylum Chordata; class Mammalia; order Scandentia; family Tupaiidae; genus Tupaia; species Tupaia belangeri. Next base: position 759,463 of record NW_006160128.1, read on the forward strand.
TTCCAATTTCTGATTCAAGGCAACAGGTATTATTGAACTTATGCAAATAACCATTCTGCCACAAAATAAGAATACTCCCAAATATTTTCCAATTCCAGAGGGGCCAGAAGGGAGAGTTTATGTTTCCATTGAAAGAAACAAGCAAACAAGAAAAAAAGAATTTTAACAAATTTAAAGCACCTTAAGTGGATTCAGCTAACTGAATTTGAATCATGTATTATTTTTTTCTCCAGGATTTAGACAAAGCGCAGATGTTGAGAAATTCTGATAATAATGTCTAATCTTCAGAGCTGCTAACATACTGTACCTTATAGGAAAGGGGAGTTATATTATAGTTGTTACAGAAAAATATCTATTTTTAATTAGAAGTCAATCAGTGGGTGCCAGCAGGTGACACAGTGGTTAAGGCACTGGACTCCCACATGGCCAATCCTGGTTTGAGTCCTGGACCCAAAGACTTGAAACTCACGCCAAGCATTATGTGGGTGCATGCCCAAAATCCCAAGAGGAGAATGGAAGAGAAGAGATTGTAGCATGGTCATCTCCTCTAGGGGAAAGGGGTAGGGGAGGATTTCTCCCTTTCCCTTTCTCTGTCTCTTCAGCAAGTACACGTATCCTAAAAATCTCTCAGAAAAGGAAAGAAAGAAGTCAGTAGTTATTTATATTGACAGTTTTCTTTAACCTAAATTTAACAAATTCTTACTGTTGAGATTATCTAGATACAAGAACTTCAGGCTAATATAGCAGCCTACCACGCATGAGACCTCACGTTGGTGCTGTGTGCAAGGCAGGGTTTACCAGTTACTGCCCTGCAGAAGTTTACAGCATAGGAGTACACAGGAGTCCAGGCCTGACAAAGGCTTCAGGGACAAAGTGCTGTGGTAAGCAAACCATAAGAGCTTGGGAGGGTGTCAACACACGGAGATCGACAGCATCTTCCACATGAACTGCATGAACATAGTTTCCCCAAAGTGGTAAAAGCCGGTCCCTCCTCCGCCCTGAAAATGCAGAGTAACTTAATAGGCTTCCCCATTTCTGCAACCCAGGCACACAATTACCCTAAAAGGAATTGCTACAGGATATTGTGGGACAGGCGGGGCACTGGCACCCAGGAGATTGCTCTCGCAGGCATGGCGTGTCAGCCACGCCTCTCCTAGGGAGCCATCTCTGTGGGCTGTTTGGTAGGCAGGCAGTTCTCGGGCACCAGATCGCTTCTTGACTTTGGAAACTGGAGAGTTTGGCAGGGTCGTTTTCTTCTTTCCATGGCATATTCCCAGCTTGCCTCCTGCCAGGTTCAAGGGAGGATCAAGTGAATCAAGTTTCTCAGTCTATGCTGAAGGTGGGGCCTCTTCCACATGCCCCTCACGGGAATTAGAAAGCGGAATCAGGCGGCGATGGCTTGTGCTGTCCGGAGGACCCAGCGGAGTGTGCAGGTAGTGCCTTGGTCTGAGTCTCCTGCACAAGGAGGAGGACAAAGCCCCACTTGGACATCCTTGGCAGGGTCTAGAGATCTGGCAATTCCCTGACCTCAGAGACAAGACGCAGTGCCCATGCATGGAGCAGGAACTCCACTCCCACGTGGCAATACCTTCCTGTTTTCCGCAGAATGTGTGCCAAGGAGGGATTTTAGGACAACTTCTAGGATCCAGTTCAATTAGAGTTCAGGCATTAACGCTTGATAAGGAGGGATTAATATTAGTGACCAACAGAAGGAACCAGGCCTCCCTCATCAGGGTCCTAACATAACTGTCTCTGGTTGGGAAGGGAGTGCTTATCTGCCTGAGCAGTAAGGCCAGGGAATGAAGCCACAGAGTAGGAAAGTGAAGGGTGAGCAGTGGCCCTGCTGGACTGGTGGCAGGAGCAGTGTCTGCCTAACAATCCCAGTCCCCATGACACAGCAAGATAAGCCACAGCAGAAAAAGTAGAGCTCCCAGGAGTGGCTCCAGTATGCGTGGCAGTGGCTTCAGAGAACTTCAGTGACTCCAGAGGAAGTGTAAGCCAGCGCAGGAAAGACACAGCGTAACCATGTTTCCAGTGATTGCCCGAGTAGAGGAAGAGTAGAAAGCCCATCTGTCTATATTTTGTTTTTTCTCAAATGTTTTGCACCCCTGCAGACTGGAGTGGCTTCGGAATTTAGGATATACTCATCTCTGGACTTGTATCATCTCTAAATCTGACTTAGACCAAGTTCGTGAGTTGGAGCCCAGAAAAAAGAAAGAGGGAGGGAGAGTTTTGACTCATTTAAAATGATGCTGGAAAAATGCATTTTAAATGACAAGGGTTGAGAAGCCTTTTTTTAAAGCACAGCAGTTTCCAAGGTTTACAATTTTGTGGGTCTCTAATGGCGAAGACCCTACAAAGCAAGTCAACTTTGCCAGCGATCTCTTAGAATGTTCTTGGAATTTGGTTGAGGTTAAGGAGATTTCCATAACGTAAGTCTACACCTTCGCCGTTTTCCAACATCTCAACATCACTGTTCATGTGGCTGCCTTTCTTTGATTTTGCTGTGGCCTTTCTCAGCTTCCCACAATCGGGATAGTATTTCATATCCACAGGAATGGAAATAATAACCAATAGCTCACTTTCCTCTTCTGTGGTTTATGTTTGTGTTTTCGCTCCTGCTTTCTTAAGCTTCCTCAGCCCCCACGCCCACCCCGACCACTTAAACTTCAAGCACTACTCCACCCAGCATCTTTACGGAAAGTAAAGTTTAATGAAGACTAGGACAAAAAGAGTATAGCAAAGGCCCATGCCTAGGAGGCTGGTTGCCTACAGAGCACTGGGCTTAGAGTCTTAAGGCCAAACTCAAAGTTAATCCCCCAAGTCCCACACAGAAGTCCAATGGTTCCTTCATGTCTATATAAGGTACGAACTCTTTCGCCTGGAATTTCAGTTTCCCACAATCTGACACTGACCCGCATCAGTCAGCCACCGCAGGTCCCACATAAATTCTCTTCTCCTGCCAACTGGGAGGTTGCCCCTGAGCAAGGCATGCTCACCCCTGCGCTCTGCTTTTCTCAATGTTCCACTTCTCAACAATGCCAGCCCTTCTCCTCAGAGACAGGTCTACAGCCCTGAAGCCCGTTCCCAGGCACTACAATGAGTTCTCACACTTGGACTCCAAAATAAGGCTCTGCCCTCAGATAAAAGCAGTGTGTAGTAAAAGTCACCCCCAGAAGATAAGTATAAAAGCGTAAAAGGTACAGAAAATATCATTTGGTGTTTATTGACAATAAAAGAGAGAAATAGTCAAATCCACATGCAGAATGGATATAGAAACAGAAAAGGATTGATCTGCATGAAATCTACAAAAAGAGAGTCCATGGGAGCTACAGCTTACTCAGGTGTCTGTGTCACTGCTCAGGGGAGAGGGCACCCTCACCAGTGAACATCCTCACCATTGTCACTAGCATTCTGGCCCACTGTGCACACTGCTCCCGGTAGAGATGGTTATCCTAGAACATCATAGCCTGGTCACTTCACTGCTGAGGTCACCTCATTTTTTCCTCTTCTTGGATTTCACATTCACTGAGGACCCTTTGGTCACATTTGGATCCCTCTACAGGCTTACCTAAACAGAGAGAAAGGCTAACGGAGGGCGAGAATATCCAACAAAGTGGTAGTTGGCTTTATGCTCCACACCTTTGTCCCCTGTGGGTTTGTTTTGCCCAGACCCATCGTTGAGAACCTGACTAACTCCAGGCACACTGACTAAATTGAGTTTGTGAATCTAATAAGCCAAGAGCCAGAGCACAACAAATGTGCTAACTCCCAGAAGGAATGTCTTTTGAAACCCTGTCTGGGAGGCCATCTTGAATCCCCAGGGACATCATTCTACTGTCTCCATAACTGACAAAATCTCATCTTGCACCAGTCAATGTCTGGTTGGAAGTGAGATTTCATGGATGACAATGACAGGAAGTAACTTCTACCCCTAGGGCTACAGGAGCAAAATCTGTATGTTCAGCCAAGAAGAAGAAGAAAAACACTTTCCAGGAATTTCTCACCCTGTCTCCACATAGGGCTGTAGCCCACATATTAGCTGGGAAAAATAATATTCCAGGTGGCTATGAGCCCACATAAAAATCATAGCTTCTATTTGCTATAGAAGAAGTTGAGCATGGATATCAATATTCTCTACCACAGGAAGCATTGAGCAATTCTTTTCCCTATCACATACATAAAAGAAAGAAAATAAATATGATTTGCTAAGCCGTAGTTCTCCATGTACAAGGAGACTTAAAAAAACTTCATAGAAAAATAGAATTCAAGTATGAAGTTTTTGGTGCAAACCAATTAGAAATCCCTTCTTAGTTTTTTCATAATAGGCTTTTTGAAGATCCCTTGTGTGCTAAGACACCTTCATTTTACTGTTTTTAGGTGCTATGCAGATGTTACACTAAATCTAAGTGCTCCCAAGAGTTGTCCAGTGCAGGAATCTCACAGCCTTCATACAAAGGGTTTTTCAAAAATCTCATGGACATGCATATTGTGAAATAACTATGCGTGATTTCAATATTTTTTGCGCCAAAATAAACTCATACTTTAATTTCATTTTTTACGAGCTTTCAGAAGTCTCCTATCATCCTCCTGCTTCCATATCCAGTCATTCTTTGAGACACTGTCTTCATTTCCCCACTACAAATATGGTTGACAAAAATGGTGGGAGTCAGCATGACACAGGGTCAAATGCATGGGCTCTGGTTAGGAAAACCTGAGTTCAAATCTCAATCCCAGCACTTACGAACTACTTAACTTGAGCAATTACTTGATGGCTCATTTTCCTCGTCTATAAAATGGGGCTAATGATGGTGTCTATACCACAGGGCTGTGGTGGAAGTTGTTGAGCACGTGATAAATGCTCAATAAATGTGTTCTATTATTGTTATAATTATGCTGCCCGAATTCTAACCTCCAGTATCTCTCAAGTCTCTTCTCTCTCTTCTATTCCCATAGGCACGGCTTGCATTCAGGCCCTCACCAATTCTCACCTGGACCAGTACCCACACAGATCTTTCTTCCTGTCCTACCTTCATCCTTACTTTCTTACTAGCTATCCTTCACTCATAGCCAGAGAAATCTTCATAATATACATATATTATTATGCCACACTGTTCCTTAAAATTTTTTCACATGCCCCTTCATGACCTAACTGTTTGGCCTCATCCGTTGCCACTTCCCCCATGACAGAGCTTGCTACAGTCCCAACAATGCATTTCCGGTTCTCAGGCCACACTCTCTCTGGTTTCTGACAAGTTGTTCCCCTTGCCTGGGTTGCATTTTTCTCACTATAATCTCTTCTAGGTGATATCTCATTTCATTTTTTACGAGCTTTCAGAAGTCTCCTATCATCCTCCTGCTTCCATATCCAGTCATTCTTTGAGACACTGTCTTCATTTCCCCACTACAAATATGGTTGACAAAAATGGTGGGAGTCAGCATGACACAGGGTCAAATGCATGGGCTCTGGTTAGGAAAACCTGAGTTCAAATCTCAATCCCAGCACTTACGAACTACTTAACTTGAGCAATTACTTGATGGCTCATTTTCCTCGTCTATAAAATGGGGCTAATGATGGTGTCTATACCACAGGGCTGTGGTGGAAGTTGTTGAGCACGTGATAAATGCTCAATAAATGTGTTCTATTATTGTTATAATTATGCTGCCCGAATTCTAACCTCCAGTATCTCTCAAGTCTCTTCTCTCTCTTCTATTCCCATAGGCACGGCTTGCATTCAGGCCCTCACCAATTCTCACCTGGACCAGTACCCACACAGATCTTTCTTCCTGTCCTACCTTCATCCTTACTTTCTTACTAGCTATCCTTCACTCATAGCCAGAGAAATCTTCATAATATACATATATTATTATGCCACACTGTTCCTTAAAATTTTTTCACATGCCCCTTCATGACCTAACTGTTTGGCCTCATCCGTTGCCACTTCCCCCATGACAGAGCTTGCTACAGTCCCAACAATGCATTTCCGGTTCTCAGGCCACACTCTCTCTGGTTTCTGACAAGTTGTTCCCCTTGCCTGGGTTGCATTTTTCTCACTATAATCTCTTCTAGGTGATATCTCATTCTCTCAACTCAAATATTACCTCCTCCAGGAAGACTTCCTTGAGCTCACCAGGTTAATGAGTTAATATACACCATGAATACTGCCTAGAATAGTGCTTAGAATAGTGCCTGACACAATAACGGCTCAATAGATGCCATCTTTTATTGCCGCTGTCTTACCTCTGTGTTGGCATTTTCTTGGAGCACTATTAAATTCCTGTTGACAAATGTCAGTGTTTCCCACTAGGCTTTCTTCTACCACATGCCGGAAACCATTTACTTCAAGCATTCGTACAATCTCTGGTACACACTAAGCACTGAATGGATGGATGCGTGGATGATAGGCAGAGTGATGGTGGGTGAGTTCCTGGGTAGATGGAAGAATGGGTATATGAAAGGCTAGATTAATAGAGGATGACTGAGTGGCCGGAAGATGAATTTACTATAAATAAACCCAACATGAATTCAAGAAAAAAGAGGAGAGAAGTGATAAACTCCACGTCATACCAACCCCAGTGATGCACCGATGTTCTTCACAGAACAGGGGTTCAGAACTTTAGAGGCAATGGGTAAAGTGCCCACCACCACATCTGAATAAATAGAATGATGTCTGTCTAAGGTGGTAGAAACTTAGGGTGGTACTTTTTTGCTTTATTCTCTTTATATTTCTGACCTGAGTTCTTTTATGGTAAGCAGGTAATTTTTCTTCTTTTAGGAAATTCTGAAAATAGATATCATACCCGATTAATCCTAAGTACTGAAAACACAGATGATCATTAATCCCTTTTTTGTATTTAATGTTTTTTTCTTTTTAATTCCTGCTCCCACCTCCAAGTTGTTTTTTTTTTTTCTTTAATAAGTTCAAGAATTGTGTCTTCTTAGAGAGTGCCAGTGAAGGTAGCAGGCTCTGGAGTTTGACTATCTGGGTTGAAATTCTGTTCATGTAATTCATTAGCTGTGGTACTGTAGACAAGATACTTAACTTCTCAAAATGCTCAGAATCCTCTTGTATAAAACAGAGATGTCCTTCCATGTGATATTGTTAGGGTAAGTACCAGGCATGGGGTAAAACTGTTGCTATTATTCCCTGACATTTTGTCCAATAAATCTTGAAATACCTGCATTGAATGGAGGAAATTTTTTGCTTTTTGTTTTTCAAGAATGGAACACATTTTTCATGACACCTTCTTCAGGCTTCTTCTGGCCTTCGGCCATGGTTTTGCTTTATCTTTTTGAAGACATGGAAAGATCTTAGACCAGGGGGCACCTTGGCTGTTGCTGAGAACTGATTCTCTCTCTCTGGAGAGCCAAAGAGGAAGCTCTAGTGTGGGAAGACAAGGAAAATGTTCACTTCTCCATCTCTAACCAAAGAATTTCCTGACGTTATTCTGAATGTAGAGAGGATAATCCCCCATGGTGATTGTAAAAACAAATCCTTCCTCTGCATTTAAAATAAAATATATTGTGTCTGTAATTATTTTTTGCATCTGATTATCTATATTTTCTAATTGCTCAACAATGAACATGTATTGCTGGTGTAATAACAACTTGGCTGAATGAGTGGTTCAAGTCTTGGATGCAGCAGCTTGAAAAATACACTGGGAACATGTGTGTGCTTGCCTAAAATATCCCAAGAAGTGAATGGAGAAGGGATAAGGAGTGCGTTCTCACTTTCTCTCTCGCTCTCGCTCTCTGATGAGTGCATGAGCTCTATAGCTAAACTAAAACAAAGAAAAAAGAAAGAAAGAAAAGAAACCTTACAGCATGTAATCCTTGACTTCTTTCACTTAATTTATTTGAGATTTAGCCATGTTTTCACATGTATCAGTAACTCATTCCTTCTATTGCTGAGCAGTATTTTACAACAAAAATATATCACTTTTTTTTATCCATTACTCAGAGACATTTGATTTGTTTCCAGTTTGGGATAATTTAAATAAAGCCTCTCTAAACATTCATGTACGGGTTTTTGCCTGAACACAGGTTTTTCATCTCACTTTGATAAGTACCTAGCGGAGTAATTGCTGGGTCATATGGTAAGGGTCTATTTAACTTTACAAGAAGCTGCCAAGTTGTTTTCCAAAGGCCTATGCTATTTTATAATCACATCGGCAGTAGATAAGTATTTCAATTACTCCATATCCTAGCTAATGTCCAATCATGTCAATTTTTGTTCATTTTAGCCATTCATATTGATGGTTTATCATATTTATAGTTTTTATTTGCATTTCCCTAATGACTAGTGATGTTCAACATCTCTTTATATGCTTGTTTGTCATTCATATATCTTCTTTGATGAAATGTCAGTTTAATTACTTTATTTTTTACTTAAATTAATGTTATTTTTAAAGACTTATTTTATTTAATTTGTTATTATTATTTTCTAATTTGCTATAGAATATGTGTGCTCATCAGAGGAAGACACAGAGAGAGAGAGGAAAAGTGAGAAAGCAAGCCACCAGGTCCAGGAAACAAACTGCAGTCGACCATGTGGGAGCCCAACACCTTAATCACCACACCACCCACTGGCCCTGACTTTGCCTATTTTTTAATTGAGTTATTTGTTTTCCCTGTTATTGAGTTTTGAAAGTTCATTTTTATCTTCTATATACAAGTCTTTTATCAGCTATTACGTTGCAAATATTATTTTGTAATGTAGAACTTCTCATTCTCTGAACCACCACATTATTCTTTTTTTATTTTGTTCTTTAATGCACGTGATTTATTGTACATTATGGTGATTACAGTTAATAATGATGCACTGACACTTGAAAGTTGCAAAGTGAGTAGATTTTAAGTGTTCTCACCACACACCCACACACACAAAGTATATGAAACAATGCATATGCTAGTTAGCTTGCTTTAGCCATTCCACAATATACATGTATATAAAAACCTCATGTTGTACACCATAAAAACATAATTTTTACTTTTCAATTTAAAAATTAAGTAAGTAAATTCTTTTTTAAAAAATAATTATTTTATTTAACTTCATTCATTTTATTTATTTATTTTAATTTGACCAGAGAGGGACAGAGTGAAAGAGAGTGAGAGAGAGAGATGGAAGGTGAAAAAGCCAACCAACCAGGGACTTGAACCGCAATCAGTCATGTGGGAGTCCAGCACCCTTAATCACCATGCCACCTGCTGGCCCTCTAAGTAAATAAATGCTTAAAATCACAGTCTGGGGTCCCGACCTTAGACATTCTCATCACAAATGCAAACAGCTCCAGTGGTGTGTTAGTCATGCCCACCAAGAGCCTGGGCAAGTCTCTCCCATATACAAGTGATCAATCACCCGGCTTTGCTTTCAGTTCTTCTCCCTCTGGATCCAGAGGAACTGTGTCGTACCGAAAGAGTGCTGTGCAATATCAGAGTCGAGTTCTTTTCCAGCTGGGTGTTGCATGAAGATGACATTGAGGAGTTGCTACTCCAGCCTGGAGCAGCCTGGTCTTGAAGAATGACAGGTATTACTACCCATCTGATGTTGCTAAGAACAGAGGGTTATGAGTTAGTGTATTAACTAAAGAATAGGATTTGCATTGGATCTGCTGAACAGTCACTGTATCTTTCTGCACTTTATTCTTATTTCTTCATTTTGTCTTAGTTGAAAACATGGTCAAAAATATCATTGACATGGCAGTATTTAGGAACCCCTACTCTGTGGAGCACAAAGAGCATAATGGATAGGGTCTCTGCTCTAGGGGGCAGAGTAATGAACAGGGTCTCACATCTAGAGATGTGTAGTGAATAATTTTGTTTGTTTACTAATACATCCATAACTTAACCCTACTTAAGGGTGGCGAGGCAGCTCTACTCCATGAGGCCATTCAGGGACCCAGGTTCTTTCCACCTTGTGGCTCTCTCATCCTCAGGCATACAGTCCTCATGTGCTTGGGTGTACCTAGTTCACTCTCACTTTATCCATGTTCCTATTTGACTGAAAAGAGGAAGTAGAACACAGGCCACTTCCTTTTTAGGATATGACCCAAATTACTAACATCCTTTTGGCTGAATCATAGTCACTTATCCACTGCTAGCAGCTAGGAAGGTTTGAAAATGTACTCTTTAACGGGGCAGTCATGTGCTTTGCTTAAAACTCTGTTACTGTGGAACAACATATATTGGGGGAGCAAGTAGCAGTCCCATAGATAAAAAATGGAGGAGTTGCAGCTAAAATCATATCTCTTTGCTCATACTCACAGGCAACCAGAAAGCAGAAATTGCATTTTGCAAGCCCAAAGTTACTTCTGAAACTAACAGAAAGTTGATAAGATTTCCCTTTTGCCTTGAAATTATAGCAAAAGGAATTGGCAAAAGTTGGAGAACAAAATGGAGTTAAGTGGTCCTACATTTTAAAGAAAATTGAATATCAATTGTTTCAGACACCCCAACAAAATCAACACTTCTATCCCCACCTCCAACCTCCCAAAGGATGAGTTAGTGGAAAAGTAAGAGGAAGTTGTTGAGTAATTGCCCTTGTGAGGAATGTAATTTTTTTTTAAGTAAGAGATGATTCTCTCACCATTCTAGGAGAAAAGGTATGTCTCTTCTCAAAACTAAATGAGGAAGACTCAAGAAAGTCACTCCTAAAAATTAGAGCACTGCTTCTTATCCAGGAGCAATTCTCCCCTCTCCTCCCCCATACTATGAGCAACAATTCTAGTTTTAGTTGGGACCAAGTAGGGTTTTTATGAATGTTTTAGCTTCTCATTGTTGTGATAAAAACCTAGCACAAATTTAGTGGCTTAAGCCGTGCAAACTTATTATCTAGCAAAACCTGCAAACTCACTAACAGCTCTGACACTCAGAAGTATCACTAGATGGGGACCAGCAGTTGGCGTAATGGCTATGTCGCTGTACTCCCATGTGGTCAACTGCAGTTTGAGTCCCAGACCCAGTGGTTTAAACTCACACTGGGTGCGTGTGCGTGCATGCCCAAGATCCCGAGAGGAGAATGGAGGAGAAGGGATTGTGTTGTGGCCCTCCCCATCCCCGAGGGGGGGGGGGCGATTTCTCGCTTTCTGTCTCTCTGTCTCTATCTTTCTGGCGAGTACACACTACCTATAGGAAAAACCTCTCCAAAAAAAAAAAAGAAAGAAAGAAAGAAAGAGAAAGAAGTATCACTAAACTAAAATCAAGGGGTTGAAAGAGTTGTGTCCCTTCTAGATGTAAAGAAGAACTTCTTTCTTGCCTTTTCCAGCTTCCAGAGGCTGCTAGCATTCCTTGGCCCATGGCTCCTGTCCATGTTCAAAGCTAGTGATTACATCACTCAAGTCTCTTCTTTCCTCATCACATCTCCTCTGATTCTGATTCTCCTGTCTTCCTCTTATAAGAACCCTTGCAATTACAATGGAAATACCCAGATCATCCAGGATAATCTTGCCATCTCAAAATACTTACCTTAAGCATATCTACACAGTTCTTTTTTTTTTTTCTTTGAGAGGTTTTTCACTATAGGGCGCGTGCGCTCACCAGACAAACAGAGAGACACAGAGATAGAAAGCGAGAAATCACCCCCCAGGGTGGATGGTCACGCCGCAATCCCTTCTCCTCCATTCTCCTCTCGGGATCTTGGGCACGCATGCACATGAGCCTGGCATGAGTTTTAAGCCACCGAGCCCGGGAGGCGAACCGCGGTCGACTACGTGGGAGTCCAGCGACATAGCCATTACGCTAACTGCTGGTTCCCACAGTTCTTTTTATCATGTACAGCAGCATATTCATGCGTTTCAGGGGATTTGCACGTGTGCATCTTTAGGAAGACACTATTCTACATGTATACTAGGCACGGGAACTTCAGCCCCAACAGCAGGATTGTTGGACATTCTGTTACCTGGAAACCTTTGGCAATATCTGAAAACATTTTTGATTGACACAAAAACATTGTTGATTGTCATCTACTGGATAGAAGCCATAGATACTGCTAAACATCTTAGAATGCACAGGATAACCCCTCATAATCATCCAGCTCAAAATGCCAACAGTGAGAAGTTGAGCAGCTCAGGATGAGAGGCATCTACAAAAGTCAAGAATGTATCTTGAAGGGCTGAAGTTGATGCTTTTCTCTCTTCCTACATGAGCAGAGAAAAAGAAAACAGGCAATGGTAGATCTTAGAGAGAGGGCAGCAGTGAGAAGCCTAAGTTTCTATTCTGGGCATGGAACGGACACTAGAGTTTCCTGTGGGCTGAGTGGCTCTCGTGGAAGGGTGTTGAGAGGAATGTGCCCCACCAGTGCCACACTCTGACGCTCTGTCTACCACGTCAGTGAGATCTAGCAGCAAGGGCAGACTGCCAGCAGCAGGTGCTAAGAAGGGTGGAAGAGGCCGGGCCTAAGCCAGACCTTCCAAACAGAAAATTGTGCGATGGGGAAGCTTCATGCAGCTTCCTTGGAACTAACTTATATAGTCCCTGAGAGAACTAGCCTCTAGTGCTCACACAAAGAAAGCATCCACAGCTCAACAGTTTTAGCAAAAGCAGCTCTAACATCAACACGAGGAGATGGTGACTGTGCCTCCCTCTGCCTGTTTGTCCCTAGTCCCTCAAAGTGAAATGATGAAAGCGAACAGAAAGGTACAATGAATCCTTTCCAGGTTCAACGTCCTTTAAGACAGAAGTCTGGCCTACTGGTGAGGGAAAGTCTTAAATGAGATGTAAAATTAGAGTTGAAACGGGACTAATTTCAATAAATAGCAAGTGACTAGAAAGTGAAAATATCAGTCCAAGCTATCTTAAAAATCTGACAGAGGGTAATTGAAAATAAAATTTTATTCTTACATCTCACCAAGTTAAGTCTGCAAAGTGCTAAAGTTCCATTGACCAGTATCATTGTTGGAATTATAAAAGGATTTCACTCAAAAACTCGGAAGTGTGGTAGAATTTTGCACTCAGATTCCAGAAACAACAATTTTGCACGCATCATAAATAAAGTGTGTTCGAATTACGATGCCTGGGTGGTCTTTGCCTTCAGTCACTGAAAGTTCTCATAGGAGCAAGTGACCTCGTTCAGGATGGTATTGGTGACATGACTCAAGCCCTTGCTCTCAGAAGTGGAATCACAGACTCAATAACCTCAAAGTAGAAAACGTTTCTCTTGTTTTATAACACTCATTGAAAGCATTTAATTATCTTGGCTTTTCATACTCACAGGTATTTATTTCTAGAAGGAAATATATTGAAATATTAGCTTGGCTTTATCCTCTGTGTGTTTTCTTTTCCACCAGACATCTTTGTGCCTGTGATAAAGGGACATCTGAGAAGTCCAAGAGCAAATTTCCTACAAGATCATTTACTTTATTCCTTTCCTTTTTTTTAGATTTATTTTTTAAATTTTTATTATTATTATCATTATTATTAATTTGCTATAGGGTATGTGCATTTACCAGAGAGAGAGAGAGAGAGAAAAAGTGAGAAAGCAAGCCACCAGGTCCAGGACTCAAATCACAGTCGATCACATGGGAGTCCAGCACCTTAACCACCATGCCACCTGTTGGCCTCCCTCCTTTTCTCTTAAAAAGGCTAATTTCTCTAAGGAGGCTGTATTCATAGTCCCAAAGGGAAAGGGCTTTTGAAATGTGGTCAAGAACGAAGAGTTGCACCTTCGTGGGAAAAGAGAACGAGGTCAGAGCAAAGGGAACGAGGAGCAGGGCAAAGCTTGTAAAAGGCCTAAGGAGGTACCAGACTCCTGAGGGGATGGCTAGATATGTATGGAGAGCTGAAAACTCTCCCCTCCACCAGTGTAGTACAAGGTCCTGAACCCTCAGAGAACCATGTGGGCTATGACCACAGTCATTGCTACAGTAACCAGGGCCAATAAAGAACCAGCCCCAGTGTCCAGAGGCTCCACAAGACCCTGGCCCTTTGTATTGATTGCCCTGAGGCTTGTAGCCCCAAGTATATTTAAAATGGGATTTCCTGCTACCACATAAGATAAAGACTTGGAGTAATATAAAAGTTGATTTAAAGGAAAAAAAAAAATGAACTTAAGTCATGAACTGATATCATACCTCATGCATCTCCCCATTTTTCAGCAATGCTGAAGTTATATATCTAAAATGATCTTTTCCTGTTTTAGAAATTCTGCCCTTGTGGAGTCTAAAATGACCCAGGTAGTAGTGGACTAGAGTTGGAGATGTCAATATGAACTCATACTTAGTTTAATACAAATACAGATGGTTTCACACAGTGTAGCCATACCTATTTCCTTACTCTGTCACCTGAGAGGAGCTAAAAACACCACCACCCAGTAGCAAGGAACACTCCTGGTACCTATATCCAATTTCTAATACCATCCTGCAAGAGAAGGAACGAGGGTCCTTTAGAGAAATGGCCGATACGAAGCCTAGGGCAGGAAATACACCAGATGAGTCTAGAGCATCTTGTAGTACCAGAAAGTAAAGGAGTACCAAAAAAAAGACAAAAACTCTATAATGATGGTGGTGTATCAAAGAGTCAGAGGAGTGAACTGAAAGAGCTCTAGTGACCAAAACTGGAACCATTCAAGCAATAAAATAATGTAATATTGGATCATAACCAAAAATATAAAATAAATATTCATGAGACCATACTGATATAAATAAACTGTTGAATAAATAAATGAAGAAGAGACAAATCTGCAGTGCAGAATCTATGTAGATTCTCCACCTTAAGGAAATGGAACTCCCCACTCATTAAGTGTGGGCTGTGGATAGTGACTTCCTTCAGAGGAGACACTTTGGAAAAGGGAAAAGAGTAACTTCACGGAAGAGAAACCTGAAAACCACTACCTTATCCAGGTATTCAAGTTCAACATCAACAGTGATGAGTCATGAAAGTCTGCTTGATAAGATGTGAGGAGAATGTTACACTGACTCTGCAGTCTCCCTCCCAAAAACCTATCATCTCAGCCCACTCATGAGAAAAACATTAGCCAAATCCCAGAAGAGGGATTTACAAAATATTTACCTTTATCCTCAAAACTATCAAGCTTTGGGGCCAGAAATTGGCATAGCAGTTAAGGTGCTGGACTCCCACATGGTCGACTGCAGTTCAAGTCCCGATTCTGGTGCCTTGAAACTCACGCCAGGCACATGTGTGTGCCCAAAATTCTGAGAGAAGAATGAAGGAGAAGGAAGTGAGGCTTGGCCACCCCCCCCCAGGGGTGATTTCTCTCTCTCTTTCTCTCTCTCTTTCTTTCTTATCTCTGGTGAGCACATGTGCCTTATAGTAAAAATAAATAAATAAAAATAAATAAATAAAATTTTAAAACTGTCAAGGTTATCAAAATCAAAGAAAGTCTGAGACCAGCAGTTGGCGTAATGGCTATGTCACTGGACTCCCATGTAGTCAACCACGGTTCGCATCCCGGATCCGGTGGCTTAAAACTCACGCTGGGCACGTGCGCGTGTGTGTCCAAGATCCCGAGAGGAGAATGGAGGAGAAGGGATTGCTTATCAACAGCGTGGCCATCCCCCCAGGGGGTGATTTCTCGCTTTCTATCCCTCTGTCTCTCTCTGTCTGTCTGGTGAGTGCACACGCCCTATAGCAAAAACTTCTCAAAAAAATAAATAAAGTCAAGGAAAGTCTAAAAACCATAGTAGCCAAGAGGAGACTTAAGAAGGCACAATGCCTAAATGCAATGTGATATCCCAGACAAGATCCTGAAACAGATAAAAGACCTTAGGTAAAATGGAAGAAATCTGAATTAAGTATGGACTTCAGGTAATAATACATCAATATTTGTTCACTAATTGTAAGAAATATGCTATACTAATATAAGATATTAATAATAGGGAAAACTGAGTATGGGATCTGTGAGGACTCTACTATCATCACTGTTTGTCTTAAAATAAAAATAATAAATCTGAAATTATTCTAAAAAAAATGAAGCCTATTTAAAAATAATATATAGAAGGTTCTCAGGTTTGTTTTTAAGTCTCAAAGAAATTGATATAATGAGCTAAAACTTGGACATTTTATCACAGAGATATGTATAGCTTAGTGGTAATAATCTCTTGAAAGAATATTAACAGGGACTGGCAGTTGCCATGGTGGTTAAGGGTGCTGGACTCCCACATGACCAACCGTGGTTCGAGTCCTGGACCTGGCGGCTTATTTTCTCACTTTCCCTCTCTCTCTCTCACTCTGTCTCTCTCTGGTCAAATTAAAACATAAATAAATAAAATAATTCTTTAAAAAAGAATATTAATAATGTTAATTGGTTCCATACATTGATTTGTATTCTATTAGAGCTAAAAAATGTTACATTATCATGAGATATGTACAGTGGTATTTATTGGACATTATATTCCATGATTCTAAGAAACATCTATTTAACAGAAATTTGAAGGTTAAAAATGTTAAAATTATTTAAAAATTTCCTTCTGTTACTTTCCTACAATCTCCAAAGTGCTTTATTGGGGTTCAGTAAATCAATAACACATGAGATCAACCCAAATGCCTCAGTGCAGACAAATGGATTGAAAAAGTGTGGCACAGGTGCTCTGCCGGACACGGTGTCCATGACACTATAATTTTAGAAATCTCTGTATTTGTCCAGGATTAAGAAAATGAATTCATTTTCGGCAGGAGAGGCCAGGCCTTCAGAAGACGATTCCACATGGTTCCTGTGAACTAGACGGATCTAAGAGCACTGTAGCTAAACATCCAAATCCCCAATATCTACTGAATCTGCTGCACCAGCGATCACAACAGAATGGCAAAGAGATTCTAGATCACCTCTGCTTGCTCCTGAACATTCAGACTGAACTTCAAGAATTTGAAAGAAACACACCATCCATCAGATGACAAGAAATCACCGCCGGATCACGAGAAATATGGGAAAACGAGAAAATACCTCTCCTCCAAGGGAAAAGAGTAACTCTTCTTCATCCACAAGCAGTTCAGT
>NW_006160128.1:777803-779703 GCF_000334495.1 Tupaia belangeri chinensis
AGGGAAAGAATGTAAATTAAGTTACAAAAAAAAGTTTCAGAAAAAAAAAATATCTCTTCAATGACTGCAGTAAGATATATAGACCCAGCTAGGTGTTACTTTATAGGATGCGTAAAGTTAGACTTGTGTTCATGGAAATGTATATATCAGCTGTGTTTGCTATGAAAATATTTAGATTAATTAAGGTCTTTAGTAATTCAATAAAAATGGGGGGAAAACAGTATAGAAAGCAAACATAGATACCAGAGACAGTGTGGGAGGAGAGTGAGAGATGGCAGAGGGTAAGAGATAGGGAATCAAGGATGGGGGGGAAGCAAAACATACAGAAAACAAGAAATGGAAAATTATTTGCTGACAATAACATGTTTGTTGATGTACTTGATTGAGACAATATATAGTGTACCCTGGATGGAAAATCTCATTTTGTATGCTGTAATGATGTACAGTGAATGAATGCAAATAAATAAATTGAAATTAAAAAAAAAGAAAGAAAAATAGAAAAAAAAAAAAAAAAAAGAAATACCCACTTGATACATATAAACCTGGAATGTGTGGCGGGAATTTACTATAGGACCCTAAAGAACTCTCCATATATTTATCTCACGGGAATTTACTATAGGTCCCTAAAGAACTCTCCATATATTTCTCTCACCTAGAGTGAATGTGCTGATTATGCCACAGACTGCCCAAAGTTGTATTTCCTGACCAATATAATAATGCACTGTATAGCAGCATTTCAGTGACGTACTGTATGTATTAACGTGATCTAAGAAGATTATAATGAAGTCCCCAAATCTCTGTAATCTAGCGTGGTTGTAGCTGTCATAACCTTGTAAAATAATGCATTACTCACATGTTTGTGGTAATGCTGGTGTAAATAAACCTACTGTGCTGCCAGTTGCATGTAAGCACATGCACACAATTACAATCAGTAAACATGTATACTTATAAAGATAAATATAAATAATTATGCATTTTTTTAAAAAGTGTGGCACATATACACTATGGAATACTACTCAGCCATAAAAAAACATTGAGACCCTGGCATTTGATCCAAAGTGGACAAATATGAAAGACTGGATGCAGAGTGAAACAAGAAAGACTATGAAAGAGCTGCACTGTATGTCCCCACTTAATATATACTGAATGTCTGCACTCTATGACAGAAACTGAAAGACTGGAGGGTACAAAGGTATGGAGAGCAAATGCAGACACTAGAGATAGTGTGGGAGGAGGGTGGACAGTAGGGGTGAAAGGGAGAAAATCAAGAAAGAAAAAAAAAGAAGGAAAGCGTTTAATGAGCACAGAAATGGAAGATTATTGGCTGATGAAAATGTATATGGTCATACATTTTACTGGACTAATAGAGTATTAAAGCTAGGAGAATCCATTTGTATGCTGTAAAGATGTACAGTGATTGAATTAAAAATGTTTTAGAATAAAAATGAAATTCCAAAAAAGTCTCAAAAAAAAGAAAGAAATATTTGAATTAAAACCGGGGACCAGCAGTTAGCATAACGGCTATGTCGCTGAATTCCCATGTAGTCAACCCTGGTTCAAATTCCGGACCCGGTGGCTTAAACTCAGGCTGGGCGTGCCAAAGATCCCAAGAGGAGAATGGAGGAGAAGGGATTGCAGCATGGCCATCCCCCCTTGTGGGGAGGGGGATTTCTCGTTTTCTGTCTCTCTGTCTCTCTCTGTCTTTCCGGCAAGCACACACACCCTATGGCAAAAACCTTTCCAAAAAGAAGAAAGAAAAAACTGAACTAACTTTTTTTTCTATCACATTTGTCTATATTCAAAAATGATGTTGGGGACCAGTAGATGGTGTGGTGGTTAAGGTGCTGGATACTCTCACATGGCCAACCACAGTTTGAGTCCCAGACCTGGGGGCTTCTTT
>NW_006160128.1:779720-801023 GCF_000334495.1 Tupaia belangeri chinensis
GTGTGTGTGTGTGTGTGTGTGTGTGTGTGTGTGTGTGTGTCTGGTCAAATTAAAACAAATGAATGAATAAATAAAATGAAATAAATATTAATTTTTTTAATGACGTTGGCAAAGCTGTAGAGACATGGTCATCTTCATACATTTCTAGTGAAAACTTAAATTGATAAAATCCCAGTGGAGGAGATTTGGCAAAATTAAAATTACAAATGATTATATCTTTGATCTAACAATTTCATTTCTAGGAATTTATTCTACATATATACTCACACACATACAAATAACATTAGTGCAAGCTTATTCATTGCATCATTGTGTATAATTACAAAAGATTAGAAAAGGCTATAAATTAGGATAAATTAAATCAAATAAGATTCATTCCTAAAATGGAATACTATGTAGCTATTTTTTTTTTTTCCAAAAATAAGCAAGCTCAGGGCGGCCAAGTGGCATGGTGGGTTAAAGGTGCTGGATTCCCACAAGGCTAACTGCAGTTTAAGTCCTGGACCTGGTGGCTTGCTTTCTCACTTTCCCTGTCTCTCTCTCTCTCTGTCTCTGTATCTGGTCAAATTAAAAAATAATAATAATAGCAAATTGTCAATTGTCCCAAGATTGAGAAATCCTCAGTTCTTGCTAATTAATCTCAAGGTTATACATCTAGCTTCCATATTGTGATTACACAGTCATTCACCTTGTGGACAGCTCCACTGTATGTCCTCCAAGCATTCTGTTCTCTCCATGTTGAAAATTAAACCTGTGGTTCTCATGAAAACCTATTTCCCCCTGCTGTTCTCTCATCTCAGTTGATAGTACCACAAGTCATCCAACCTGGTCAAGCCAGAAATCTAGAAAATGCTGGCCTTCTCCCTGCCTTTCCTTTGCGTGTTGCCACAAATCCCACCAGTAATCTTTTCTCCTAAAGAGCTTTCAAATCCATTCCTCCCTTTTCGGGAACCAGCAGTTAGCATAATGGCTATGTTGCTGGACTCCCACGTAGTCGACTGCGGTTCTCATCCCGGACCCGGTGGCTTAAAACTCACGCCGGGCGCTAGTGTGTGCGTGCCCAAGATCCCGAGAGGAGTAATGGAGGAGAAGGGATTGCGGCATGACCATCCCCCCTGGGGGGTGATTTCTCACTTTCTGTCTCTCTGTCTCTGTCTGGCGAGCGCACGCACCCTATAGCAAAAACCTCTCAAAAAAAAAATCCATTCCTCCCTTTTCTTTATCAATATATGGCTCTAATCTATTGTTCATTTCCTAAGTTAACATCTGCTTTAGCACCTGTCAGTTCACTGCAGTAGAGTATGGCTCTGGATTCAGACAACTTGAGTTGGAATCTCAGTTTTGGTTCACACAACCTTCTTGCTTGTTTCTTGGGCAAGTTGCCTATATCCTATAAACTTGGGATTCTCTTCTTTGATTTTTTTAGCACATACTCCATGAGTTGGTTATGAAGATTAAATGAGTTAATACATGTAAAGTACATGTAGTGTGAAGAATGCTTAACACATATAGTCATTACTATTACCTCCTTTCCTCAATATATAGGAAAACCAACAGAGCAGACTCTCATTCAGTAAGGTACAAGTTTATTTTGGTGCCCAAAAAAGAATTGAAATCTATGTGGTTTAAATGTTCATAATATGCATTTTTCTTAACTTGTCAAAGATTTCTTGTATAACATGAAGTGGAAAAATGTTTCTTGTGGGTGGGCCATGGTAAATAAAAAACATACATGATTAACTCTAAAGTAACAACTAAAATAACAAATCAAAGAGATATTAATATAACAAATAAACCAACAAAGAAAATAAAATAAAATCATAAAAACACTCAATTCTAAAAAGGGCAGGAAAAGAAGAGAAGGGGGAACAAAGAACAAGTGGGATAAATAGAAAATAGATAACAAGGTAACCTATTTTCACTAAATATTACCAGTAATCATATTAAATGTAAGTGGTATTTAAACATCCAATTAAAAGGCAAAGACTAAATGAGTGGATGAAAAAGGAAGACTCAACTATAGTCATCCACCACATAACAATATTTTGGTCAACAGACCACATATATGATTCTGGTTCCATAAGATTGTAAGAGAGGTGAAAATTTTCTATTACATAGTGATGTTGTAGTCGTGGTAACAACATAGTTACAAATTACTCGTGTTTTTGATGATGCTGTTGTAGACCAACTGCATTACTAATAGTATACAATTACAACACATACAGTTACATATACTACATCACTTTTTATAATGATAAGAAATGACTATGTTACTGGTTTATATGCTCACTACACTATATTTTTATTATTCTTTTAGAGTGTATATGCCTTCTGGTTACAAAAAAAAAAAAAAAAACAAGAAAAAAAACAAGCTTATCATGCAACAGTATGCTGTGTTACAATGGAAGTAGCCTCATAGCTCTCATTTGGTATTTGCTGTGTCTCTCGAGTGTGTCATCTTCTCTTGTGCTTGATTATCTCATGTTGTTTTGTGCATCATGACCTTTCCATGTCAAGAAGTGAAGATGAAAAAGAGTGATATTGCTATCCTGAGCCAGTATAGGTCTAGGATAACTTGTGTGTTTATGTCTATTTTTTTTTTTTTTGGAGAGGTTTTTGCTATAGGGCGCGTGCGCTCGACAGACAGACAGAGAGAGACAGAGAGACAGAAAACGAGAAATCACACCCCATAGGCTTGGTCACACCGCAAGCCCTGCTCCTCCATTCTCCTCTCGGGATCTTGGGCATGCACTCACACACACCCAGCGTGAGTTTTAAGCCATCGGGTCCGGGATGCGAACCGTGGTCAACTACGTGGGAGTCCAGCGACATAGTCATTATGCTAACTGCTGGTTCCCAATGTCTTTATTTTTAACAAAAAAAGTTTAAAAAATTTTTTTTTAATCAGATAAAAATAAAAAGCTTACAGGATACAGATATGAAGGGAAAAAAAGGACTGACTGTGATAATGCACTTGTAGCACCAACATTTAGGAGGTTGAAAGCCTCATGAAGGTGCAGATTCTGTTCCCAGGTCAACCCAAATATGCTGCACATGGTTTCACATGCCTGTAATCCTAACTTATTGGAGGCTGGGTTAGGAGGATCACACACAGCAAGACCCTGTCAAAAATATCTGTCTCTGTGTCTCTTCCTTTCTTTTTCACTATCTCTCTTTTTGTTTCTTTTTCTTCCTCTCATAAAGGAGAACAGAAAGAATATATTATTGTACAGCTGTGTAGCATGTTCGTGTTTTAAGATAAGTACTACTACAAGAGAACCAAAAAGTTTTTTAAAATTCATAGTTTATAAAGCAAATAAGTTAAAGCAAGCTTAGATTAATTTATTACTGAAGAAAGAAAACTTTTAAAATAAATTTAGTGTACCATAAAGTCTCCTATAGTGAAGAATAATGTTCTCGGCCTTCACATTTGTTCCCAAATCGCTCACAGACTCACCCAGAACAACTTCTAGTTCTATAAACTCTATTCATAGTAAGTGCCCTATACAGGTGGGCTGCTTTCTGCCTTTTTTGCACTGTAGTTTGATTGTACCTTTCCTATGTCTAGATTCACAAATACTTACCATTGTATTACACTTGCCTACAAAGTTCAGTACAGAAACACGCTGTATAGGTTTATAGCCCAGAAGCAACAGGCTGCACTGTGTAGCCTCAGTGTGTGGTAGACTATACCACCCACGTTTGTGGAAATCACCTACAGATGCATTCCCTAGAACGCCATTGAATGACACATGACTGTATATGCTTCCTGTAAGAAATTTACATTATGAATAAAGGCAAAAAAAAAAAAGTTAAAGGATAGAGGGAAAATATACCATGCTAATATTAATCAAAAGAAAGCTGGAGATACTATATTCATAACTAGCAAAGTAGATTTCAGAGCCAAGAATTTACCAGGGATAAACAAATTCCTTTCATATGATAAAGTTGTCAATTCATCAGAACAATGTAACAGTTTGAAATACTTATGCACCTATAACAAAACTTCCAAATACATGAAGAAAAACCTGAAAGAACTGAAAGGAGAAATACACAAATCCATAAAGACAGTTGAGGAATCCTTGGGAACCAGCAGTTAGCATAATGGCTATGTCCCTGGACTCCCACGTAGTCGACCGCGGTTCGCGTCCCAGACCCTGTGGCTTAGAACTCACGCCGGCTGCGTGTGCGTGCGTGCCCAAGATCCCGAGAGGAGAATGGAGGAGAAGGGATTGCAGCGTGACCATCCCCCCTGGGGGGTGATTTCTCGCTTTCTGTCTCCACGTCTCTATCTGTCTGGCGAGCGCACACACCCTATAGCGAAAAAAAAGACAGTTGACGAATTCAATAACTCCTTTCAATAACTGCTAGAAGGGGTGGCTCCACAGTGCAAAGGTTAAGTGCTATGCAGATGAGGACTGATTACAGTCAACCAGAGTTCCAGTCCCAGCCCATGGCTTCAAAAACATGCCAGACATACATGTGTATGCTCAGGATCCTCACGATCCTGAAAACACGAAAAAAGGAGGAAAGATTGTAGCATGAGCAGTCCCTTTGTCTTTCTCTTTTTCTCTTTTTCTCTCCCTCTCATGTACACATGCCCTCTGGCATGTAAATATTAATCATAATAATTGATAAAACATAGAAGCCAGACAACTGTACAGAGGTAGAACATGTTGTTCTGTGAGGCAATCTTACATGAGAAAGTTCACAGTTCACATCTGAAGCCCTCCCTGAGCATGCTGGGCGTGTGATTGCACCTGACCCAGCGCTGGCTGAGGACTGGAAGTGGATTACAGCAAAAGGACCTTGCTGAGGGTGTGTGTGATCTCTCTCTCGCTCCCTGGCTCATGAGAGAAATAAATAAATAAACAACAAAATAATAAGTGATAGAACAAATGAATAATCAATAAGAATACAGAAGACTTAAAACTATCACATATATTAACAAAATACTGGGAAAATGAGCTAATTGGCATTTATAAAACCCTCTTCCCCAGCAATGACAAAATAGACATTTTTCTTTTTTTTTTTTCTTTTTTTTTGGGAGGGGGAGAGGTTTTCGCTACAGGGCACGTGCGCTCGCCAGACAGACAGAGAGAGACAGAGAGACAGAAAGTGAGAAATCACCCCCCAGGGGGGATGGTCACGCCGCAATCCCTTCTCCTCCATTCTCCTCTTGGGATCTTGGGCATGCACGCACACACGCCCGGCGTGAGGTTTAAGCCACCGGGTCCGGGACGCGAACCGCGGTTGACTATGTGGGAGTCCAGCAACATAGCCATTACGCTAACTTCTGGTTCCCAGAATAGACATTTTTCTGAAGTGCAAAGGAATACGTTATAACTTGAGCCATAAAACATATCTCAAAAAATTTTAAAGGTCAGGTCATATAAATTATCTTCTTTGATCATAATGTAATTAAATTAGAAATTAAGTGAATGAGGTGAGAAATAATTATGGAAAGACTTACGTGATTAAAAGAATTCACTGAATTTTTAGATCATATTTTAGGGTAACAGAACAAATGTGAATACAGTGGGCATGTGCTTTCTTTCCACAATGAAGCCTAAGACCACGGCTGAGTCACGTGAATTAGTCACACACTGAAGGAGCTCTGGTTGCCACTACTCTTCGGGAAGCAGTTCTTACCATGTACAGACAATAAAGAATCTTTCCATCCACCTAAGGCCATAATGCACCTCAGAAAAGCATTCTTAACTGCTGGGTCATAAGTTGCAACTGGCTGGGGAAGCTGAAGGGAGCCATTAAGGGGGGAAATTTAAAAATAAAACCTTCCATGAAGATTTCCTATCATAATTTTTTTTAATTGACAAGTGGCTAACTACAAAGGATGACTTGACATTTATTTAGTCATTTATTGAGTACATTCAACGTTTCTCTAATTAGTAGGCTTGGGTGGTTATATTGTGGAAGGCTCCCACGGTGGGCCCCTTCAACATCTCCTTTTCCTTCCCCCCCACCATGGCCTGCTTGCTCTACTTGCTCAATGATGAGTGAGTATAGAGAATAAAAGTCATGGATTCAGATCATGACATATATAAATAGATAGAGGAACTAAGAGAGTGATATAAGGGCCAGCAGGTGGCATGGAGTTAAGGATACTAGACTTCCACATGGCTGACCACAGTTCAAGTCCTGGACCTGGCAGCTTGTTTTCTCACTTTCCTTCTCTCTCTCTCTCTCGTCAAATTAAAATAAATAAATAAAGTTAAAATAAAATAATTCTTTTTTAAAAAAAGAAAGTGACATGAATATATAGGGACTTTGAGAAATGGGAGAGGTAAGTTACGTCTTCATGAAAGAGGACAGGAAGTCGATTGATAATATCTATAATAAATCACAAAGCAAGGATAGAAGCATGTCATTTGAAAATGTAGAAGAAAGCATGAGAAGAAACAAAAAGATGTGGTGACCATGGGGAACAAGACTAGAGATAAAAAGGGGTGGACAGGGGACGCTATGTATGTGTGTGTGCTGTTGCTTCAATTTTTAAAACATTTTAAAAGCATAATAAAAAAAATCACTAAAATCAGAATGCAATGGTAATGTAATACTCTGCTGTGCTGGACCCACATGGGAAGGTCCCAGGTTTGCACCTCAGGGTCTCCCTGAATGTGCAGGCATGTGTGCCCATGATCTAGGCTGACTGAGGCTGGGAGTGGACAGCAGCATGAAGCCCAATGGGGAGAGTCTCTCACACACATGTGCACATGCTCTTTCTCTCTCTTCTTCTCTCTCTTATAAAATAAATAAAATCAGTGAGGTCTATAGTTGAAGATTTCAGGACTCAAATTATGACAGTCTCATCAGTGTTGTTATCATCACCAGGCTTAATCACCAATTAGTAACTGCAACACCCCTCCCTCCCATTTGATTTCCTTAAACTTTCATTCACTTGCCAGATTACGTACCTAAAATGCAAATGATCCTACATCTCCTCTCTCCTTAGAGCATTTACTAGCCTCCTGTGGTCCACAGCAGAAAGCTGAAGCTCATCAACATGCAGCTTAAGAATTTCCTGTGAAGTTTCTCATCCTTGCAGCGCCCACCTTCACACCATAGTAACACCAAAATGCCTTTCTCTCCATGTACCCAGCCTGAGTGCTGCGAGCCACCACCGTTAACTCATATCCATTCTTGAAGACTAAGCCAAGAGGTCACCTCTATTACCAGGAATCCTCAGACCTTCCCCAAGGTGGGCTGGGTGCCTCTCCGGACTTTTCTGTACTTCCATTGTCCCAACAACATGGTGTATAGCTCTCTCCCATGCCCCCACAGGATGGTGGGTTTCTTGAAGTTAGTCTTTGTATTCCCAATGCCTTTGCATTGAGCAAATGTAAGTGCTCAGTAAGTGGCTTTTTGTTGTTGTTTTGGTTAGTTCTGAGAATCTGGCGCACAATAAGACTAAGGGAAGGCAGCATCTAATAAAAAATAAGATGTAATTTTCCCCCGGGGTTAATCTGTATCTGTCACAGAATGATCTCTGCACACACACACACACACAGTATATCTAATCCTAACTCCTAGTTCATGGTTGGAGTAAGCAGCTGCCTGAAGGGTAAAATTTGAAAAGTTGCTGGAAGGTTCCTTGTACTCCAAGATACCTTATCTATCTAGCTGCTATACTTACTATGCACATCTGAAGAAACTGAGAGTGGTTAGATTGAATATGCTCACTATCCCCTTGGGCTTCCCCCACATCAATCTCCCCCGTGTCCTACTCATGTCCATAGAACCAGGAGCATGTAAGAGCACCCCGTGAGAGTGGAAGGTGGGAAGAAAGAGCAGGGAGACACTGTTTTGGAATCTGGGGCACTTTCATACAGTGATGAACATGGGGCACTTGATGTCACACATGATGAATGACGGGCTTCGTACGCACTCATGCTTTGGGACCAGGCAGTCTGGTTTAGGTTCTGTCTCTGCGATGTCGACAGGTCATGTTACCTCTCTAAGCCCTGCTGTTAAGAGGCCACGTTCTCCTGGCAGAGTTAGGAAATTAAGTAATGTGTGGGGTAGTATCTCAGTAAATGTTAGGTCGCACCCACAGCACCCTAACAGGCAGACCAAAACCATGGGATTCCTGGAGTAAAGAGAGAAAGCCAGAGGGCATCAAAGACACTCCCCAAATATTCACAATTGTGCCTGGAGCTTGGCGTCCGGTACCCTCGCCCAGCACTTCCTTACAGGGAAATAAATCAGGGTGCAATGGTAATGTAATACTCTGCTATGCTAGACCCACATGGGAAGGTCCCAGGTTTGCATCTTGCAGGGGCCTATCTTACATTAAGTGATCTACACTACCCCTTCTCTCGGGTTTTTCTGCATTTCCACCTTTCATCCCTGCTAATGCCACAAAATCTGGAAACAATAAAGAACACCTCCTTACTACAAGGTAAAAAAGAGGGAAAAAAATTCTAACACGTGTGTTTCAACATACGTATATACCCTCTTTGCCACACATGGTCACTTACTAAGTTTGTTGAGTGACTTTTCCAAATGCTGTGGATAAGGATGATTTGTAGGACGAAACACCTCTCATATATCTCTAGCTGGTTGGTATAAAGCCCCAGGTGGAGGTGGTTGGGGTCGGTGGACAAATTGATTTGATTTGAAGTCCTAAATCAGTAGTTTTCAAGCTTGGACAGGCATCAGAACCACCCAGAGGATTGCTAGTATCACCCCTGAGAGTTTCTGATGCATGGGGTCATGGGACCTGAGATTTACATTTCTTGTAAGTTCCCAGGTGATGTGCACCTACTGTGGGTCTGAGAACTCTACTCTGAGAACCACTGCTCTAAATAATACACTGTACACTTTTTTTGTTTTAATTAAGAGAGATTTTTTGCTATAAGGGTGCATGTGCTTGCCAGACAGAGACAGAGAGACAGAAAGTGAGAAATTACCCCCCAACAGGGATCCCTTCTCCTTCATTCTCCTCTTGCAATCCTGGCATGCACATACACATTCACTAGGTGTGAGTTTTAAGTTGCCGGGTCCAGGACTCGAACCACACTAGAGAGTCCAGCAATGTAACCATTATGAGAGTCCAGCAATGTAACCATTATGTCATCCCCTAATCTCAGCTTTCAGTATTGTATTTTCAGTATATACTTTTCATGGTTATACAATTGAAGTTAAACAATATAAAAAAATGTGAAAATATTTTTCACTTAATGTTTATCATGAGTATTTTTGTATTCCTTTTTTTAAAAAAAGAATGATTTATTTATTTTATTTTATTTTTATTATTATTTATTTATTTTAATTAACCAGAGAGGGACAGAGTGAGAGAGAGAGGGAAAGTGAGAAAGCAAGCCACCAGGTCCAGGATTCAAACTGTGGTTGGCCATGTGGGAGTCCAGTGCCCTTAACCACCACACCACCTGCCAGCCCGTATTATTATTATTTTTTAATTTGACCAAAGAGAGACAGAAAGAGAGAGAAATGGAAAGTGAGAAAGCAACCCGCCAGGTCCAGGGCTCAGACTGGTTGGCCATGTGGGAGTCCAGTGCCCTTAACCACCACACTGCCTGCTAGCTCCACAAAGTCTTCATTTCTAAAGCCTGATAAACATACCAGTGAATGGATGTTCAATAGTTTACTCAACAAATCCTCTATTATGATCACAGAGACTCCAATTTTTGCTATTCTACATAATATATTGATGATTTTTTTTATTTTTTTGCAAAACTCCTCATATTATTCGCTCTGGTCTGATTTCTGAAGAAGAATTAATGGGCCAAAGGGTCTGAGAACTTCAGTAGTTGTGATGCAGATTTGCAATGTTCTCAGGAAAGAGGGACTTCAAAGCATGATGGGATCACTGTCTTTAATCTTAGCGGGATTTTAAAACAATTATTTTCCCAACCTATTTTGAATAAACAAATTAGAGAAACATCAAATACGACCAGTGAGCTAGAAAAATTAAATGGTCATGAAAAAAATAATTGCCATGCCAGACCCATAGACTAATGGTTAAAGTAGTCAGATCACACATGGCCAACTACAGTTCCAGTCTCAGCCCGAGGCTTGAAAAACACAACAGGCACATGTGTGTGTGCCTAAAACCCTGGCAGGACAGAGAAGTGGAGGGGAGAGGGTTGTGGTGTGACCGTTGTCATGTTGCTGGTGCTTTCTTCTTTTCGCTCTCTGTCTGGTAAGTACATGTGCCACCCGGCAATTAAAACAAAACCAGAAAATTGCCTTGGATCTACAGAAACAATTTGCGTAGTGCGTCATATAAATAGCATTTGAAAATTGTTTCTGCACATACACAAGTATGTATAGAACATACAGAAATCCACTGATGGCAATTTTTTTCAGCCAAGAGCTTCAGATCACGGCATTAATAAAAATGATATAGTAGTGTATAATTAAGTTTGAGAACTACTTGATTACTAAAAAGATTCTTTTGGGGGGTACTGCTTCCTTATTTTAAAAAAGAATAACTTATTTTGAAGAAATACTAAAAGAATTCAGGAAATATATTTTTGGTGCCTTTCTTAGCCTGAAAGCAAAACAAAATGTTGACATGAGTTATCAATAGATGAAAGGATTATAGGTGAATTTTTCTCCCTTATATTTTTCTACATAGAGCATGTATTACTGTTATAATAGAAAGACAACAAGCTCTGCTTTACAAATAAGTAAATAGGCCCTAGCCACGCGGCACACAGGCAACACCACCACTTGAGAGACCAGAGATCACACAGAGGCCTGGGTTCAGTCCCTAAGCCAGCCCGAGCACTCCAGGCACGGTTGTATACACCTGTAATCCTAGCGGACTGGGAGGCTGGGGCAGGATTGTGACATGGTGAGAATTTGCCACAAATACCTTTCTTACGCAGTTTTGGTGGCACAAGAGGAAAAGGCCTGGACTGAAGTGCTGGAAGTCACAAGGCAACCAGAGTTTGAATCCCCAGCCTGGTCAGCCTGAAACACAATGGGCATTCGTGCAAGTGCCCAAGGCCCAGTGAGCTGGAGGCCTAAAAGAAGGGTCTGGTTATGCTGTGACCAGACCCGCCCTCTCTCACACATATGTGTACATGCTGTATCCTAAAGAAGAAAAAAAAATGTTAGTAATCATTTCTGTCTCTCTCCCTTTCCTTTCCTCTGTCTCTCCCTCTCTTTTATTCATAAAGGAAAACAACAACAGCAATGTAAAAAAAAAAAAATTAATTAAAAAAACTGGAGAAGGTATGAATTTATGGGCAAACTAGAAATGCTCCCAGAAGTATTAAGTAGTAGAAATAATCATCCACTACACAAGAAGTTTCACAGGACTCTAACAAGCAAACTTTGTTTTATGTTGTTGTTGTTTTTTTTTTTTTTCTAGAGAGTAGTAGGAAGTGGTGACTTACGCAAATGGTCAATGAATTCTGCTCTTTATTAGTAGTAAAAGCATTTCTCTTCATGCAAACTGCCGATGTGTATATTAACTTCTTAGCCAGCAGACAAAACACAGGGCCACTTTCAGTCCGCTTGTTTTGAACTCGTTTTCAGTGTGGTACTATGCCTAGTTTCATTTTTCATGTGTTAAAAATAAAGACATTGTGCACACTTAAACTGCCATGTAACACTATTCCCTGTAGAGAGAAATCCAGGAAAAGGCAGGTTAATACTGAACATTTTCTAAAGTGGATTAGTAAATAAAAGCCCTGAGCACCTCTGTGCTGGGTATATTATTTATATGGAGGTTTCAAGCACTAATCTCAGCATAGCGAAGCTCCACTAAGTTTCTTGCTGTACAGTGTTCGCAGATTTTGAGTCTCTCCTAAAAACAAACATTTAAATTTGATAGTAAAATGATTGTCAAGCAAAGAATAAGATTATGTCTCTGATTAATTAGTTAAATTTTTAAATACATAAGCAATGAAGAACTAACATGACTTTTTTAAGTAAATATTTTTAATTCCTATGATGCATCTGTACTGTGGAAGCTAGAATGTTTTGTGGGTTATCTCATTAATCCTCAGTTCACTTTGTAAGGTGGTACCAATATCTCTGGATGAGGAACCTAAAGCACAAATAATTCCAATAAAATGACCCTGTGACATTCGCCTCTCACACCGTGATCTTTTTAGTAGAGGAGATATCACTGTGGTTCCCTTTTCCTTTCCACTCACCTCCATGCAAATAGTGAAGAACAGAGTCACAAATACACAGAGACTACCACAGGCTTCTCTGCCCAACCTAGGCTTTCCGCACCTCAAGACTAAGGTCGCAAGCACACTCAGGTCTCCTGCATGACCTAATCTCCTTGTTACCAGCTCCTCTTCCTCTGATTCCACTCATCTTCAAGGCCCCTGAAATATGAATGACCAAGGAGGGTGTGGCACTGCCGGCACAGAAGGAAAAAGGCCTCTCTTTTTCAACCCGCAAAACCTCTCCAATCCAAACCACTGCAGAAGAAACTAATCAAATTAGTGAAAAGCTTGATTTCCAGTATACTTTTTTAATGCAATTGTATTATGCAATTGGAAGGATACTTTGTTAGTACTAATACTTGCTGGTAGAACTTAGAGGATGTCTTATGACAGTGTTCTGATAGGAGTAACTTGACCTGTCGGTTGTAACACTGTATATAACTAGCCTTTCTTGGGCCAGCCCTAGTATGGTGGTTAAGGTGGTTGAATTCCACATGGCTGACTAGGCAGTTGGCGTCCTGAACCAGTAACTTAAAAAACACACCAGGCTCAGGGACCAGTAGGTGACATGGTTAAGGTGCTTGGGCACTCCCACTTGGCTGACCATGTTTCGAGTACTGGACTTGGCAGTTTGCTTTCTCACTTTCCCTCTCTCTCTATCTCTCTCTGGTCAAATTAAAATAAATGAATGAATAAATAAAATTAAATAAATAATTATTTTTTTAAAGAAAATTCAAAAACAACAGGCTCATGTACATGTGTGCTCAAAATCTCAAGATCTCACTTTCTCTCTCTTTCTCTCTCTCCCATACCCTCTCTCAAAAGCATGAACCTCTAATAAAATTAAAAAGAAAAAAGCTTTTCTTAAGACAAAGCAAATTTCCTTGCCTCTGCCTTGCCCCCCAACACAGGAACCAAAGTGATTCTTGTTAAAAGATAGTCAGATCTTGTTTCTGCTTAAAGTCATCCCATGGCCTCCATCTTGTTCAAAATAAAAGGCAAAGTCCTGATCATAAAGTTTCTCAGTGTATCACCTGTAGAGACTTTTAAAACCTGTCTCTGATTACAGCCTGGGCTTGAGTCCTCTAAAAGGTCCAGAGTTGATTCACCTGCACAGCCAGTGTGGTGAACTACGGTCCTGCCTTATCTTACCTCATTTTCCACCATTATTCTGCTCACTCAACCAACTCCGGCCCTGGGATCCTTGCTGGAGCCTGGGCCTGGGCCTCCCAGGAGCACACCTTTCACATAAACCCAAGGCTCAGCCCTCTGTCTTGCCGGTCTTAGCTCAAATCTTACCTTTTCAGAGCGTGCCTACCCTCTGCACCCTCCACCCCTCATATTTTCTGCTTTGCCCACTTGCCTTATTTTTGTCCATAACAATAATGACTATCCAATATGTTTACTGATAAGTTTATTTCCTGCCCCACTCCACTGCACTAGAATGTAAACTCCACAAGGGCAGGAATCAGTGTCTGTTTTGTGCTTACATACCCCAAGAGCCTACATGAATACATAGTACTTAGTAGGTGCTAAATAACCAGCTGCTGAATGAATGAATGACTTAAAATTTCCTTGCCTTTTTTACATTAATCATTTACTGAGGGAGCCAGCAGGTAGCATGGTAGTTAAGGGCACTAGACTCCCTCTATAGCCAATCACGGTTCAAGTCCTAGACCCAGAGGCTTGCTTTCTCACTTTCCTTCTCTCCCTCTCTCTCTCTCATTCTCTGGTCAAATTTAAATAAATAAACAAATAAATAAGAATAAATAAAATTAGATTAAATAATTCTTTAAAAAAATTTACTGGGTAAACCCCATTTCCATAACTAAAACAAAACAACAATATATTTCAGCCTAGGCCCCGCTAACAATTTATTATAATGTTCAAAGTAGTGAAATCTAAGTTGAAAATCTTTTCTTCTATTTAGAGTTATGTTCCATTTTGACAAAATCAAATGCAATCCCTGAGTTTCAGCTTTACACAGAACATCATGTAGTTAACTGTTTATTCAGAGTGATCGGGGAATAACATATTCTGGGATCTGAACGGGATGACATACATTTACCATTCAAGAATTGCCAAGTTTCAAAAAATTAGAGTACATAAGGAAGCTCAGTTCAAATTGTCTTTGATTAGAAAACATTTCACAATTTAACTATGACTGGACATCATTATTACAAATATTATTTTAGCTTTCCGGATGAGTAGGTGTTAATCTCGGTAATGTTGCTGGTCACATGCCAAATAGCAGACATAGTGCTGGGCATGGGTGTGTGTATACCCAGACCTTGAGAGTTAGCAGCTTAACTCTGAAGCTCAATCTTCAGAACAAAAACTTAGAAAACAAGTCACGGGGCCAGCCAGTGGCATACTGGTTACGGTACCCGGATCCCACATGGCGACTGCATGGTTCAAGTCTGAGACCGGGTGGCATGAAATACATGCTGGGCAAGTGTGCAGGCATACCCAAAAATCCTGAGAAAAGAATGGAGCCTGGCCATCCCTCCTTGGGAGTGCCTTCTCACTCTTCCGCCTTCTCTCTTCCTATCTCTCTACAGCAGACATCTCTACCCTATAGCAATTTTTTTTAATATTTCATAGTTTTATATTATTTTTCTTCTCAAACATTTTTTAACTAATTAATTAATTTACATCCATTCCCTGAGCATCGTTACCATATACAAAATGTGATTTCCCATCCACAATAAACTGCATAGTGGCTTAATCATACACATTATCATCAATAATTTTCCATTTCTAGTTTCATATATATTTTTCCCCCTATTTCTCACCCTCTGCCATTTCCAACCCTCCTCCCACACTATCTCAGGTGTCCACAGTTGTTTTCCTTTCCTTTTTCCCTTCACATTTTATTGATTCAGAAATTTTCTTAAATAATCTAACCACTTTCAATAGCAAGCTCAGCTGATACATACATATCTATGAATACATGTCTGACTTTAGGCATGAAACTCTGAGTAGAATGAATAAACTAGCTAAGAATTTACCAACACCAGACCAGATCTCCAAGAAGTTCTGCAAGAACTTATACCAGGAAAATTAAATACAGTCACACAGAAATAAGAGTTTAAAAACTAAAAAAAAAAATGGCCAACTTAATCATGGGGACAAGTTTGGAGTTGAATATTATATCCCAGAACAAATTCTTAATAATATCTCTCTACTGTGCTTTTGCTATTTTGTAAACTTCCATTTACTTTTGTATAGCTGTTAACTATTTACAATTTTCTGTTTTCCATTCTAAGCTTTTCTTTGGTTAAAAACCGTAACAGCTTGGGACCAGCAGATGGTGTAGCAGTCATATCGCTGGACTTCCACTGGCAAAACGTGGTTTGAGTATCTTACCTGGTGGATAGAAACTCACACAGGGCACAAGTATGTGTGTAGCCAAAATCCTGAGAAGAGAATAAAGGAGAAGGGATTGTAGTGTGGCCATCCCCCAGGAGGGTGATTTCACACTTTGTCTCTCTGTCTTTGGTGAACACACTTGTCCTATAGCAAAATTTTCCTAAAAAAAAAAGTAACAACTTAAAGACAGAGGAGGTGAACCTTATTTATTGACATAGTAACTGAACTTTTAGGCATATAATAGCTACTCAGTAGATACATATTTGAATGATTAGGCAATAATAAAAGGAAAAAAGCCTTTGACACAACTATATCAATTTATCAAGAAGCATTTTTCACAAAACTGACTCTACTGGTCATATATTTTCATGTCAAATTTTATTTGAAAATATGCCATGAGACTCTTCGCCTTCTGGGATACCAGTTATCTGGATGTTTGGATGTTTGATGGTATCTAGAATTGCTTATATATTATTTTCATTATGGGGGGCAAATTTGTCAGTCTTCATGGTGAATTTTTCTAGGCCAGCAATTCTGTCTTCTACATCTGAGATTTGATTTTCTATATGATCTAGTCTGCTTTTAACACTTGCAAGGGAGGTTTTGACTTCCTGTATTATAGCATTCATCTCTAACAGGTCCATTTAATTCTTTTTTATAGTGTGTATTTCCTCTTTTAGATCTTGCAATAATTTCCTCACCTCCTGGAACTTGTCAGCTCTCTTCTCCTGCCTCTTCGGCCATTCATTGTCTCTCTTCTTTTCCATCTCTAGTAGCTTTGTCACTATGAATTTTCTAAATTCTTTATCAGACATTTCCATGAGTTTCATTGTACTGTCTGAGGATGAAGAGGAGTTATTCTTTTCCCTCAGAGGAGGAAAAACTTTCTTGCTTTCCCATATTTCTTGTGACCCTGCAGTGATTTCTAGTCATCCAATGGATGGAACATGTCTTCCTAATTCTTGAAGTTCAATCTGAGCTTTCAGAGGCATGCAGGAGGAGGTGATCTGCAATCTCTCTTCTGTTCTGTTTTCACTCTGTGCATCAGATTCAGTGGGAATAGAGGAATATTCTGACCCTAATCGTATTCAGATGTTTGGATCCTGTTCACTTGGACATGTCTAGACACTTAGTGCATAGAGGCTGAGCAGCCAATGAATAAAGATAAAGAATTAGAGAAAAGAAAAGATGAAGAAGAAACAAAAGAAAAAATGAGAAAGAAAAAAGATAATAAAAAACATTTGATTTTAATTTTAAAATGGAAAAAAAATGAAAGCCTTTGTTCCTTTACTAAATGGAATGGGGAAAGGCACCAATTATCACAATAAAAGAGGGACTTGAAAGCCCAGAGAATACTTTACCTTAAAATAAAATTGAAAAAAATTAAAAGTCACAGAGAGACCCAGCAAGACAGAGAGAGACAGAGAGAAATGGAGAGAAGGGGACAGAGGTAGCCCTACCCACTAGAAATGAATCAGGAGGAAGAAGTCTCAGCAGAACATCTTCATTTTTGGTCAAGGAAAGCAATAGTTCACAGCTCAAGTTTGGTATCCACCTCAGGATGCCCTGTAACAAATTTAAAGAGAAAAGAAAACAAATTATGAAGCAACATACCAATCAATTTTCTTTGTTAGATGAAGCTGTCAATCTGTACAGATGAAGATGTAAATTAACATAAATAGAAAATCATGGAAACTCTCTAGGAGAAAGTGATTGGGAACTGGATTTTGCAGAATTTGAAAGTAGTTATGTTAATGGATTCACTAGGCAGAAGCATGTTAGTAGAATGTTCATGTTTCAGTAAATATTTTACAAGTTCTAATTACCTTCATGTTGTAGGGCCTTGAATATCATAGATTGAACTCTGTATCATTAGTATCAGAAAATTGTTTCACAGCCAGGAGTCTATGTGAACCAAACAAGTTGAGATTAAAAAAGAAAAAAAAAAAAGGGCGGGGGGTGTGGACCTGCAGGTAGCATGGTGGTTAAGGTGTTGGACAATCCCACATGATAAACCACGGTTTGAGTCCCAGATCTGGTGACTTGCTTTCTCACTTTCTCTCTCTCTTTCTGTGTGTGTCTCTCTCTGGTCAAATTAAAATAAATGAATAAATAAATAGAATTTTAAAAAGAAGAAAAAGAAATAGCACAATTTTAGAGTAATTGATGCAACTTAAGTTATTAGTAGGTAAGGGACTGGCTATAAAGTAACAAGTTTAAACAATAAGATTATGCCAGGAAGCTTTTCTAGAATATTTGTTTACCTGAAGAAGAGAATAAAATAAATACTTATTTGTTTTTTAGTAGACAAAGACCCAGTTAAATTTATTTTTGGAACACCATCATTGTTGACAGTATTCTAATAGGTAGATTAAGGAGCATAGAAGTTACATATTGGTTGGGGTCATCAGATGGCATAGCAGTTACATTGCTAGACTCCCACACGGCTGACCATGGTTCAAGTCCCAGACCTGATGATTTGAAACTCATGCCAGGCACATGTGCGTGCATACTCAAAATCCCAGGAGGAGAATGGAAAAGAAGAGACAGTGGCATGGCCATCCCCCTGGGCGGGTGATTTCTCACTTTCTATCTCTCTGTCTCCCTCTGTTTCTTCAGCAAGTGCATGTGCCCTATAGCAAAAATCTCTCAAAAAAAAAAAAAAAGTTACATATTGAGTTGATACCCATAGCTCAGTGGTTAAGGGAGTTGGATCCCAGATGACTGACAGCCATTTGCCATTCAAATTCCAGCCACAGGAGCTTGGAAGGCATGCTGGACATGTGTGTGTGCATGCCCAAAATCCTGACACAATGGTGGAAAAATGATTGTGATATGACTACACTCCATTGGAGAGTGCTTTCTCTCTCATGCATGTGACCTCTGGCATTAATTTTTTTTTAATGTAAAAAGCTATATATTAAGGAATCCAATGTGTTTTCAGTTTGGAATAAAGGCACTCCTAAACTATCTATAGATCAATATACCTTAATTAAGTAACATGAGTTTATTCAGAAGTTAGTTTCTTCCTAGTTAATCATATGATCTATTTCCTTTGTCTTTCTCGAACAAAAACAGCATATAACCCAAGCCAATTACAAAAGTTTTCACTATTACTCAAAATTTGAGGATTGAATTAGAAATTTTTGAGCAGATTAATAAACTGATGTTTTCATGTATAAATCTTCACTAGTTTCCTGACTGGAATGTAGGCCAGTTAGGAGTTTCTGATGTAGTGGTGCTTCCCATAAAAACAACCATGTGAACTCCAGAAATTGCCTTTTCAGGTCAGTCTTCATGACAGCAGGCCTTTGCTTAGGAGGTCTAATCATGACAACACCAGAAAACTTTTTATTTCTTTCTCTTAGTTTAAAATTGGAGAAAGAGAGACTAGGAGCAAAGTGTAGATGGAGTTATTATATTTAGAAAAGTCACTGATTATGAAATGAACTTAAAATTTTTCTTACATGAAATATTGCATAAACTCGTTTTGTATAATTCTGTCATCTCATTTAGGGTGACTAGTAATCCTAATTCTAGAAAGAAGGCTGGAAACTGCAATTGACATTTTTTTCTTTTTGTTTGACTCATCTCCAATAAATTGTCATTAATTCACTTCTCATGTGTATTGTTGTTTATTTGCATGGATTTTCTGCTTTCAAAATAAAACTGGTTTCAGATGCTGCTGTGCTGGCTTGTTTGAATCTTTGCACGTTCCAATAGCATTTTCCACTGGAATGTTGTTGTATTAAATGAATAAAAGACCAGATGTCCCAGGTACGTTCAGTCTGGGTAAAGAAGGGCATATATTACAGGACTTTGATGCCTTCTTGCATAATTAATAAATTAAGGATCATGTCAGCTCTTAGAAATTATCACCTAAATGTAAGATGAACATAGTCTATTAAAGAGAAACTTATGATATCATTCAAAATGTTGTTAAATCACAGACAATATGAATTCATTTCCATCATCTGATAATGTAAAAAGTATCTTTATAAAAGTGGTTAATCTGCTATAATATAATTATTCCATTGCTGTAAAACCTCACTTAATCCAATAATGTCATAGAAACAATTGTTTCAATGGTAAAAAGGCAGATTAAAAACTAAAGAGTTTCAAATCTCAGTAACAATGTTACTGTCCCTGAAAAAAAGTAATACAAAATATATGAAGTTGTAAGTGAAGAGCCATCAAACCTAACCATTGCTGTGCAAATCCAGCATCTGATAGCATCTGTCTTTTGCTTAAGAGTAATGGTCTTAAGACAAGCAGATGGTGTAATAGTTATGTTTCTGGGCTCTCATATAGTGGACCATGGTTTGAGTCCCAGACAGGCCACTTAAAACTCACGCTTGGCACAAGTGTGCATGTGCCAAGATCCTGAGAATGGACGAGAAGAGATTGTGGCATGGCCATACCCCCTCTGGGGTGATTTCTCGCTTTCTGTCTCTGTCTTTCCACCAAGCACAAGCGCCCCATAGCAAAACTCTCTCTCAAAAATAAAAGAGTAATGGTCTTTGTTTTCTTTTAATCATCACCTATGTTCATTTGCTAGGGCTGCCATAACAGTAGCACAGACCCAGGTGGCTTAAACACCATTTTTTCCTAAAGTTTACTTAGTTCTTTCTATGAGAGTGAAAGAGAGAGACAGAAAGAAAAGCATGTTCAACAGGGCCTCACACTGTGATCCCCCTCCCAGCCTTCCCAGTCATCCAGCATCATGGGCACACGTGCCCAGTAAGTACAGGTCACCAGAGAACCAAACCCATGACCTTCCATATGGAACCAGCATCACTTGAGTAGCATGTATCACTGTGCCACCAGGCCAACCCAGAAATTTATTTTCTCACAATCCCAGAGGTTGGAAGTCCAAGATTAATGTATTGGTGGGGTGGGGTCCTTCTAAGGGCTATAAGGGAAGGATCTGCTCCAGGCCTCTCTCTAGGCTTGTAGATGGCTGCCTTTTCCCTGTGCCTTCACACAGCCTTCCTCTGTACCTACCTGTGTCTCGATGTCCTCTTTTACAAGGATGCCAGTCACACCAAATCAGGGTCCACCCTAATGACCTAACTTTATCTTTACCTCGTCAAAGACACTTTCTCCAAATGTTAGGACAGGAGTGAGTGAATGCTGAGGAGACGCAATCCAGCCTACAACATCAGCACACTCAATGTTTCTAACATATTGTTCTTAGGGCACTTTGCTCTTTTGATAAGCAAAGTAAAGCAGCTGCATTGGTTCAATTACGGCTCTTTCCTCTGTCTAATCCCAAGATTATGTATAGCTTGGTATCTAACTAGTAACACACTGCATAACGTAAACTATGTCCCCCAAGACGCACAATTGTCCTTAAAATGAAGAGAAAAATGCCTATACATTGAAAAGGCACTTGAGAGTCAGTAAACCTGAGTTCTCAAGAGCAACTTTGTGACTCAACTTCTCTGAATTTTACTTTCCTTGGAGAATTATGACAATCAGCTAAGGCTAATGTAGGAATGCAATGAAAACTATAAAATGTTGTATACGTAAAAGGTGGTTTTTTTAACCATTTTAGGTGAACTATAGCATAGATACAAGAAAGCACTTAATCATGTCACGTAAAATACAGTTTCGTTTCTTCCTTTCCAGTTATTATACTTTTATTTTCCCTTTTCACCAAACTGTATTACCAAAACATCCAGTACAAAGTTAAATGGAGTTTTCATCATGAGTTCATGTTATGGGGGGGGGGGGGGGGGGGGATAAAAAACATACT
>NW_006160128.1:801294-808668 GCF_000334495.1 Tupaia belangeri chinensis
AATCATGTTTTGGTTTGTGTGGGGGGTGGCGGGGGCTTAAAATATACTCCAGGTTCACCGGAGAAGTTTGTGAAATATCTGATTTATTTCCTTTGTAAATGTTTAACAGAGGCCAGCAAAGCTATGTAGGCCTCTAGTTAGTCCTTTGAAATTAGTCTGTTGGATATTTTTTCTCTACTCACATTCAAGACTGTTTTGTCGCTGCTTTTCTACTGTTTAGCTATAATGGGTCTCAGTGAAAACTTTTTAAAAATGTATGTGACTTGAGATTCTATGGGAACTCATAATCTATGGATTGGTATATTTCATCAGTTTGAGAAAATGCTTAGTCATTATTTCCTCAAATGTTATTTTCTCAAATGTTCCCATTTTCCTTGTCCTCTCCTTCTGGAACTCCATTTAAACATATGTTACATCTTGCAGTATCCTCTACACGCCTTATTCTCTTTCTTCTTGTTTCTTTATGGTATTCTCAGGATAATTTCTTTTTTTAAGAGAGAGATTTTTTGTTACAGGGCGTTTGCACTTGCCAGAGAGACAGAAAGTGTGAAATCCCCCCCCAGTGGGGATGACCATGCTACAATCCTCAGGATTTGGGGCATGAACACACACACACCTAGCATACGTTTTGAGCTTCCAGTTCCAGTATTCAAACCACAGTCGGCCATGTGGGAGTCCAACAACGTAACCACTATGCCATCTGCTGGTCTCTATTCTCAGGATAATTTCTCTGACCTGCTTTATAGTTTACCGATTCTTTAGTTGCCTCTGATCTAGTGTTGACTCCAACTACTAAGTTCAAATTTATATTGATGTATTTATTTACTTCTGGTAATTATACTTGACTGTTTCAAATATGTCATAATTACTCTCCTTGGTTATTTTTGTGCCTGGTTGTTTTCAACCAGGCACCGCACACTGCATTTGTAAAAGTTTTTACAAGAGGGGCCAGCATGTGGTGTGGTGGTTAAGGCAGCTGGACTCCCACGTGGCCGATGGTGGCTCAAGTCCCAGACCTGGCAGCTTGCTTTCTCACTTTCCTTCTCTCTGTCTCTCTCTGGTCAACTTCAAATAAATAAATAAAATAATGACATTTAATAAAAATAAAATAATTCTTTAAAAAAAATTTTTACAGGAAAACCCCCCAGGGGAGATGGCCACGCCGCAATCCCTTCTCCTCCATTCTCCTCTTGGGATCTTGAGCACGCACGCACACACACCTGGCATGAGTTTAAGCCACCAGGTCCAGGACTCGAACCGTGGTGAACTACATGGGAGTCCAGCAACATAGCCATTACACTCATTGCTGGTCCCAAGGGGCGCACCCATGATTTAACTTCACAGTTTGAGCATACTCTGAACTTCAGTTCTTGCCTTCCAAATCCTCAAGCCTGACAAAATAAAGATTCTAATTTTTCAGGATCTAGTTTTAATCTTCCTTTTTAGAAAATGGCTTCAAGACAAACATGATTTCTTTTTGCTTTTCTTTTGGGATTCTCATTTTTCTACCAGGTTTGGCCTTAAATTTTCTTACTGTCTTGTTATCTCGTCAGTGTTGCAAAGAGAACCTTAAAATATTAGTTCTAGCCTTTTTAGTTGTTTTCATCTGGAAGAGGATGGTTTGAATAAGTTAGTTTATCATTTTTGTAAATAGAAAAATCTCATATAGGACATTATTAAAGAAAATCTGCTGGGAATGCTGAGGTCTCTCACATAATTCTTATGAGAATGGTTCAAGGTAGGTTTTATCCTTATTTTAAGGTAAAAATGGCTAAGTAACTAAGTCAAGGTCAACTGCCCACTAGGTAACTGGTAGTCCAGAGTTGAACACAGGTATTTCTAGTATCAAATGGCTATTTTCATTTTAGCATATTGGTCTTTCTCCCCTTTATTCCTTTTATTTTGATATTTTTTTCAAACAGTCAGGAAACTTGTGAGAATAATATAATAAGCATCTGCACTTAGATAATCTAAGATATTTTGCACTTAGATTCACCAATCAGTAAAATTTCCACAGATGCTTCTTCTTTTCTCTTCTCCTCTCTTTTCTTCTCCTCTTTCTCCTTCCTATTCCCCTCCATCTTTTCCTTCTTCTCCTCTTCCTTCTACCTTCCTTTTCTCTACCACATGAGAGTTACGTGCAAACAGTTTGATAGTTCATCCCTGTTCTTGTCCATTTTGTTGCAAATAACAGAAAATACCTGAAGCTGGGTAATTTGTTAAAAGTTGAGGAGACACAATTCATCTTTTTTTTTGGAGAGATTTTCACTGTAGGGCGCGTGCACTCACCAGACAGACAGAGAGAGACATAGAGACAAAAAGCGAGAAATCACCCCCCAGGGGCATGGTCACGCTGCAATCCCTTCTCCTCCATTCTCCTCTCAGGATCTTGGGCACGCACACACACGTGCCCGGCATGAGTTTTAAGCCACCGGGTCCGGGACACGAAACGTGGTCGATTACGTGGAAGTCCAGCGACATAGCCATTAC
Organism: Tupaia belangeri chinensis; assembly: GCF_000334495.1. Taxonomy (NCBI): domain Eukaryota; kingdom Metazoa; phylum Chordata; class Mammalia; order Scandentia; family Tupaiidae; genus Tupaia; species Tupaia belangeri. Next base: position 803,785 of record NW_006160128.1, read on the forward strand.
GCTAATTGCTGGTTCCCCAGACACGATTCATCTTATAGTTTATCCAGTTCATGGTTTGGAGGTCTGAGTTGCAGGACTCACAAGTGCTAAGAGTTGGTGGGGTCCTAAAGATATGCAAGGAAGGCATCACATGGTGAGAGAGCAGGTGTGCACCTCTGTGTCTACATGCACGTCTGTCTCATCCTTCTCATAAACTCATCAAGAGTCAGTCATAGGGAACCAGCAGTTGGTATAATGGCTATGTCGCTGGACTCCCATGTAGTCGACCGCAGTTCCAGTCCCAGACCTGGTGGCTCAAATTCACGCCAGGCACGTGTGCGTGCGTGCCCAAGATCCCAAGAGGACAATGGAGGAGAAGGGATTGTGGTGTGGCCATCCCCCCTGAGGGGTAATTTCTCGCTTTCTGTCTTTCTGTCTCTCTCTGTCTTTCTGGCGGGCGCACGTGCCCTGTAGCAAAAACCTCTCCACATCAGGTGTGTATACAGAATGAGTCATAGAGACCCTGTCCTTATCAGTCGATTATAAACTCCAAAGACCCTGGTTTTCAATGGTATAATTAGATCAAGTTTATAACTCCTTTCATTCTATTACAATCAAATTTCTTTTTTTTTTTTTCTTTAAGAGAGTTTTTTGCTATAGGGTACATATGCTCACTGGAGAGCTGAGGAGGGACAAAGAGATAGAAAGCAAGAAATCCCCCACACACACACGCCACAATCCCTTCTCCTCCATTCTCCTCTCGGGATTTTGGGCATGCATGCACATGCACCTGGCCTGAGTTTTAAGTCTGGAACTCAAGCCATGATCAACTATGTGAGAGTCCAGCAATGTAACTATTATACTATCTGCTGGTCCCATCTATTACAATCAAATCTCAACACTTGAATTTTGGGGGAAACAAACCATAACAACCCTTAATACTTAATCACATAGTTCCACCCCTCCCCCCCCAAAAAAAATAAGAACAGTCTTTTACATCTACAGTGAAATTATCACTCTGAAGAAAGTTAATATTTATAGAGAGCCATTACCAAATATAAAATTTATTTTAAATCCCCAGTGTCCCAATAGTAGTCTTTATAACTATGCTGTTGTCTTATCTAAGATCCAATCAAGGATCGTGCGTTTCATTTAGTTGTCACACCAATGACTTCTTAAGTTAAAAATAAATAATTAGAATGGGACCAACAGGTGGCATAGTGGTTAAAGCATTGGACTCCCACATGGTTGACCATGGTTCAAGTCCTAGACCCAGCTGCTTGAAACTCACGTGGGATGTGTGTGCATGTGTGCTCAAAATCCCAAAAGGAGAATGAAGGAGAAGGGATTGCAGTGTGACCATTCGCTCAGGAGTGATTTCTCATTTATTTTTTGTCTCTCTGGTAAGTGCACGTGCCCTATAGCAAAAATCTCTCTAAATAAATAGAAAAAGATTTGATAAGATGTGGACACTCAAATAATGATTTGGTGAGAAGAGAAACTTAAACTTTTTAGTTCATACTCTGCTGCATTGTTACAATTTTTTAAATGAACATGCAAAAATGTATGAAATTTCTTTAAAGTGTATTTATTTATTTATTGAGAGAGAGAGAGAAAGAGACACCTCCATCATGGTCTTCATGCCACAAACCACCCTCAGCCCCAGCCAGCCAGGATCACAGGCAAGCGCACGAGTGAGTACACAGCGTGTGGAAGAAGACCTCAGGATGTGAACCCAAGACATTCCCATGTGGCTTCAGCATTGTAAACTGTAAAAGATCATATTTTAAATAATTTATGTTATTCAGGAAATATCGACACTTCTACTTCATACATTTTCTTACTATACTGCAGGTTTCCTGCTTATTAAAAAAAGATTTGAATTTTATAGCCAAAATATGACAGTAACTTAAATGTCCACCAACCAATTAATAGTTCTTTGTTGTTGTTGTTGTTGTTGTTGTTGTTGTTGTTTTGGAGAGGTTTTTGCTATAGAGTGCGTGTGCTTGCTAGACAGATATAGAGAGACAGAGAGACAGAAAGAAAGAAATCATCCTCCAGCGGGGATGGCCATGCTGCAATCCCTTCTCCTCCATTCTCCTCTTGGGATCATGGCCACGCACGCACACACGCCCGGCATGAGTTTAAGCCACCGGGTCCAGGACTCGAACCTCTGTCGACTATGTGAGAGTCCAGGGACATAGCCATTACACTAACTGCTGGTCCCATGAATAGGTTTTTTAATGTAGTGTATACATGCACAGGAATAATATACAGCTTTAAAAGGAAATTTTGTCATTTGTGACAACATGAATGGAACTGGGGTACATTTTACTAAGACAAATAAACCAGGCACAGAAAAACAAATACTTTTTCATCTCACTTATCCCTAGATCCTAAAATATAAATAAATAAATAAATAAAAAGTTCATCTCATCTCATGGGAACAGAGTACAAAGGTGGTTACTAGGGCTGGGAGGGAGCAACAGGATGAGGAAAGAGAAGATATTGATCAAAGGGTACAAAGTTTCAGTTAGACTGGAGGAATAAGTGATCTATTGTGCTGCATAGTAAACACAGCTAATAATAATGTATGTTTATTTCAAAATTGCTGAGAGATTTTTAATGTTCTCACCATAAACAAAAAGAAACAGGATCATAAGGTATTGCATATGACAATTAACTTGATTGAATCTTTCTGTAATGTATACATAGATCACAACACAATGACAAATATGCACAATTATTCCTTATTAATTAAAAATAAATAACTAAATTTGGTTTTCTTTTTTTTTTTCTTTTTTTTTAGAGAGGTTTTTGCTCTAGGGCACGTGCGCTCGCCAGACAGAGAAAGAAAGAGAGACAGAAAGTGAGAAATCACCCCCCAGGGCAGATGGCCATGCTGCAATCCCTTCTCCTCCATTCTCCCCTTGGGATCTTGGGCATGCACGCACCCGTGCCCGGCGTGAGTTTTAAGCCACCGGGTCCGGGACACGAACCGTGGTCGACTACGTGGGAGTCCAGCGACAGAACCATTACGCCGATTGCTGGTCCCTAAATTTGGTTTTCTGTGACAATACATTAGTTTCTAAAATTCTGAAAACAATTATTTCTCTTTCATGTGGAATTATCAATTTACTCTGTTTTTTTTTTAAAAGTAGACCCATAAACTTTAAATATGCAAAGAAGCCATCGGTACTAAATCATGATCTAATTGAAAGGCAAAATTCATTTTAGGTGATTTCTCAGGTATTAGATGCATAACCGTTCTAATATTTTGAAATTAAATGGCCAGTTTTCTAGGTAACTCTGAAGAACACGTGCCATTCTTTGAAAAGCAACACCTGAGTGTTCAAATTACAAGGCGTTATTTCAAATCAAGACTCTACTACTCGGCAAATGTCTAACTTTGAACCAGTCATTTAACTTCTTTGAACTTTGATTTCTTTATTTATAAGTTGGAGATTATAGTGCTTATTTTCTGAGTTTTTTTCTAAGAAAATTTAGTACATGGAAGACAAGTTAGAGATTATAGTATTTTTTCTGAGTTTTTTCTAAAAAAAGTTAGCACATGGAAGACGTATTTGCAAAGTTGAGGTTACACACAAGCACACAACGTTTCAGATGCAAATCTCATAAAATATTATGTTCTCCCATCTAACAAAACCTGTTTGAGAACTCTGAAGATAACCTCGGCTAAGAGGGATTAATTCCATAACTGGCTCAGTACATTCCTTCTGCTCATGTTATTTTTGAACTTAAAAAAAAAAAGCATATCTCTATTATTACTATCAGTGATAACTTTAAGAATTTTTCTTTAAAAATCTTTCTGCTCTATTAAGATAGAGCTTATTTTTCTTCTTGATTGCCGAACTATTAATATTCTTATGCATTTCATTTATGACAGAAAACAAAAAGTACTAAAGTGGAAGAGAAAAACTATATAAAAATCTGTTTGATTTTAGTGGAAATTTTTTTAATCTGTTGGTATAGAACTGGTTTGAAGTATTAATTTTGGTTAAGAGACTACAGTCATTATGTTGATATATATTGGCCAGCTGGTCTTAGCCACTATTATAATCCATATCAGAAAGTTAATGTTCTGATAATGTGGTACTAATGAGAGCAAACCTATTCATCCTGTACCCAGGTTTTGTGGTGTGGTGGTTAAGGTGCTGGACATTCCCACATGGTCAACCACGGTTCAAGTCCCAGACCCAGTGGCTTGCTTTCTCACTTTCCCTCTTTTCCTCTTTCTCTCTCTCTTTCTTTCTGTGCCTCTCTTTGGTCAAATTAAAATAATAAAATGAATGAATAAATAAAATTAAATAAATAATTCTTTTAAAAAAAAAAAATGAAGTGGGTCCAGCCGCTATGGAGCAGCAATTATGCAAGTGATCTGCAATGACAGAAGCCTCCTGGTACAATTCAGACCCCTGAGGTGGCCTGAAAACACGTCGGGTTGGCATACAGACAACTCAAAATCCTGAGGAACCCGAGAGCTGGTGATGGGATAGAGAAACAAGATCTTGTCAAGGGTTTTTCCCCCTGTTCCTCTCATGTGTGTTCACACACACTCTCTAATCATTTCAAAAAAAAAAAATGAATTAAGCTAAATAAAGCCATACTTTGTAACTTTCTTGCTAGATGAAGATTCTAGATGAAGACAAATTTTTTACTTATTAATTTTGAAGAACTTTTGTCTTCAAGCATTAACTATATGGGAACAGTGTCTCGTTTAGGACTAGGAAAAATCCTCTAGCTTCAGGTAGATGGGTTCATCCTAAAATGTCTATGAATTGTTAATGGTTATTCTAATTCCCTTTTTTTTTAAACCTTATTTTTATGTTTGACTCCAAAAGCTTAAAAGGTCTTAATTCCTTTACGTAAAAGAAAGACACAGCA
>NW_006160128.1:809495-815263 GCF_000334495.1 Tupaia belangeri chinensis
AGGAATGGTTTTGATCGATGAGCTGTGCTTGCTGAATCATGGGAGTAAGGTTCACTGGAGTCAGATCATTCTGACTGTGGAAATGATTCTGCCAGTAACTCTGAACTTGAGAAAAGTCACTTCGCTTTCCAAGGGAGTTGGGTGAATAGTTCTCTACAATCCCTTCTAGTCATAAAATTCTGAAGTGGGTTATTTTAAAATTCAATGTAGGGCTGAGAATGACTCTTTCCTTCAATCTCTTCCTGATTCAGTGTTAGTCCTCAGAATGCAAAGACAAGTTTCATGCAAGTGTCATGGACCTAAAACTATCTTTTTCCCTAGGGTCCTGACAGACCCAGTGTCAGACTGTGGGAATTTACCCTGAGAAGATAATGGCAGGAAGAGTGACCTGAAGGGGGTTGGGAGGAAGTAGGGCAAATCAGTACCAATGATCTTAGGGTCAATGCCTAAGTCATTGATGTGCAGTGTTCTAGGCTCTCCATCTGGCTGCATGGAAAGGGAGAATCCTGACTCAGTTACTCAAGTGCCCCGGATGCATGTTGGCAAAAATGAACCTAAGTGCCAGTTGAAATTGCTGTATCAGGGGCTATCCCACTTAGGGCTCAGGGAATTTTGCTGTGGGGCAACCCAGATAAAGCATGAGTGATGACAAAAAGTCAACTTCCTTCTCGTTCTTGGAATTATTATGAACAGGATTAATCAGCTGAGGCCCATGCTGGGCGTGGCTAGAGCCACATCTCTGTGGGAGAATGGGCACTTTTGGCACAGTGGTCAGCAACCTCAGGTCTTCACCCACTAGTGGCAAATCCCTGGCACCTGAGGCAACATAGACCAGAAGGCATGACAAAGAGCCAGCAGTTACACTATAACCTCCAGGGACGTTTGGATTATCACTCCACAGTAAAAGAGGAACTACTACAACGCCGAAAAGTCTGCTTAGTTAAGTGATTGGGCCTGCATACACAGGTGCCCAGTGTTTTTGTTGTTCTTATTGTTTTAAGGTTTTTGCCACAGGGCATGTGTGCTTGCCAGAGAAAAGGAGAGGAAAAGCGAGAAATCACCCTCTGGGAGAGGACCTGCTGCAGTCCCCTCTCCTCCATTCTCCTCCCTGGATTTTTGAACATGCATGCACACACACACCCAGTGTGATTTTTAAGCTGCCGGGTTTGGGACTCGAACCTCAATCAGCTATGTGGGAGTCCAATGGCTTAACATCTATTCCACCTGCTGGCCCTGTCTGGTATGCTTTATAAGTTGCCAGGGCTAGAACGCAAATTGCAGTCAGCCACGTGGAATCCAACTCCCAATGCAAAGCGCTTCACCCCTGTGCTATGTGACCAGCCCTGGAGCCTCTTTTTTAAGAACGTTAATCTCATTAATCAACTCCCAAAAGACAGCTCCTCTCAACATCACCACAGAAAGTAAGTTTCACTTTGAATTTTGGAGGGCCACAGACATTCATGCTATGGTATAACAAGATGTTTTAAGGCTTGGAAAGATGTGGATAATGAAAGGTGCAAGCCACCAGCTGCAAAGGGGTACAGCTGGCCAAGGTCTCAGCTATGCTTGGCCAAGGCCAGGCTTCCAGCTAATGACTGACTTGAGGTACCAGTGCAGGCCTGTTTTCTGGAGACATGCACCTTTCTGATGGCCACCCTTCCTTCAAGGACTCCTGGGGCCTTGATGAACATTCCCTACATGACACAGCTGTCTAGGATGCTATCTAACTTCCCATCCCTTTCTGCTTTATTCACAATCAGACTTCCAGCACCATCGGATACCTCACCCATCTTCTCCCTCTTTTCTCTCATGGGTGTTCTCCTAGTGAAATTCACATACATCTTGACATCTGCTTCTCTGGAAACACACATGATAATGTGTTATTCCACTTGGATGAAAAATGTATGTGTGTGTATATTTACATTAGCTATTTCTAAATACACATAAATACACTGACACATATATCTACATATATTTTTTTAAAAAGTGGTTCTCTGCGTAGAGTGATTACACGTAATTTTTAGCTTTGCTGTATTTTCTAAAGTTTTCTTATAGTAAATATGTGTTATTGTGCAATAAGAAAAAAATGGATTTTTACATGTTGCTGTTAGTTTCATCAGTGACCTATTTAAAGACTGTACTTGCGGGAACCAACAGTTAGCATAATGGCTATGTCGCTGGACTCCCACGTAGTCGACCACGGTTCGCGTCCCGGACCCAGTGGCTTAAAACTCACGCCGGGAGCGTGTGCGTGCGTGCCCAAGATCCCGAGAGGAGAATGGAGGAGAAGGGATTATTGCGTGACCATCTGTCCTGGGTGGGTTATTTCTCGCTTCCTGTCTCTATGTCTCTCTCTGTCTGGCGAACGCACGCGCCCTATAGTGAAAACTTATAAAAATAAATAAATAAATAAAAATAAAGACTGTACTTTTTCATTCATTCGTTTCTTCACTGAAACATTTGCTCTGCTGATTACAGGCTAGACATTGTGCTCGGGCCCATGGTGGGTGCAAAAGGAAAGACAAAGCAGTGAAGTCAAGGAAGAGGGGATATAAATACAGATGAGTAACTGCCCCGAGAGAGACACACAAAGTGTGTGCTATGAGGGTGCCAAAGATGGAAAGAGAAGCGTTGTCCAAGAGTGGGGAAAATGGGTGCAGAGGTAGCATTTCATCTAGACACTGAAAGTAACTTTTCTTCACTTGAGAATGTTGTTGAATCTCTGCAGTTTCAATCACGGTTTGGAAGAGCTTCTCAGCTGGACAGTTTGTGAGCACTCTCTCATATGCCCGGGCACAGGTACCACTGTTCACGGCACACATACACCCACCCTCCACCCTTTTTTCCCACCCACTAGCTTTCTCCAGTGAAGGTTTCCTTACCATTCCAGCTCTAAATTGAAATTGAGATGTCTTATCTGAAGCTACTGCAACCTTGGTTTTAAGGCCACCTGGTGTAGCTTCCTCAAATTCTCTCAGTGTGAAGGAGTTCATAATTTTTAAAGATGCTTTTGGTTTTTAGACTGATCACATCTCTATTTTAACTGATGTGGGCTTTGCCAGACAGCCCAGCTTCCTGTTGGCTCTTCTTGTTCCTTCAGTAACAGAAGTCTGAGAATTCAGTCTTGAAGTTTCTGTTTTAGTCAGATCAATGCCTTTCTGGAGCTTCAGAACTTGGACATATCTGGGCTCCCCAGAGAAAGACATGTTATGGAACAAATCTTATTCTGGTAGGTAAAAATATACGGGGGGTGGTTTTTGGAGCCAGCAAGCGGCATGGTAGTTAAGGTGCTGAATTCTCACATGGCCAACAGCAATTCAAGTTCTGGACCCGGCAGCTTGAAAATCACAGCGGGTGTCTGTGTATACATGCCCAGAATCCCAAGAGGAAAATGGAGGAGAAGGGATTGCAGTGTGGCCATTCCCCCTAGAGGTGATTTCTCCTGTTCTCTCTCTCTGTCCCTCTCTGCTCCCTTTGGCAAGCGTACATGCCCTATGGCAAAAACCTTACAAAAAATAAATAAATAAAAGACAGGAATCTTTAAAAAGTTCACTTAGAAATGCAAGTTAGGGGAAAAATCTATGCACAGATTTCAGTTTGTACCAAAATAAACTTGTACTTTAAATCCAATTATCCACAAACTTTTTTAAGTTTCCTAATAGAAGAAACAGCAAAAGGCTTGATTCTGATATTCTGCCTTCAGTTCACAAAGCAAGTAGACTTTACAAACACATAACACATACATACATGATTTCTCTACAGAGAAATGCAAGTGACCCAGGATCAGGATCCTGTGGGATATCCCATTATTGTACTTAAAAGACAAGACTTGCTTGTTTCAAAGTAACTTAGTACTACAGATTCTCCAAGTTTGGAAACACCACTTGGGAGATACTGAAAATCATTTTATCATGAATTGAATGCCTTTGTTTCTGTTCAGATAGCTTTCTGAAATGCTGATTATTAGTATAAGTGGGGTGGAGATGGGGAGGGAGTATGCATTACTAACCTAATCTAATGTCAAATTCTGCTACATGAGGCTAGAATGTTACTTGGCACACTGCAAGCTTAAAATTAAAATACAGCAATAGCTTGTCACTGTGAATACATTTCCTCTTTCCAAGGGCCCTCTCCAAATCTCACAAGACCCGTTCAGACTCAGGAAGCATTGACCATATAAAAGCTTCTCCTAATCATTTCCTTATCTCAAATGTCCTGCCTGTTCTTTAACAGATGAGTTGACAGAGACTAAAAATCCTGACATTATCATGTGGAAAGAAAAGTAGCACCCTTTTTTCCCACCCACTAGCTTTCTCCAGTGAAGGTTTCCTTACCATTCCAGCTCTAAATTGAAATTGAGATGTCTTATCTGAAGCTACTGCAACCTTGGTTTTAAGGCCACCTGGTGTAGCTTCCTCAAATTCTCTCAGTGTGAAGGAGTTCATAATTTTTAAAGATGCTTTTGGTTTTTAGACTGATCACATCTCTATTTTAACTGATGTGGGCTTTGCCAGACAGCCCAGCTTCCTGTTGGCTCTTCTTGTTCCTTCAGTAACAGAAGTCTGAGAATTCAGTCTTGAAGTTTCTGTTTTAGTCAGATCAATGCCTTTCTGGAGCTTCAGAACTTGGACATATCTGGGCTCCCCAGAGAAAGACATGTTATGGAACAAATCTTATTCTGGTAGGTAAAAATATACGGGGGGTGGTTTTTGGAGCCAGCAAGCGGCATGGTAGTTAAGGTGCTGAATTCTCACATGGCCAACAGCAATTCAAGTTCTGGACCCGGCAGCTTGAAAATCACAGCGGGTGTCTGTGTATACATGCCCAGAATCCCAAGAGGAAAATGGAGGAGAAGGGATTGCAGTGTGGCCATTCCCCCTAGAGGTGATTTCTCCTGTTCTCTCTCTCTGTCCCTCTCTGCTCCCTTTGGCAAGCGTACATGCCCTATGGCAAAAACCTTACAAAAAATAAATAAATAAAAGACAGGAATCTTTAAAAAGTTCACTTAGAAATGCAAGTTAGGGGAAAAATCTATGCACAGATTTCAGTTTGTACCAAAATAAACTTGTACTTTAAATCCAATTATCCACAAACTTTTTTAAGTTTCCTAATAGAAGAAACAGCAAAAGGCTTGATTCTGATATTCTGCCTTCAGTTCACAAAGCAAGTAGACTTTACAAACACATAACACATACATACATGATTTCTCTACAGAGAAATGCAAGTGACCCAGGATCAGGATCCTGTGGGATATCCCATTATTGTACTTAAAAGACAAGACTTGCTTGTTTCAAAGTAACTTAGTACTACAGATTCTCCAAGTTTGGAAACACCACTTGGGAGATACTGAAAATCATTTTATCATGAATTGAATGCCTTTGTTTCTGTTCAGATAGCTTTCTGAAATGCTGATTATTAGTATAAGTGGGGTGGAGATGGGGAGGGAGTATGCATTACTAACCTAATCTAATGTCAAATTCTGCTACATGAGGCTAGAATGTTACTTGGCACACTGCAAGCTTAAAATTAAAATACAGCAATAGCTTGTCACTGTGAATACATTTCCTCTTTCCAAGGGCCCTCTCCAAATCTCACAAGACCCGTTCAGACTCAGGAAGCATTGACCATATAAAAGCTTCTCCTAATCATTTCCTTATCTCAAATGTCCTGCCTGTTCTTTAACAGATGAGTTGACAGAGACTAAAAATCCTGACATTATCATGTGGAAAGAAAAGTAGTTCAAAGAAAAAGAAAAGAAAAAAAAAAAA
>NW_006160128.1:815445-830898 GCF_000334495.1 Tupaia belangeri chinensis
AAAACCCTGAAATATCATGGGGAAAAAAAAATAGTTTAAAAAAAAAAAAAAAAAAAAAAAAAAAAACAATAGAACACAAAGTTCTTCAGTGAAATGCTGACTTTGAGTGAAACATAGACAAAGCAGTTATTCATAAATCTGAGGTAACAGTCTTTTCAATTTTATTTAAAGAAATGCTATAGTAGCTGAAACTGGAGTCTAGAAGTATTTCCTTAACATGTCATTTTTTCCTCCAATTCAGATACATAGACTTATTATTATAAAGTTCTTTAGGATTCCTAAAGTTTTCCATTTTATGATAGCAAGCATTTCAGCATTTATTTTGAAAAAGAAATGTTTAGAAAATTTTGTAAATTTTCTAGTCAGTAAACCAGTAATTATGTCTAGGAACATGAGAAGGATCCAGTGCCTCCCCTTATCCCCGTCTCCGAGTACCACAGCAATCAAAGTATATTTTCATTTTTTAAAGATTCTATGGAAATTTTGCGCTAAGGATTGAAGAGGAAGGGAAAGGTGTTCAGGGTTTGGAGTGGAGGGCTACTCTGCAGGTTTATGAAATCTGACCTAAGCAGTCTTATTGAAAAATGGCTATTGGCTGAGTTTCATGCTCAGCCTGGGTTTCTTGCTCCTGGGTTCACAGGAGCAAGAAAGTGGGTGGTGGGGACAGGAAGAGGAATCTCTGTATGTACAAAGACACAAGGCATGAACAATGATACAAAGGTCATTATCCCTACTTTGTAGTTCATAAACTTTTTCATCTAATTGTTTTCAAATGCGGGTCTCTATACAACCATCATTATACTTCTGTCTGTTTTGTTTCCAGATCATGGTTGGGACCTATTTGAAATCATAGATTCTTTACAATAACGCCACAGTCCCCCGAGTCTACCCTCTCTTTAGGCCCCAAGATCTGAGGCTGAGACATAGTTGTTTTCTGTTCATCGATGGATAGCCAGTGGGTCACAGAGCAGCTCTGTTGAAGTTATGGTAGGCTCTGGAGTTTCACAGAAGGCTGGCTTGAATTGTAGTCAAGACTTAATGTCCAGGTAAAAGGACAAATACAGTAAGATTCAACAAGGATAGGAGAAGAGTGACAGGACAAAGGAAGTACTTCTCTTGCACCCTAAGCTCAGTATTTGTAGAAATGTACCAAATTTTGGGAACTGTTAAGCCAATGGCAAACCAAGGCAAAGGCAAACTCCTCACCTCCCTTCATCCTGCCTTAGTCCTACCCCTGCCAAGGAGCTTACTTTGAAAAGGCCAAGGCTACTCGGGTATTTGTCTGCCCCCCTGTCAAGGTTCAACTCTTTTCATCATTGCGGAAAGGAGGTCAGTTCTCTGTAACTGTCATTTTGTTCCAAATTCTTAAAATATTTTATTATTTGCTAAGGTTTCCCTACTAACTTAGGACAGGAAAACAGATGAATGTGAAAAACCTGAAAAATTATAACAAAGTTTCTGTTACTATGACTTCATCATGATCTGGTTAAACAAAGTTTACTCCTAAAGGACCTGAGGGAAGGAGGAATTAAGAAAACTAATTTTTAAGAAAATAGTTCCATTTCACATTTACCAATAATTTGTTGATATTTAAGTAATATAATCATTGCTAAAAATTCAGGAAACAAATACCACAAAAAAAAAATACAAAGAATAAAACAATGATTCACCCTAATGTTTCTACCCAAAAATGATCTATTATATTTTGGAATCTGCCTTTCCAGACTTTTTTCTATACACACACACATACTCTGGAATCAGAGTGTTTATTACTAATATTTTTTTTATTTCTTTATTTATTTTTATTTATTTGTTTGATCGCTATATATCATTTAGCTTGTAAAGATAATTTACCCAGCATGAAATACACCCAAGACCTGTCCAGTTGAGAATACTATACACGTTATCATTAACAGGTATTAAATCATTTCTGTGTCCCACAAATGTCTTACCTCTCTATTTTTTTCTCCCTTATTTCCTTCTCTACACTCTTCCACTCTCCCACCCTCCTTCCACACTGTCTCCAGTGTCCATAACTATTTTTATTTATGTCCTTTAATCTTTCAGTATCTACCATAGAGTGTGGACATTCAGTATATGGTATGTGGAGACATACAATGTCCCTCTTTTATAACCTGACTTACTTCACTCAGCAATAAATCTTCCATATTTGTCCACTTTCTATCAACTGCCAGGGTCTTGTCTTTTTATGGCTGAAGAGTATTCCATGGAGTATATGTGCCACACTTTTTCAATCTATTTATCTGTTTGTGGATGTTTGGGTTGGTTTCATGGCTTAGCACTCGAAAATAATACCGCAATAAACAGCAAGCACTTTTCTTTTCTTTTCTTTTTTTTTTAGAGGTTTTCGCTATAGAGCGCGTGCGCTCGCCAGACAGAGAGAGAGAGAGAGAGACATAGAGACAGAAAGCTAGAAATCACCCCCCAGGGGGGATGGCCACACCGCAATCCCTTCTTCTCCATTCTCTCAGGATCCTGGGCACGCACGCACACGTGCCCGGCGTGAATTTTAAGCCACCAGGTCCAGGACACGAACCGCGGTCGACTATGTGGGAGTCCAGCGACATAGCCATTACGCTAACTGCTGGTTCCCAGCAAGCACTTTTCTGACTGAGCATTTTCCTGTCCCTTGGGTAGATATACCCAGGAGTCAGATTACTGGATCACATGGTAGTTCTATCTACAGATCTTTGAGGAACCTCCATATTGTTTTCCAAAGTGGCTGGACCAATTTATATTCCCATCAACAGTGTGGGGGAGTTCCCCTGTCACCACAACCCACAAACACTTACCATTCTTTGTATTTTTAATCTTCGCCATTCTGAGAGTTTAGGTGGTATCTCACTGTGGTTTTAATCTGCATTTCCCCTATGATGAGGGATGTCGAGCATTTTTTCATATGCTTTTTGGCTGTTCGTATGTCTTCCTTAGAGAATTGTTTGTTCAGTTCCTTTTCCCATCTTTTAATTGAGTTAATCTTTTTTTTTTCAAGTAAGCTGTGTATTCTGGTTATCAGCCCATTACCTGAGGCATATTTTACAAAAATACTCTCCCATTCCGATGGTGGTCGGAAATCAGAGTATTTTTAACAATCTATCATGAAATCTACCTAACTTCTTCACTTACTATAATCTTGTAATATCATTTTATGAAAATATATATAGATGTATATTATCCTTTTAAATCACTGTATCATATTCTATTGTACCAATGCACCATATCATAATTCGTTTCCTCTTAATACATATCAAAGCTGCTTTCTATTTCTTTTACTGTCATAAAAAATGTCAAAGTAAACTTCCTTGAACATACATCTTCAAATATATGCCCAATTATTTCTTTTTAGGAGTGAGATTGTGAGGTCAAATAGTGTGCATATTTAAAATTCCGTAGATGTTGTTAAACAGCCTTGCAGGAAGCTTACCAGCAGCACTCCCACTCCCAGGATGTAAGAATGCCTTTCTCTTCATCATGCCAACATTAGGGTTTGATTTTTAAAAAAAATTTTTCCATTAATAAACAAACAAATAAATATCATTGGGTTTGCTTGAATTAAATTGACTACTGAGATCGGATTTATTTTCATGTATTTGTTGACTCACAGCATTTCCTTCTTTTCATTTTCAATAAAACATTTTTTTCAGATTAATTTCACATGAAGTCCCCATCATGATGTATACAACATATATATATATTAACAGAGAACTTTACATTTTTCTGTCTGTTAGATGTTTCTTCCCTTTGTACCTTACGCCCACACTCTACCACCCACTCTCTGTCATCCCCTCTCCTCCCTTACAGTCTCTGGTATCTACACTTGTCCTCTCTACTATCGTATCTTCAGATCTTTCAGTTTCTGCCATGGAGTGCAGACATTCAGTTCAAATTGAGTGGGAATAAACAGAGTGTATCTTTCAAAGTCTGGCTCATATCTTTTTTTCTTTTTTAACTTTCTTTCACCCATATCCTGTTACCCTGCAGAATTTTTTCCATAATGTTTTTAAATAACCTTTTGTGTATTAAAGATATTAACTCTTAGTTTTTGTAGACTCTAAATGTCACAAGGGCTAGAAACATCTTCTTCATCTCAATGTAGTCAGCCTCCAGTGTCATATGTGACTCAGGACAAATAGTAAAGAAAATGTATGGAATGATTAACCTTGCCCATTACATATGTTGTAAGAATATTTTCCTAGTCCACTATGTGTTTTTTCATCTTGTTTCTTTCCCCATTCTAAAGAGTTTAAACTTGATGTAGTAAAAAATTTATTGATATATTCATGTATGATAGATGACATTTGAACTATTCATTGCCCATATCCAATTATAAAAATAAAATGAATATATACATTTAAGATTTCATGTGTCAAAAAACTACTGCAAATACTTTACTTCCCTTCATTCAGTTAAGTTTAGTCTTTTTGACTAGTAGCGTATGTACCAATTTCACCCCACTCCCATTGCCAATTATTCCTACTTTAAAAACTTATTTTAGCTCTTCCTTTCAAATAATTTCATCGATTTTATTTATTTTAAATAGTAATTTGTAATTTCTAAGTTACATATGAGAGTTGTACATCTTTGAGGGAGAAAATGTGATTTTTCAAAATATGTATGTAATATAAAATAATCAAATCAAAAAGGTAAACATGTCTACATCTCCAACACTTATTATCACTTCACGCTGTGCAAATTCAGAATTCTCTACACTAGTTATTCAGAGATAAATAGTAAGTTGTTACTAATCTTCCTTAACATGCTACCACACTCTGTACCTCATTCTTATTTACATGTATTCTTTTATCTGTTAATGAAGAACCCCCCACAATGAGGTTCACCTCACCCCAGGTAGAATGGTTATTATTAAGGAAATTAAGAGTAAAAAGTGTTGGTGAGACTGTGGAGAAAAACTTCCTGTGCACTGTTGGCGGGAATGTAACTTAGTACATTAGTAGTTCTGTAATGAGTAAATTAGTATTTCCATACTATTTTCCACTATAGAAGTTGCACAAAAGACTATAATGTTGAACCACCTTACAATCCACTAATCCTCTACTTGGTGTATATCCGAAGGATAGGAAATCAATATATCGAGGAGGTATCTGCACTTCCATGTTTATTGCAGCTCTATTTACAATAGCTAAGATATAAAATCAATCTAAATGCAAAAAAAAAAAAAACTAATGAACAAATAAAGGAGATACGGTGTAAATAAACAGTGGAATACTATTCAGCTATAAAAAGCATGAGCTCCTGTCATTTGAAGCAAAAGGATGAACCTGGAAGGAATAATGCTAAATGAAATAAGAAAGGTTCTGGAAGACAAATGCTCACTCAGTTAAACGTCTCAATTGCACAGAAGTAAAGAATGTAATGATTTCATTAATTTTAACATACCATGTGATCACATTTTCAAAATTAGAAAGAAGAAAGAAGAGGATCCCAGCAAGTGGCATGGTGGTTAAGGTACTGGACACTCTCACATGGCCGACCACAATTCAGGTCCCGGACCTGGTGGCTTGTTTTCTCTCTTCCCTTCTCTCTGTGTGTGTGTATCTCCCTGGTCAAATTAAAGTAAATGAGTGAATAAATAAAATTAAAGAAATAATTCTTTTTTTAAAAAAGGTTTTTGTTATAGGGTGCGTGCGCTTGCCAGAAAGACAGAGACAGACAGAAAGCGAGAAATCATGCCCCGGGGGGATGGCCACGCCACAATCCCTTCTCCTTTGTCCTCTCGGGATCTTGGGCACGCACACATACACGTGCCCGGCGTGAGTTTAAGCCACCAGGTCCAGGCCTCAAACTGCGGTCGACTACATGGGAGTTCAGTGACAAAGCCTTTACACTAACTGTTAATAATTCTTAAAAAAAAGAAAAGAAAAGAAAAAGAAAGAAAGAAGGGCCAGTATGAGACATGGTGGTTAAGGATCCCACAAGGGCGACTGCACACGGTGCAAGTCCCAGACCAAGAGGTTAGAAAAACACGCTGGGCTCATGGGTGTGGATGCCCAAAAATCCCAAGAGGAGAATATAGTGTGGGAGACGCCTCGCCCCCAGCCCCCATCCCGGGGAGTGCTTTCTCACTTTCCCTCTATGCCTCTCTCAGCCTCTCTCTCAAAAAAAAAAGAAAGAAAGAAAGAGAGAAAGAAAGAAAGAGAGAAAGAAAGAAAGAGAGAAAGAAAGAAAGAGAGAAAGAAAGAAAGAGAGAAAGAAAGAAAGAGAGAAAGAAAGAAAGAGAGAAAGAAAGAAAGAGAGAAAGAAAGAAAGAGAGAAAGAAAGAAAGAGAGAAAGAAAGAAAGAGAGAAAGAAAGAAAGAAAAGAAAAGAAAAAGAAAAGGAAAGGAAAGGAAAGGAAACAAAAGAAAAGAAAAGAAAGAAAAGGGTGGACAAGAGGCTTCTTGTTCTTCCCTCTGTTGCAGTAGCCCAGTGCGTTTTCCTCCTGGTGCTTCTGTTGAGGTGGAGAGTAATTTCCTCTCCTCCTCACAAATCAAAGGTTGCTCTGCAACCTGGTTATTTTATCTCACTTGATAAATTATCCAAGTTCTCTTTGAGATTATTTTGTCAACTTTTTATTGTGGCTGAGTTAAATGGATATAACTTAGGGCAATTTTCACCTTTCAATATTACATCTGCCCACTCGAGTGTATAGTTCTCTAACTTTTTCCAACTTCCTGACCTTCAGTAGAAATTCTAGTTTTCTTATGATAAATCCTATCTTTTTCTTGTTTATTTCTGAATAGTTTATATCTTTTTAATCTTTATGCAATAGGCCAGAAAATAGTATCTTTTCCTAACTTGCATGTATTTTATCACCGATGAAGTTGAAGTTTTTTCATTCATTTATTAACCATTTGCAGTCTCTATAAATTCAACTCATATCCTTATATATCTAAATGACAAAAGAGGCTCACGAAGGTACCTAGGACAGCTGAAATCATTATTCAACATATGTGAAAACTATGCTTTGTCATTCTCATCAGAAAGCAATTTCTCCACTTTATCACACTTTTTCTGCAAATAGGATAACAATTCTTTATTATTCAGGCTCAAAATCACAGTCATCTTTGGGAACCAGCAGTTAGCATAATGGCTATGTCGCTGGACTCCCACGTAGTCGACCGCGGTTCGTGTCCCGGACCCGGTGGCTTAAAACTCATGCCGGGCGCGTGTGCGTGCGTGCCCAAGATCCCGAGAGGAGAATGGAGGAGAAGGGATTGAGGCGTGACCATCCCCCCTGGGGGGTGATTTCTCGTTTTCTGTCTCTATGTCTCTCTCTGTCTGTCTGGCGAGCGCACGCGCCCTACAGTGAAAATCTCTCAAAAAAAAAAAAAAATCACAGTCATCTTTGATATTTTTCTATGTCACCTCCTATTTTATTTTATTTGCCTAAAGTGATTTTTTAAAAAATCCCCCATGGAAATGTCTCTTGCTTATAGTGCTTAGTTGTTTTTTTTCTTTTTCTTTTTCTTTTTTTTTTTTTCCCCTCTAGGTTTTTGCTGTAGGTCCGATGCATTCACCAAGGAAAGACAGTGAGAGGGAAAGTGAGAAATCACCTCCTGAGGGGATGGCCACACTGCATTTTGCCTCCATTATCCTCTCAGGATTCTGGGCATACATGCATATGTGACCAGCATGATTTTCAAGCCACCAGGTCTGGGATTTGAACCGTGGTCAGTCATGTGGGAACCCAGTGCCCCAACCCATGCTACCCACTGGTCCCTGGCTCTTCCTTTTTATTTCCATAAATTTATTCTGATTCTCCATGCCTTTGTCTGCTGATAATCAATGTTAGGTCTCCTCACCTTCTCTCGCTTCCCTCTCTACCTTAGTAGCAGACAGATGAATGGTAGAGCCAAATATATCCCACGGTTCAGAAAACTTGAATGGGATACTACTGCCCACCAAATTTAGGTCACAGTGAAACCTTTGTCTGCTTTGTTCCTCACCACTACCTCACATTTTTCACCAACTTTACCTGTTGTCCATAGTTCAGCAAGACCAAGCTACTTCATGTGTCCAAATATGCTCTCCACTTCTCTGACTACATCCTTGATCCTGCTATTGTATACACCTGGAATGCTCAGCTACTTTTCCTGTCTTTTGAAATCCCATTCTTTCTTTAGGACTCCTCTGGAGTATCACCTCTAAGAAACCTTTCCTGTGATCTCTTCCTCTTCCAACTTGCTCTTTCCAGAGTAACTTAACTAATCATCTTCTAAGCTAAGTTAGTTCTTTTCTAAACTAAAATAATTTATTATCACCATTTTTAAAATTATTTACTTACTCAATTTGGTGTTATTGTTATTTTTTATTTTTTAATTTGACCAGAGAGAAAGTAAGAAAGCAAGCTGCCAGGTCCAGAACTCGAACCATGGTCGACCATGTGAGAGCCCAGCACCTTAGCCACCACCATCCACCAGCCCTTATTATTGCCATTAACAGTGGTTTGTAAGTTGGTTAAGCCCAGAGAATATATCTTGCATAATGGTATGGTGAAAAGGACCTCATTAGAAGATCTGCTCATGGCCCACTGTTTACTTGGGTTGTCAGGAAAGTCATGATGCATTTTTGCATTTAAAAAAAAAAAAAAGATACATCGTGACTTCACTGACAAGCTGATACTTTGGACTGGGCAAGTCAGGTAACTCCTTGAACCTTAGGTATTAACTGTGAATTGGTACTGGTAGTAATGGTACCACTATTGATATTAGTGTCAGTAATTGGTTTATAAATTATAAATTTTGCAGGCCCTGAGTCCCTATCACATTTGAGTATCACATCAGTGTATCAATATGCCACATTCGACCTCAGACAGGAGCGATATTTTCTAAGATCTCATATCACAATCTAGTCTCAAAAACAGAAACTACGAAAGGGCTGAACCATGGCATAGAAGTAAAACCTGACTCTCTGCGAGGCCAACTCATACAGAAAGCTTCTCAGTTCTCATCTGGAAACTTCCCTGAGTACACTGGACACGCATGTGCCTGTAAGTTGGGGCTGACTGAGACTGGGATGGATCACAGTGTCCAGACACTGGTGGGGGTGCTGTCTGTCACTCTCTGTGTGTCTCTCTTACTCAGGGAGAGAATAAATAAATAAACTTTAAAAAGTTGTTAGACAGTTGAGAAAATAATAGAATTCTTAAACAATAATTTATGGTTATTTAAAGGTGAAGAAGAGCCTTAAATGTATTGAGCATTGAAGTCCAGTTTAAAGTAGATGATTCTGTTATAGATTATAAACAATTGCTAATTTGCTGACAGAAACCATTCAGAGTGAAACTGATTTTTATTAAAGAGGCTAAGATATATGGTGAAAGGAAGAGACAAAGATGAGAAGATTAGCTGGTCTAATTTCTTTTGTGTTCAAGTCTAGTTCTGAGGCAAAGTGTAGCTGAGTAGGTGAAAAGGACTGTTGATTTCTCACTGAGATAACCTTGCTGTTATTGTTCTCTGAGATCAGTTTTCTCACTGTTATTGTTCTCTGAAATCAGTTCTTTATTATTCATAACAACTTTTGGTGTTTATCCCCACAGTGATATCAAACATCACATACATATTGTATTTTGTACACCTAAGAGCAGGTGCACAGAAATCATCTTATCTACCGACCTTAGAGAGAAATAAGACAATAATAAATGGTGCCTTCCTTCACATCACTATCTCCTTTCCATAAATTTTTATTTTTAAAAAATTATTATTAGAGAAAGAGGAAAGAAGGAAGAGAGAGGTCTTTTAAAAAATGTTTTTAAGGGCCAGTGGGTGGCATGATGGTTGGGGTGCTACATTCCCACATGGCTGACTGTAGTTTGAGCCCCAGACCTGAAAACCATAACAGGTAAATAGATGGATAAATAAATGTTTTTAAAAATAGTAAAAATGTTTTTAAAAATTTTTATAAGGTGTATGTACAAGCCAGAGAGAGACAGAAAGAGAGAAAGGTAAAGTGAGGAAGTACCCTCCAGGGGGAAGGAAGGTCACACTGTAATCCCTTTCCCTCCATTCTCCTCTTCGGATTTTGGGTGCGTGCGCGTGCACACACACACACACACACACACACACACACACACACACACACAGCATGCTTCTCAAGTCTCTAGGTCTGGCACTGAAACTGTGCAGTCAGCTATGTAGGATCTGGTCCCCTTAACCACCACACCACCAGCTGGCCCGAGAGAGAGTATTTTTGACATGTCTCAATCCTCCTGCCCCAGCTCCCCAATTCGCTTAGACCATAGACATGTACCACTGCAATCAACATGCTTTAAGTGAAGCTGGGAACTGAACCCAGGCCTCCCATGTAGCCCCAGACTCCTACAGAGGATCCCTACCTCTTATGGCACCATGACTGGGCCTCTTTTCCATAAGTCTTTTAATCCTCTTCCTAAAACACTTACACTGAACAAAAAACTTTGCTTTCCACATAGTTGAAAGGATGGAGGCCCCCATACCTCGTTCCTGTCTCTCTTTTTCTAAACTTAAATTTCTTTACATTGTCAACCATTCTTTCTCCTTTTTTAAAAACATTTTTATTGATGGAACTGCATACAACATAATGGTTATGTCACTGGACTACCACATAATTGACCGTGGTTCGAATCCAGGACCCAGCAGCTTCAAACTCACGCTGGGCATGTGCGTGCATGTGCCCAAAATCCTGAGAGGAGAATGGAGGAGAAGAGATTGTGGCATGGCCATTTCCTCTGGGGGGTGATTTCTTGCTGTCTCTCTGTCTCTCTGGCAAGCACAAACACCCTATAGCAAGGAAGAAAAAAAAAAACTCTCTCTAATAATACTTTTATTGAAGTACAAAATATATCCAGTAAAAATCACACTAGACTTTAGTGTGCAGCTCAATAAATGTTTGCATATGTCTTAAATTCAAACCACCACCATTCAGATGAAAATGTAAAACATTTCTAGTATTCAGTTTGGTTCCCTCCAGACCCCTCTCAACCAGTACTCCTCTCCCTGGACCCCCATGAAAGTATCCACTGTACTGACTTGTCTCATCAGTCAATCTTGTCTGTTCTTGAACTTCATCTATCTGGAATCACGTAATATGTACGCTTTCACCTGGCTTCCTCCCCCTTCTCAGAATGTTTAAAGATTCATCTACTTTATTGAATATATTAGTAATTCGTTTATAAAGTATGTAACAACTTAAGATGTCATTTATGTACCATAATATTCACCCTCTAATGTGTAAAAGTGGTATTTAATGTATTCACATTCTACTTTCTGTCCCTGTGGATTTGCCTATTCTGGACAGTTCACATAATGGAATCATTCAATATGTGACCTTTTGTGGCTAGCTTCTTTCATTTAGCATAAGGTGTTCAAGGTTCATCTGTTGCAGCATGTGTCAGTACTTCATTTCTTTTTATTATCAAATAATAGTCATTGTCTTTGCATGTATATACCACATCTTGTTTATTCATTTGTATTGGTCAATATCCTCCAGAGCAACAGAACCAACAAGATAGATATATATGTAAAAGAAAGGGTTTATCATAGGAATTATCTCACAGATTCGCAGAAAAGTCCACCAAGGACTGTAAATTGGAGAGAAAGTTGAAAGACTGAAGCAGAAAAACGGGTCGTTCCAGTCCAAGGCCTGAAGCGGACCCTTAGGAGGGCTCAGGACCAAGCACCTTCTGGTAGAGTCCAAAAGTTAAAAGGCTTAGAGTCTGGCTGGCTGGAGGGGTGCAGACTAAGCTGGGGGCGGGAGTGGGGGTGTGGGGGTGGGGAGCAGGAAGGAGAGGTAAACAAATTTAAAGTATAGGATTGAAAGTATAGGAGTAGTATATCACAGAGCATGCTCTAGAAGGAAAAAAGGGGAAGGGGACAGAGAAAGAGAGACAGGGGACAGCGCTCCACTTTCTCTGATTTCCCTCCCCTTTTCCCAGCTGATTGGATGGTGTGTGTCCACACTGCTGGGCTGGAGAAGAGGTGGGGTGGAGGGGGTGGAGGGGTGGGAAGGTGTCTTCTCTCAATCTACTGCTAACCTTGTCTAGCAACAGTATTACAGACATACTTAGAAACGATGTTTCACTAACCTTCTTGGCATCCTTCAATCCAATCAATTGACATCCAAAATTAACCATCGCAGATACTATGAATAATGCTGCTATAAACATTTGTATTTGAGTGTTGTACAGATGTATTTTTCCCATTTTCCTTGGAAATATTGTAAGTTTTAATTTTGATGATATCCAATTTACCTATTCTTTTGAGTTTGTATTTACTTTTTTTTAAGAGTTTTTTGCCATAGGGCGCATGCGTTCGCCAGACAGAGAGAGAGAGAGAGAGACAGAGAGACAGAAAGCGAAAAATCATCCCCCCCCCAGCCCAGGGGGGATGGCCACGCCGCAATCCCTTCTCCTCTGTTCTCCTCTCAGGATCTTGGGCACGCACGCACACACACCCAGCGTGAGTTTTAAGCCACTGGATCTGGGACTCGAACCACAGTTGACTACGTGAGAGTCCAGTGACATAGCCATTATGCTAACTGCTGGTCCCGAGTTTGTATTTTCTTCTAAGAATTTAATATTTTTAGCTCTACTTGGTCTGTGGCCCACTTTGAGTTAATTTTTGGATGTATAAGAGATGGATTTTCAAATTCATTCTTTTGTATATGGATATTCATTTGTTCCAGCATCTTTTGTTGAAACAACTGCTTTCTCTCACCCCCTTGAATTTTCTTGACAATCTTGTTGAAAATTAATTGACTAAATAAAAGGGTAGTTCATTCTTTTTTTACTGCTAAGATTCTATTGTATGAATATACCACAATTTATTCATCCTTCTCTTCATATACATTTAGACAGCTTCCATTTGGGAGATATTAAGAACATAAGTTGTGATGAACATTCAGTTTTGGGCTATCATGAATATATACGCTATGGATATTCTTATACATGTTTTTTGATGGACATATGCACTTGTTTGTCCTTGGGAGATATACCCAGAAATTGTAGGGTTCTCTAAAAATCAGAACTAGTAGAAGATTTTATATTTATACACATACACAATATGTGTGGATGTATTTTTTGTAATAGTCCTTCTGAGCTTGAGATGCTGAAGAGATGTCTATCTGGATATGACCAGTTGGTAAAAACATGACTAGAACTTAAAATGAAGATTAAAGAAGAGGATATATACTGAAAGTCATTTGGAGAAAGATAATAAATAAAGCCACGATATTGCCAAAGGAGAGAAGGGGTGGAAGAGAAGGTGGGAACAGGGAAGGGATGATTATAGAAGTAGGTAACCTGGGTGATGCATGCTCATGTGTATGTATTTGTGTGTCTGTGAATATACATATGTGTATATATGTACATACACATGTATATATGTATATCCACACATAGTTTTTTATTTGTGTGTGTGTGTGTATATGTATATATATATGACTTATTATAAGAAATTGAAGGGACCAACAGTTGGCGTAATGGTTATGTCACAGGTCTTCCATGTAGTTGACTGTGGTTTGAGTCCTGAACCCGGTGGCTTAAACTCACACTGGGTGCATGTGCATACATGCCCAAGATCCCGAGAGGTGAAAGGAGAAGGGATTGCAGCGTGGCCATCTCCCCCCACCGGAGGGGTGATTTCTCACTTTCTGTCTCTCTGTCTTTTTCTTTCTTACTGGCGAGCACATGTGCCTTATAGCAAAAACCTCTCCAAAAAAAAAAAAAGAAAAAAAGAAATTGATTCACATTGTTATGAAGACTGGTAAGTCCAAAATCTGCATACTGGACTAATAAGCTGGAGACCCAGGGAAAGCTAATGCTACACTTCCAGTATGAACATCATTAAGTCAGTGAACTATGTAGAGTCAATGTTCGAGCTCAAGTCCGAAGCCATCTGCTGAATTCCTCCTACTCAGTAGGGCTGGTATTTTTTTTTTTTTTCTATTTTGGTCTTCCACTGTTTGAATGAGATCCACCCACGTTATGGTGGTCAATCTGCTTTACTTAAATTCCATCAATTTATAATGTTAATCGTATCTAAAAAAACACTTTACAAAAACACTCAAACAGTGTTTGACTGACTACCAGGCACTATGGCCTGGTCAACTTGACATATAAAATTAACCATCACAATTGGGTCTTGGCCAACACTTGGCACTGTCAGTCTTTTTTTTTTTTAATTTATTTCTTCCATAAGTAAGAGAGAGAGAGCATCCCAACAGGATGGCCTTGATGCCACAGTCCACTCCCATCCTCCGATCACTGGCAAGCGCGTGCCCAGAATAATCAGGGACCACAAGCAAATCTGGAATGTGAGTCAACCTCACAAAACACCATGCTTGACTGCTGTGCCACTGTCTAGCCCCCATACTGTCAGTCTTTTAAATCTTAGCTATTCTGATGGGGTATGTAGTGATACTGACTGTAGTAATTTTTATTGTAATTTACATTTCTTTTTAAAAAAACAATTGTTAATTTTATTTATTTATTGTTATTATTCTTCAGATTGATCAGAGAGAGAGAAAGAGAAAGAAAGTGAGAAAGCAAGCCACCAGGTCCGGGACTTGAACCACAGTTGGCCATGTGGGAGTCCAGCACTTTAACCACCATGCCACTATCGACCTTGTAATTTACATTTCTTTGACAAGGAATTCTGTTGATTTTTTTTTTTCATGCACTTATTGGAAACTATCTTTTTAGAATACTTGCCCAAAAGCTTTTCTCATTTGAAAAGTTGAATCATTTAGTTTTTTCTTATTGATTTATAGAAGTTTCTTAAATATTCTGGATGAGTCCATTGTCACACAGATGTACTGAAATATAGTCTTTCTTCCCTACCTGCTCTAGAAACCTGTAAAAAAACAAAACGCACCTTGAATTAAGTATTGTGTACAGAGTGAGATAAGTCAAATTTCGCTTCCACATACATAGCCAGTCACTCCAGCACCATTTGTTTAGATACTGGTCTTTCCTCACTGAATTGCAGCAATGACTGTCTTTCTATTTCTGGATTCTCTGTTGTATTCCTTTGGTGTATTGATCCTTCCTTGAGCCAATACCACGCTGTCCTAATTACTGAGACTTTTAATAAGTTTTGAAATTTAGAAAGGTAAGTCCTTCACTTTGTTATTCAAAATTTGTCTTGATTCTAGGCCTTTACATACCCTTGTAAATCTAAGAACCAGCTTTAATTTGCATACAAACACACACACACACACACACACACACACACACACACACACGCTTTGGAATTTTCTTCCTGTTTTCACCTCAGAAAATAGTCCTCCTCCCCCAAAAGTTGAATTCTCTTTTCATGCCTTTCAGTTTGATTTCCACGTGCTTCTCTTGGATGTTCATGAGTCATCATTTCATTCTTTTCCCTCCTAATTTAATTAACCAATAAAAATTATATATATATATATATATATATACCCACACACACATATATGTGTGACT
>NW_006160128.1:830918-838760 GCF_000334495.1 Tupaia belangeri chinensis
GCGGGCTGGAGGGGTGCAGACTAAGCTGGGGGCGGGAGTGGGGGTGTGGGGGTGGGGAGCAGGAAGGAGAGGTAAACAAATTGAAAGTATAGGAGTAGTATATCACAGAGCATGCTCTAGAAGGAAAAAAGGGGAAGGGGACAGAGAAAGAGAGACAGGGGACAGCGCTCCACTTTCTCTGATTTCCCTCCCATGTTCCCAGCTGATTGGATGGTGTGTGTCCACACTGCTGGGCTGGAGAAGAGGTGGGGTGGAGGGGGTGGAGGGGTGGGAAGGTGTCTTCTCTCAATCTACTGCTAACCTTGTCTAGCAACAGTATTACAGACATACTTAGAAACGATGTTTCACTAACCTTCTTGGCATCCTTCAATCCAATCAATTGACATCCAAAATTAACCATCGCAGATACTATGAATAATGCTGCTATAAACATTTGTATTTGAGTGTTGTACAGATGTATTTTTCCCATTTTCCTTGGAAATATTGTAAGTTTTAATTTTGATGATATCCAATTTACCTATTCTTTTGAGTTTGTATTTACTTTTTTTTAAGAGTTTTTTGCCATAGGGCGCATGCGTTCGCCAGACAGAGAGAGAGAGAGAGAGACAGAGAGACAGAAAGCGAAAAATCATCCCCCCCCCAGCCCAGGGGGGATGGCCACGCCGCAATCCCTTCTCCTCTGTTCTCCTCTCAGGATCTTGGGCACGCACGCACACACACCCAGCGTGAGTTTTAAGCCACTGGATCTGGGACTCGAACCACAGTTGACTACGTGAGAGTCCAGTGACATAGCCATTATGCTAACTGCTGGTCCCGAGTTTGTATTTTCTTCTAAGAATTTAATATTTTTAGCTCTACTTGGTCTGTGGCCCACTTTGAGTTAATTTTTGGATGTATAAGAGATGGATTTTCAAATTCATTCTTTTGTATATGGATATTCATTTGTTCCAGCATCTTTTGTTGAAACAACTGCTTTCTCTCACCCCCTTGAATTTTCTTGACAATCTTGTTGAAAATTAATTGACTAAATAAAAGGGTAGTTCATTCTTTTTTTACTGCTAAGATTCTATTGTATGAATATACCACAATTTATTCATCCTTCTCTTCATATACATTTAGACAGCTTCCATTTGGGAGATATTAAGAACATAAGTTGTGATGAACATTCAGTTTTGGGCTATCATGAATATATACGCTATGGATATTCTTATACATGTTTTTTGATGGACATATGCACTTGTTTGTCCTTGGGAGATATACCCAGAAATTGTAGGGTTCTCTAAAAATCAGAACTAGTAGAAGATTTTATATTTATACACATACACAATATGTGTGGATGTATTTTTTGTAATAGTCCTTCTGAGCTTGAGATGCTGAAGAGATGTCTATCTGGATATGACCAGTTGGTAAAAACATGACTAGAACTTAAAATGAAGATTAAAGAAGAGGATATATACTGAAAGTCATTTGGAGAAAGATAATAAATAAAGCCACGATATTGCCAAAGGAGAGAAGGGGTGGAAGAGAAGGTGGGAACAGGGAAGGGATGATTATAGAAGTAGGTAACCTGGGTGATGCATGCTCATGTGTATGTATTTGTGTGTCTGTGAATATACATATGTGTATATATGTACATACACATGTATATATGTATATCCACACATAGTTTTTTATTTGTGTGTGTGTGTGTATATGTATATATATATGACTTATTATAAGAAATTGAAGGGACCAACAGTTGGCGTAATGGTTATGTCACAGGTCTTCCATGTAGTTGACTGTGGTTTGAGTCCTGAACCCGGTGGCTTAAACTCACACTGGGTGCATGTGCATACATGCCCAAGATCCCGAGAGGTGAAAGGAGAAGGGATTGCAGCGTGGCCATCTCCCCCCACCGGAGGGGTGATTTCTCACTTTCTGTCTCTCTGTCTTTTTCTTTCTTACTGGCGAGCACATGTGCCTTATAGCAAAAACCTCTCCAAAAAAAAAAAAAGAAAAAAAGAAATTGATTCACATTGTTATGAAGACTGGTAAGTCCAAAATCTGCATACTGGACTAATAAGCTGGAGACCCAGGGAAAGCTAATGCTACACTTCCAGTATGAACATCATTAAGTCAGTGAACTATGTAGAGTCAATGTTCGAGCTCAAGTCCGAAGCCATCTGCTGAATTCCTCCTACTCAGTAGGGCTGGTATTTTTTTTTTTTTTCTATTTTGGTCTTCCACTGTTTGAATGAGATCCACCCACGTTATGGTGGTCAATCTGCTTTACTTAAATTCCA
This sequence comes from Tupaia belangeri chinensis, assembly GCF_000334495.1. Lineage (NCBI taxonomy): Eukaryota > Metazoa > Chordata > Mammalia > Scandentia > Tupaiidae > Tupaia > Tupaia belangeri. Next base: position 833,201 of record NW_006160128.1, read on the forward strand.
TCAATTTATAATGTTAATCGTATCTAAAAAAACACTTTACAAAAACACTCAAACAGTGTTTGACTGACTACCAGGCACTATGGCCTGGTCAACTTGACATATAAAATTAACCATCACAATTGGGTCTTGGCCAACACTTGGCACTGTCAGTCTTTTTTTTTTTTAATTTATTTCTTCCATAAGTAAGAGAGAGAGAGCATCCCAACAGGATGGCCTTGATGCCACAGTCCACTCCCATCCTCCGATCACTGGCAAGCGCGTGCCCAGAATAATCAGGGACCACAAGCAAATCTGGAATGTGAGTCAACCTCACAAAACACCATGCTTGACTGCTGTGCCACTGTCTAGCCCCCATACTGTCAGTCTTTTAAATCTTAGCTATTCTGATGGGGTATGTAGTGATACTGACTGTAGTAATTTTTATTGTAATTTACATTTCTTTTTAAAAAAACAATTGTTAATTTTATTTATTTATTGTTATTATTCTTCAGATTGATCAGAGAGAGAGAAAGAGAAAGAAAGTGAGAAAGCAAGCCACCAGGTCCGGGACTTGAACCACAGTTGGCCATGTGGGAGTCCAGCACTTTAACCACCATGCCACTATCGACCTTGTAATTTACATTTCTTTGACAAGGAATTCTGTTGATTTTTTTTTTTCATGCACTTATTGGAAACTATCTTTTTAGAATACTTGCCCAAAAGCTTTTCTCATTTGAAAAGTTGAATCATTTAGTTTTTTCTTATTGATTTATAGAAGTTTCTTAAATATTCTGGATGAGTCCATTGTCACACAGATGTACTGAAATATAGTCTTTCTTCCCTACCTGCTCTAGAAACCTGTAAAAAAACAAAACGCACCTTGAATTAAGTATTGTGTACAGAGTGAGATAAGTCAAATTTCGCTTCCACATACATAGCCAGTCACTCCAGCACCATTTGTTTAGATACTGGTCTTTCCTCACTGAATTGCAGCAATGACTGTCTTTCTATTTCTGGATTCTCTGTTGTATTCCTTTGGTGTATTGATCCTTCCTTGAGCCAATACCACGCTGTCCTAATTACTGAGACTTTTAATAAGTTTTGAAATTTAGAAAGGTAAGTCCTTCACTTTGTTATTCAAAATTTGTCTTGATTCTAGGCCTTTACATACCCTTGTAAATCTAAGAACCAGCTTTAATTTGCATACAAACACACACACACACACACACACACACACACACACACGCTTTGGAATTTTCTTCCTGTTTTCACCTCAGAAAATAGTCCTCCTCCCCCAAAAGTTGAATTCTCTTTTCATGCCTTTCAGTTTGATTTCCACGTGCTTCTCTTGGATGTTCATGAGTCATCATTTCATTCTTTTCAATCCTAATTTAATTAACCAATAAAAATTATATATATATATATATATATATACACACACACACATATATGTGTCACTTACAACATGATGTTTTGAAATATAAATGGAATGACTAAATTGAGCGAATCAGCATCTCCATCACCTCACATACTTTGTACTGAGAGACAGGCACTCCCAGCAGTGCCCTTCCCCAGCCATCCACTCCCACTCGGTGCAAGCCTAGATTGTGGATATGTAGGCCCAGCGTGCTCAGGGAGGAGGACCAGGGCTTTCTGGGTCCAGTTGGGTTGCCGCTATGCCACCGCCTGGCCACAGATTATCCTTTATCCTTTTTTTAAAGTGTTTTTGCCATAGGGTTCATGAACGAGGCAGAGAGGGAAAGTGAGAAATCACTCCCTAGGGGCGATGGCCATGCCACAGTCTCTTCTCTTCCATTCCCTTCTTGGGAATTTGGGCACACACACACATGACCAGCGTGAACTTCAAACTGCCAGATCTGCAACTCAAACCTTGGTCAATCATGTGGGAGTCCAGTGCTTTAACCACTATGTCATCGGCTGGTCCCACAACTGCCCTTCTTTAAAAAATCATTTGATCATGTCTTTCATCTTGTCCAAGAACCTTTAGTAATTTCCTGTTGCCTGAGGAATTGGTGATTTTATATAGCCCTACCCTCCTTTACATACCTTATGTTAAAGATAACACATAGTCCTTTCTCTTTCTTGTTTTACTTATGACTTTGTTTTGTTTTTTGTTTTTGCCTGGAATATTTTTGTTCCACCTCCACCTGTCTTTGCCATCTTCTTTTGAACCTCTCCTTGATATTTCTCTCACTTCCATACCCTGCAAGGCAGTCTCTCCTCCCCTCATGGTGTTTATCACTGCCTATCTTGCATCAATGTAATTCACATAGGTTAATTTCTTTTTTTTTAAATAATTATTTATTTATTCATCATTCATTTTTTAGTTTGATCAGAGAGAGACAGAGGGTGAGAGTGACAGAGAGAGGAAGTGAGAAAGCAAGCCACCAGATTCAGGACTCAAACCCTGGTCGGCCATGTGGGAGTGTCCAGCGCCTTAACCACCACACCACCTGCTGGTCCTCCACATAGGTTAATTTCTTCTCCTAGCAGTGCTGTTCAATAGTTTTCTGTGAAAATGGAACACGGAACTGAGCACTTAAAATCTGGCTAGTGCAACTGAGGGACTGAGTTTTCATTTCATTTAATTCAAACTTAAATAGCCACAGGTGGCTAGTGGCTGCTGTGTCAAACAGTACTAGACTAAAAGTCTCTTGAATGTAGTAAAGGGATTATACCGTTATTTTTTTTTTCCAGTAACCACTACAGAGAGCAACCAAAAGGCACAGTCTGTTTTATGCTTTTCTATTTCCTCCACCGTTTTGAGAATAGAAGACAGCAAAAACTTACTGACTCAGTAAATAGGGGAGTCTCATTTACCAAATACTCAAGGAAGGATTACTCAGTATTTTTGTTCTAAATTCAAATAGATTAAATGAGAAGAAAAAGCAGAATGACCAAAATTCCAATCGGACTGAGGAACAGGTGGCTAGTTCCATTGTAAAAGAATCTATCCTTGGGACCAGCAGTTAGCGTAATGGCTATGTCGCTAGACTCCCATGTAGTTGACCACGGTCCGAGTACCAGACCCAGTGGCTTAAACTTACACCGGGCGCGTATGTGTGCGTGCCCAAGATCCTGAGAGGACAATGGAGGAGAAGGGATTGCGGCATGGCCATCCATCCTGGGGGGGTGGTGGTGGTGATTTCTTGCTTTTTGTCTCTCTGTCTCTGTCTGTCTGGTGAGCACACATCCTATAGCAAAAACCTCTCAAAAAAAAAAAAAAAGAATCTATCCTGTATCTTAGCAATATAACATTCCTTCTCTTAGTGATACAGGAATTCTCTATCACTTAAAGCTCTTAGTCTTTTAAACTATTTATTTTGCAATAATTTCCAACTTACCAAAAAAATTGTGACAGTAGTACAAACATGTTTAGATTCACCAAACTAAAAAAAATAATTAATTAATTAAGTTTATTTCATGAGCATCACAGAGACAAGGACCCTCAAAAGGGTCTTACATCAACATACCCCCTCCACCTTCCCAAGCCTTCTCTGCCAGTCAGACAGGATCATAGGTGCGCACACCAGCACGTACAGGTCAATGGAGGAACCAAACCTGCAATCTTCCATATAAATCCAGCATCAATTAAATAGCATATTATTGCTACCACATCAAGCCAGCTGTAAAACATATCTTTAAATTAAAAAACCCAGATCTACCACATTTTAAATGCCATCAATCACTTTCTGTATATGTGTATGACAGATGTGAACTGTTATTTTAATATGTATATACATGTGTTTATGTGTGTGTATCTTAATATTTTTCTGTTCTTAGGCACAAGTTCCCATACATAACATATTAAGAAAATTTAACATTGATATGATACCTTTATCTAATCCATAGACCATATAGCAATTCCATCAGTTATTCCAACATTGTCCTTTGTAACATTTTCTCCCCCAGTAAAGGATCCAGTTCAGGGTCACAGATTGCATTTAGTTTCATGTTTCTCTTTTGTTTCCGTTAATCTGCAGCCTTTGTCCTTTATGACATTGAGTGCTTTAAGGCTATTTTAAGAATTTCCTTCTACTTCAGTTTGTCTAACCTGGATTAGATCTAAATTAAAGCTCTTCAATGCTGGTCCAAGGATGTATTATTATATATTCCTTCCCTGTTCCCCACAAGTTCTTAAACTTGATCACACTTACCACATTCTTAAGTTTATAAAGTGTTACTATTTTATTAAAATATATAATTTAGGGACCAGCAGTTAGCATAATGGCTATGTCGCTGGACTCCCACGTAGTTGACCGGGGCGCCCCAGACTGGTGGCTTAAAACTCACGCAGGGCACCCACGTGCCCAAGATCCCAAGAGGAGAACAGAGAAGGGATTGCCGCGTGACCATTCCCCCTGGGGGATGATTTCTTGATTTCTGTCTCTCTATCTCTATCTGGAGAGTGCATGCGCCCTATAGCAAAAACCTCTCATATATATATATAATTTATAAAATATATTCCTAAAAACTTTTTGCATACAAGATATAATTCTATTTCAAAAGCAATAGATGGCTCTGTGCTTTATAGTGATTTCAAAGACGAGTGAAATTTACTTAATAATGGATTCAGTTTGACAAAAATGATCATTTATCTTATCATTGAGTATGGAAAAAATTCTCAGTAAAAGAACTATTGTAAAGTATTAAGGTTCAATGAGTTATAATCAATGCATAAATTGAAACTACAATAGTTTTCCATTTTTAAAACTCTAATTTAATTCTCTTAATATTGCTAAAGGAGAAAGAACACAGTTCTGATATGGTAAATCATAAGCACTTTTGGTATTTCAAGTGCTAAAGGTTTTGAATTGGTGCTATATCCTCAGATTTTACTTATTTTTAAAGAACGAGGGAACCAGCAGTTGGCATGTCGCTGGACTCCCACCGCAGTTTGCATGCCGGACTTGGTGGCTTAAAACTCACGCCGGGCACGTGTGCGTGGGTGCTCAAAATCCCAGAGGAGAATGGAGGAGAAGGGATTGCTGCGTGACCATCCCCTCTGGGGGGTGATTTCTCACTTTCTGTCTCTATGTCTCTCTCTGTCTGGCGAGCGCATGCGCCCTATAGTGAAAACCTCTCCAAAAAAAAAAAGAATGAATGAGGAAAAAGTGAGAAATGTAGCTTAACTGTAGGAAAGCCTGCACTTCTTCAAAGATGCTTTAAAAATCCTCTTACTGTAGCCACAGCGCTCATACTGGAAAGAGGAGAATGAAAATGGTCCTGCAAGATTTTTCTCGGGAATAAGAATTATTTCAAAAATGAAATTGGCAGGGATAAGGACATTTTGGACAAGGACAGAAAAATACCGTAGTGTTTTGGACACCATGAAAGCATTAAAATTTTTAAATAAATAGTTTACGTTGTAAGAAATGCCTGCGAGTTACACATGTTTTTTCCTAGGGACAAATCTAATATTTCAGAAGTTAGTAACTTGAAGTCTCCCCTTCGCCCCTCAAAACTGAAGAGTCTTTGGCTCGGCTTCTAGGACTTCTAGGAACGTGCAATTAAAATAAAATCGAAACACAACCCCTGCAACATTGAGATCCCCCCCCCC
>NW_006160128.1:840150-854476 GCF_000334495.1 Tupaia belangeri chinensis
GAGGGAAACTTCTTTCGGGGAGCCGAGGTCTGGAGAAAGATGACTTAGGGGCGGGGAGCGGGTGTCGGGGGACCGACTGGGAGCTCGGTGTGAGTCGGGGAGGGGGACAACATCGTTCTCTTTCGGATCTTGGATTTCTGCAGCCGCCTTTGAAGTGGGGAGCAAGCCCCGCTCTGAGTATGTGACCCCATAGAATCACAGGGTAATTCTGGTTTTCCGTCCGATCAGCCTCCTAGCCTCCGGTAGAGGTTGAGGCAGGGAAGCTGAAAGGGTCTCTTGGCGCTGCCGAACAGGTGACAGGTGGATCTTTGTGCTGCTGATGCTGTGGGACCGTTCTGGCTGAGTCGGGTCCCGAAGTGTCAGAGACAGTGTGCGTTCGTATTTATGTGTTTGGCCATGTTTCATTCCATATATAGTATATTTGAGATGTTAGGTTTCCATTCTTCGAGTCAGCTTAATTGTTGTGGAGAAATTCTTCAAATGTTTCTGATAAGAGGGGTTTCCAGGAGAGTGCAGGGAATTCGCAGCTTCACAAGGGTTTCTCAGTAGTTCATGAAATTCAGGTCTCCTCTGCGAAGGCTGTTCAGTGCCTTTATTCATTGGAAAGTTCTTGAGCTCTAAGGTCGTATTCAAGCCAACAGTTAAGCGGTATAATTTTGCATCCATTTTGTATCTTTTAGGTAGGTTTGCAAAGTGTCAAACTGTAGGTCAGGTTGATTGACATTTTATGAAAAGAGTTAGTTGTTGCTTTAGCGTACTCGAAAGAGTATGTTGCTCATTATGCAATTGTAGATTTGGCCGGGAATTTTGGTGGGCATGGAATAGAATTTTGCTTTCAGTTTTTACACTAGGACTGCTTACCACACACTCTGTACAGTTACAGAGTATTTACACCTTCTCAAAAATACCTTTAAGTTCTTTGTAACAATGGAATCACCCTTGACCTTAAACCTTGACGTTTTGAAACTTTACATTTTGAAGCTATTGCAGTTTCTAATAGGGGAAGACTTGATTTTCATCTTCCTGCGTGCTTTGGCTGAGCACTTTAATTAGAAACAGTGGGAAGAATTGTCAGATAAATGAGCTATAGACTAAATTTAGGGCCCAGTTAGCTTGAGAAGGATCCTATAGCTTTTTAAAAACATGTAGGGAGCTAATGTGTTGAATGTTGGTACTATCTGTGTGTTAACAGGAAATAGAACAAAAATTCCAGTGATTCAGAACTTCTGTTTGGGTTTCCCCCCCTTAAGTCTAATCAGTTTCTAATAGAGGGTGCTTAAGTTTTCCATTTTTAAAGAATTGAACTTAGGGTTGAATATGTTAATTAAATGATTAAATTATACACAGAACATAACTTCATTATTTCAGTTTTCTCTGCTGAATGGAAAAACTTTTCCTGAGTTTAATAGTATTCTCCCAAGGACACTGATGAAATATTGCCATTTGAACTCTCTCATATTAGGACCTATACTTTTATAACTCATTTGAAAATGGGTACAATGTTCACAGTCTCATCTGCTACATGTTTAATGAAAAATAAATTTTGAATCAGTCCCATTGGATTGAATTAGCATCTGTATTTGATCCTCTCTGTAGTGGAAAGAAGCTCTTGCCTTCAGCTAGGGAAATACAATTTATTCCTAGGAAACAGGAGGTTTTTAAACCTTGCTAGTTAAGTAGGCACTACCCAGTTCCCCAATTATGTCAGCCTTGAGTATTACTTCTTTAGTATTAACAATACATTACACTTGGGTAAGTGTTTTAACATGATTGGGGAAAATTCTTTCCACAGAGCACTGTTCAGAATGAAATGTACATATGTATCTCTGAACCTACTTCGTTTGAAAAATGGATATAATGGAGGCTATTTTCCTCTGTGAGTAACATGCCAAAAAAAGTCCTTCAGGAATGTCTGAATTTTCTTAAACAGCAATTTTTTTTTTAGTTAATATAAACAGATCGAGACTAAAAGTTTATTTTTTTATGATCAACATGTTTGAGAAGAGCATTTTTACCTTGTTATAGCTGTTTTAGACAAAAGTTCCTGATAATCTTTATAAATATATAAAGTTCATTAATTACACCGTAGTTCAGAAGTGTTTGCATTCCACTATATTTCTACCTGGCCAGGTTCGCATGACCCAGATAACAGAGGTAGCTTTTCCTTTGTTTCACTTAACGTCATTTTTATTTGATCTAAGATTGGGACTCTCAGAAATAAACAGGATGAAATAATAATGGAGGTAAGTGCTGATTGGATGTGAAGCAGTATTAAGGAGAAGATAGGGAATAAGATGCCCACAGAGGATCAGGCAAATAGTTGCAGGCAGCTAGGAATCTGGAGATGCGTGGTAGGGACTGCCCCGCATAGGAAAAGGATCACTCTGAATGAATCATGCTGAGGAGATTTGCTCTGGATCCTTTGATCAGATCCGACAACCTATATAAGCCATCTTGTTTAAAATCCTTTCTATTAATATAATAAGGATTTGGAGACATTGTAACTATATGGAATTTAAGTGTATGAATGTTCATATTTATTTACCTCTGACATATTTCCAGAATACTTAAAAATATTTTAACATTTTGTTTTTTAAGATTCTTATCCTGAAAACACTTGCTTACTCAGAAAGCTAAAAAAGTCTTAGTAAATATGCTTAGGAGTTGCTGGGTACTATGCTTTTTACGTTCTCTGTAGTTCATTACTAAACTCACTGTGAGCTTGATAATCCAAGAGTCAGAGATGGGGTATTGGGGGACACTCTTTTTCTTTGTTTTCTAAGTAATCTCTCAAAACAGCCCGCGTATGAAGTAGTAGTTCACCCACATTCAGCCTTCTAGTGAAAAGGGAGAGGGCAGAGCAATGGTCACAAAGCTGCTACATTGAACTGGAGCATTTCACTTAGATTTTCACTTGGATTTTTATTTACACAATATGCTTAGTATCTCATTTTCTAATCCTTAGAAGAGGAGCCGTGAGATGTGCCCATTGACAAGTTGTTTTAGAAGGAACGCCAAGTCAGAATTGCCACAAAATTAAATTGTGGATATTAATATCAGTAAAAGACCTCTATGGAAATTGATTGAAATTTTGGGACTTAAAAGTGCATTTGTTCAAAATTTAGTTTACCTTTATCTCCTGATAATATTTGATATAGGAAGCTTTGCCTCATTCTTTTTTATTATTTTTTTTCCCCAAGAGATTTTTGCTACAGGGTGCTGTACTCTCTAGATAAACAGTTCGGGGGGTGATGGCCATGCCACAATCCATTCTCCTCTTGGAATTTTGAGCATGCACACACATGTGCTGGTGTGAATTTCAAGCTGCCAGGTCCAGAACTCAAGCCATGGTCTGCGGTGTGGGAGTCCAGCTCCTTAATCACTGTGCCACCTGCTGGCCCCGCCTCATTCATCATTTATTTTTAAGAGAGAGATTTTTTGCTATAGGGTGAGTGTGCTCACCAGAAAGCTAAAAATCTGCCTCTCCCCCCGCCCGCCCCAGGATGGGCGTGATGGCCATGCAGCAATCCCTTCTCTTCCATTCTCTCAGGATTTTGGGCACACATGCACACACGCCCAGTGTGAGTTTCATGTCTCTGGATCCTGGACTCAGACCTCTGTCAGCCATATGGGAGTCCAGTGCCTCAACCACTATGCCACTGGCTGGCCCCCACTTCAGTTTTTTAAAAATAATTATTTAATTTAATTTTATTTATTATTATTATTTTCCAGTTTGATCAGAGAAAGAGAGGGGGAAAGTGAGAAAGCAAGCTACCAGGAACTGGACTTGACCTACGGTCAGCCATGTGGGAGTCCAATGGCTTTAACCACCACGCCACCTGCTAGCCCCACTTCATTCATTTTTTAATGTAAACTTTGTAAGAAATTCTGTTATAGGGCTAGCAGATAGTGTAGAGGTTAAGGCAGCTGAATCTCACAAGGCCGACTGTGTGGTTGAAGTCCCAGACTGAGTGGCTTGGGAAATATGCTGGAGGGGGAAGTGGAAGAGAAGGGATTGTAGCATGGCCATCTCCTTTGCCCCCAATCCCTGAGGGTGCTTTTGCAAACCCCCCTCCCCCCATCTCTGGTGAGTGCTGCACCTATAGCAAAAATTAAGGGAAAAAATGATATTCTGTTCTATTTTGGTAACCAATTCCAATTCAGAATTATCAAGAAAATAGTATCCTGCATAGGAAAGAGAAAACTAAAATTTATTGAAAGCCTACTATGTGCCAAGCTTTCATTCATTTGACAAATATTTATTGAGTAGTAACTGTGCTAGGGACCCTTCCAGATGCCAGAGATGCAGTAGTGAATAACAGAAAAATGTTCTGTTCTCATGTAGTTTACCTTAGCAGTAGAAGATATAATAAATGAGTAAAATGTAATGAATTTGGGAGAAAAAAGTATCACAGAGATAATAAAAAGGAATTGGGGAATTAGCATTGCTTATTTGATCTTTCTAAATGGGTATTATCCTTGATTTCAAAAGAAAAAACTATCTCATACATAATTTTTTCTTTGATTAAGAATATACTTCAGGGACCAGCAGATGGTGTAATGGTTATGTTGCTGGACTCCTATGTAGTCAACTGTGGTTTGAGTCCCAGACCTGGCAACTTAAAACTCTTGTTGGGTGCATGAGTGTGCTTGCCCGAGATCCTAAGAAGAGAATGAAGGTGAAGGGATTGTGGCATGGCCATCCCTGCTGCGGGGTTGGGGGGGGTATTTCTTGCTTTCTGTCTCTCTCTCTCTCTTGCAAGTGCACATTTCCTGTAGCAAAAAAAAAAAAAAGGGCACTTCATAGGAGACTGGCAGGTGGTGTGGTGATTTAGGTGCTGGACTCCCACATGACTGACTGCCATTCGAGTTCCAGAACTGATGGCTTGCTGTCTCACTTTTCCTTTCCCTCACTCTCTGTCTCTGGTCAAATCAAAACATAAATAATAATAATAACAAGATTTAGATAAATCTTGTTTTAAAGAATGCACTTCATAATTCAGAGCACAATTATATTTGTATTTCAAAAGTACTAAGTTTCAATTAATAGCAGTTTCCAATTAGTACTTCAGAAAGCTGCTTGGTGGTTAGATTTACTATCTGGTTTGAAACCTGGTTTTCCCACTTAGTAGTTTTGCCACTAGTTTTAGGGACAATTACAGTTTCTTAGCTTCTCTGAATTTTTTTCTCTCCTGTGAATTTAGAATATGACATCTATAATGCTGTTGTGACGTTTAAATTATATATTTAATGTAAGTGAACTTATATAGTAGGGGCTCAGTAAACTGTAACATCTTTTACTGCCTATCTGGAGTTCTTAAAACAAACTAGGCTGAAGTTGGTGACCCTCCAGGAAGCTCATAGCACTGCATGGGCATTGCTTAATACACACTTCACCCCAACAACTAAAGCCTTTTGTCTTGATAGCATAAGGTTAGCTAAAACAAAATTTTTTAAATTTAATTTAATTTATTATCATTATTTAAATTTCTTACAGGATTCATTCATGTACTTACCAGAGAGTGACAGAGGGGGAGGGGAGTGAGAAAGGAAGCTGCCAGGTCCGGGACTTGAACCACAGTCAGGTATGTAGGAGTCCAGTGCCTTAACCACACCACCACCTGCCAGCCCACCAAAACACAATTCTAACTTAATAGTTACAATTCCTTTCTGGAGAGTTTTGTCCATGTTACCTAGCTAACGTAATATCAAGAATAAATCTATAGTCCTCCCTCTTCTGATAAAGGAACAGAGTTTAAGGAAAACTTTTACAAAGATTAAAAAAATGTGCAAATTAGAAATGAGTGTTTTGAGGGAAGCATGGAAGAATAGCCATTCAAGCATATTTTCCAATATTTGTTTTCATTTTTAGACCAGGTTATCACTAAACTGAACTTCTCACAGTCCATATTGTCTTTTCAGTCTTTATTTCAGCGTCTTCGGTGCTTGGCCAGTAGTTGGGAGTTCAAGAAAGATTGTGTGTTGAATGTTAAATGGTTGCTAGTGTTAGTTTTGTCTATCACAACTCTTTGGTAGTAGATGCCTGAGTCTGAAAAGTGACTGCAATAGACTTAAGTCTGAATCTCTAGTCTTAAGCATGAACGAGCTAACAGGTTATGTAGCCTTTTAAATGACATTTTTTTATGTAGACAAAAATTTGAAAAAATAATCTAGAAATTGAGAGGAAGAAATAAATTATTTGCAGCTAGATTAGTGTTCATTATTCTATTCGTAAACTATTAACATCAAAGGGATATAGCAGCTTTTAAAGGCTGGGTAGAAAAAGTAATTCATGCATATGCTCATAACTAACTGTTTTCTTTTTTTTTTGGAGAGGTTTTTGCTATAAGGCACGTTCACTCGCCAGAAAGACAGAGAGAGACAGAGAGACAGAAAGCAAGAAATCACCCCCCAGAGGGGATAGTCAGACTGCAATCCCTTCTCCTCCATTCTCCTCTCGGGATCTTGAGCATGCACGCACACATGCCCGGCATGAGTTTAAGCCACCGGGTCTGGGACTCAAACCACAGTCGACTACGTGGGAGTCCAGCGACATAGCCATTACGCTAACTGCTGGTCTCATCATAACTAACTGTTAAAATACAAGCGTATCTTATCTCTTTAAGACAGTTACATTGAAACTGTAGACTTATATGGACTTTATGAATTAAATGTCTGTTATTTACTTAAAATCCTATGATTTGGGGGATATTGGTGTTATCACAGAAAAAGGAAAAACATCCCCTAACCTCCATTTAATAGTAACCTTTCTTCAGATGTTTAAATAGCATCAGTCAGCTTTTCCCATTCTGTTGCAAATTATTGTCTACTAAATAATTTCACTTTCCTAAAATTTAAGACTTTTGCCAAGTTGTGAGACCTTTAATCATTTATATAAAATGTGTTTAGATTTTTAAAAATTCCCCTACAAGCAACTATAAGATGCCTTATACTCAAATTTGGTATGCTTCAGTACTATTTTGCAGATGAGATAGAAATGCATAAAATTAAATATTTTAATAGTCAGAGGATTTGTTTGTTTGCTGTTTAAGAACAAGAACAATCTCCCACTAGAAAGAAATACTACTTACTGCAAGTGTCAGTTTGAGTGGCCTAGTATCAGCAAGTCACAGAACTCAGATAGGTTTTGGAGAGTCCTGTAGAGAGAAGGCAAGAGTTGGAACCAGCAGTTGGCGCCATAGCTATGTTGCTGAACTCCCATGTAGTTGACCGCGGTTCAAGTCCTAGACCCAGTGGCTTAAACATATTGGGCATGTGTGCGTTCATGCCCAAGATCCCAAGAGGAGAATGGAGAGAAGGCAAGAGTAAAGAGAGAAGCAACATTTAAGGGACACAAAAAATGGAAAATTACCTGTTTATGATCATGTGTATGTTAATATCTTTGATTGAATCAATATATAGAGTATACATGATGGGAAAATTTATTTGGTATTCTGTAATGATACACAGTGATTGAATGTAAAAAAAATTAATAAATTTGAAAAAGAAATGTGGAGTTTAGCAGAGATTTGCGTAGAAATATGTGAATGCTGATTGTTAATAGACTTGTTCAGAAGGATCCATTAGAGAAACTTACGTGAAAAGAGTAATTTTTGGTTACCACATTTTTTTTTTCTGGAGAGGTTTTTGCTATAGGGCGCATGCGCTTGCCAGACAGAGAGAGACATAGAGACAGAAAGCGAGAAATCACCCCCCGGGGGGATGGCCACGCCGCAATCCCTTCTCCTCCATTCTCCTCTCGGGATCTTGGGCACGCACGCACACGCGCCCGGTGTGAGTTCTAAGCCACCAGGTCCGGGACGCGAACCACAGTCGACTACGTGGGAGTCCAGCGACATAGCCATTACACTAACTGCTGGTTCCTGGTTACCACATTTTTGAAAAATATTTATTTATTTTATTTTTAATTTGACCAGAGAGATATAGGGGCAGAGGAAAGGGGCAAGGAGAAAGTGAGAAACACATCTACTAGATTCAGGGTCGGCCATGTGGGAGTCCAGAGCCTTAAACACCACACCACCTTCTAGCCCTGGATTACTATATTATTTCATGATTTCTTAAATGTCCTTCATCTGGGACATTAAATTAAATACTGTTATTTTGAGTTTTAGCTCACAGTTTTATTATGACATTTATTTTAATGAAACATTTTTTACATTTTAAATCTTGTATTGTTAGCCTTTTTAATATTAGCAAAGTTGAGCACATCACAAGTTTGCTTCCTGCTAGTTTGCCAGCCAGACAGGCCAAAGATACTGCTTAGAGCATCAATATAGAGTCTGTGGCAATTCAGTGGAGTGATTTCCCATTCCTCATCAGTGAAAGAAAATACTTACTAAAACAAATTAAAACTTGAACTCAGTAACTTGACCTTGTGGAACGTTGTTCTCATACCAGGCAAGTTTTGTTTAGTTACATCTACAAAAGCAGTAATTCTGGTACCTGCGGTAGGAGGAACTTTACCTCCTGTTAGTTCTCTCAGGAACAAAGGAAAATACTACTTTTGATTTTGAGTTGCTCTCTTTATTAAACTCATTAGCTTGTCAGTCTCCAGCCATTTAATAAATCTCTTAATTTTACCATATTGGGAGTCAGTAAATGTAATAAGGAAAAACTCGGGTTCTATAGGAAGATAAGTCCAAGTTTACATCTGAATTTTATTGCAAATTATAGCTTTGTGGTCCTAGGTATCACTCAAATTCTTTGAGCCAACAATTCTTCAGGAAAATGTGTATTGTAAACCTGCCTTCTGTAGTAGTTTAACTGCATTATTTGGTAGCAAAGTACTTACCTACAACCCACCAGGAATCTCTTAAGTATTACTCAAAATGTAAGCCATTTCCTAGGTGTCCTATGCTTTTTAAGACATCTTATCTTCTCTATAACTTTCTCACATTAGCTTCATTTTGATCACCTTCTATTTAGCAAAAGTTTAATTATAAGAATGTGTTCATCTTTCACATAGTACAAGGTGAATTCTTGTTTTGGTTACATTAGATATGCAGCATAAATAATGGGAGGGAGTGTTTTACATTTGGAATTTTGCTTTGTTAGGTTTTTCTGAGTATCTGATCATTTCATTTTTTTCTCAAAAACAATGAGAAAAATCATTTCTATACCCTTTAATTTACTGCAAACCTTTGAGGGAAGGGTGAAATAAAGCATCATCTTTTAATTACAAAATAAATAGGCAGATTATTATTTATATTTTTCTTGCCTATTTCTGTGAGAAAATCCTGCATTTTCAATTTGAAATTAGTCCCCAGATCCCTAATTTAGTTCTTTTTAGGGAAAGCATTAGAAAATTGGCATGGTTCAGATTTTGAGAATACTTCAAATATGAGATTAAATACAATACTGAATAACTCGAGCTACTTTATTTGTATAAAGTGATCCTTATACTTTCCCTCTTTTAAATTGCTAGCTTTTTTCAGTTATTTCAATAATCTTTTCTATATCTGTAGGTTTTTTTTGAGAGAGATTTTTGATGTAGGGCATGTGCGCTCACCAGAAAGAGACAGACAGCGAGAAATCACTACCCAGGGAGGATGGCCACATCATAGTCCTTTCCTCCATTCTCTTCTCACGATCATGGCGCACATGTGCCCAGAGTGATTTTAAGCCACCAGGTCCATGACTTGAATCGCGGTCGGCTACGTGGGAGTCCAGTGACATAGCCATTACGCTAACTGCTGGTCTCTCTATATCTGTATTTAACATTTGGAAGAGGAAAATAGTGGTGTGTTTATTACTGGGCTGACTGCTCTTGTCTTTTGCTTTGATTTTTTTTTCTGAAAATTTTTGCCTGAATCCATTCAGGGAACTGCTGTAATTGTTACAGAATATTTTGCTCTACTAATCAGTATTAAGGCTGTTTGTGTTATAAGTAATATTTCAACATATTAATGCTACTTGTTTATTGATCATTTACTAAATTTTTCCTGGTACTATAGTAATACAAATAAGTTATTACTGAAATGTAAATCCAGTCACTGTAGTTGATGTCGAAACAGTTTTTAAAACTGTATTTTATTACATTTAGCATATCCTATAGTGTATGTTTATGAAGTTTTCTTATCCTAGGAATGGGAATATTCTTTAGTCTTACACAGGTGCAGTTTTCCTGCAATCTGTAAAATAAATCCAGAAGCACAGATAGTGATGAGGATCCAGATACTAATCATTTGGATAAATGACATATTTCAGAAAGAATCATGAGGCACATATTGTTCTTCTCCGTCTTTATAGCATCATATTTTCGCTGTTAGTGAATATAGTAGAAAGGACTATTTGTATGTATATGTGTGAAAGTTTTATATGTTTTATTTATTTACTTATTTACTTAGCCAGATGGCATGCATGAGAGAGAGAGAAAGCAAGCTATCTATCAGTGGGATATGGTGACGCTGAAGTACCTTTCTCTGTATTCCTCCCTCCAGTAAGGATTTGGGACATGCACACAAACAGGTCTCATGTGTTCTTCAAACCACCAGGACACAGATTAAAATCTCATCTGGGTACGTAGGATCCAGCTTCTTTAATCTTTTTTTTTTTTTTTGAGAGGTTTTTGCTATAGGGCTCGCGCGCTCACCAGACAGAGACAGACAGAAAGCAAGAAATCACCCTCCGGGGGGATGGCCACACCGCAATCCCTTCTCCTCTTGGGATCTTGAGCACGCACGCACACACGCCTCACATGAGTTTTAAGCCACTGGGTCTGGGACACGAACCACGGTTGACTACATGGGAGTCCAGCAACATAGCCATTACGCTAACTGCTGGTCCCCAACTTCCTTAATCTTGACCCACCAAGCCAGCCCTATAATTGTTTGGATCAAATACTATTTCAAGTATTTAACATGTTTTCTAATTCTTTCAGATGGGTCACTTACTACCAGTAATAATTAGGTTAGCAAATTAATTTTGCTTTTTTGCAGTTGTAGTACGTGTAGCAGAGCCATTAATAGAGTGCATAAAATTTTAATTGGAGAAACTTTTTTCTTATTTCCTTTTTTCTTTTCCCATTTTTTAATTCTTTTTTGCCATAGGGCACCTGGGTACCAAAGAGAGATGTAGAGAGAAAGATAGAGAGGGAAAGTGAGAAATCGCCCCCTGTGGGAGGATGGCTCTGCTGTAATCTTTTCTCCTCCATTCTCCTCTCGGGTCTCCAAACTCAGGCGTGTGCACACGCGCGCGCACACACACACACACACACACACACACACGGCACGGCCCTGGTACGTTTTTTCAAGACACCAGGGTCCCAGACTCAAACCGCAGTCAGTCATATGGGATCTAGCACCTTAACCACCATGTTACCTGCTGGCTCGAAGAAACCTCTATTTTAAAAATTACTTATGTTTATACCTCTGGTATTAAAACCTAATATATAGATACTTGTTTCTATATTACTGACAATCTCTGGATTATTTTATCTTTTATGCTAGCATTTCCTGATTGTAGGTTTTTATTGGCACTAAGTTATCACTAAAAAATATTTATAGAGAAGATAGCAATATAGGCAAGAGATTGGTGCTTTTTCAAAATAATTCGCAGGGCCAGCCCTGAAGAACAGTGGTTAAGTGCTGTGCATAGGGAGCTAGATCCCAAGTGGCTGACCACAGTTTGAGTCCCAGCCTGGTAGATTGAAAAGCATGCTAGGCACGTGTGTGTGTGTGTCCAAAATCCTGAGGGGGATAAAGAAACAGCAAAAAATATTGTGATATGACCATACCCTATTTGGGGGAGGGTGCTATCTTTTTCTTTCTCTTTCTTGCTCTCTCTCTCTGGTAATACAAACGAGAATAGAATTCAGAATTAATCATATGTTCCATTTTAATTCATTGAGCATAAATTGTGGTATAGTTGCTTGGGTTTTGGGGTTTGGTTTTGTTTTATTTTGCTTGTTTTAGGTTTTTGCCATAGGGTACATATGCTCATCAGAGAGAGAAAGAGAGAAAAAGTGAGAAATCACCCCCCATGGGGGATGGCCATGCTGCAATCCCTTCTCCATTCTCTCAGGATTCTGGGCATGCACGCTCATGCGTTCAGCCTGATTTTCAAGCCACTGTGTCCAGGACTCGAACCGTAGTCTAATACATGAGAGTCCAGCACCTTAACCACCATGCCACCTGCTGGCCCCAGCTTGATTAATTTTTAAAAGATAATTAATGACCTGATAAACACGGGTGTCTGCTTTTTACCTAAGGAGAGTACATAGGTATCACACCTGAGTAATTACTAGAATTGAAGAGAAAGACATCAAGGAAATATCTGAGGGATCGATGTCAAATAACTTAAACAAGTACTCTATATTTGAATTGAAGGTAACTATTGCTGTTTACCCTGTGACTAGCATATTCTTGAATTCTTTATTCTTTTCTTTTCTTTTGCCATAGGGCATGTGCACTTGCTAGAGAGAAGCAGAGAAGGGAAAGGTGAGAAATCACCCCTCGGGGGAGATGGCCACATTACAGTCCCTTCTCTGTTCTATTCTTGGGATAACCACTACAACACCTGCTAGCCCCAGCATATTCTTGAACTTGTACTTACTTGACTAAAGAAAGTACTGTGCCACATTCATGATATATATATTTTTTGGGGGGGGGGGGGAGAGGTTTTTGCTATAGGGCACATGCGCTCACCAAACAGACAGAGAGAGACATAGAGACAGAAAGCGAGAAATCACCCCCCAGGGGGAATGGCCACGCCGCAATCCCTTCGCCTCCATTCTCCTCTCGGGATCTTGGGCACACACACACACGTGCCTGGCTTGAGTTCTAAGCTACCGGGTCCAGGACGCGAACCACGGTCGACTACGTGGGAGTCCAGCAACATAGCCATTACACTAACTGCTGGTTCCTGACATTCATGATAATTTTCTAGGAAATGGGAAGATAAACACAAGTAAATGGGGTTACAAAAAGAGATTTCCACTCCACATGTGGTGATTTTACTGATAAAAATGCATTGACGCACATTGGTTGGGCTTGCATGCCCTTTGTGATTTGCCCAGCTGAGATGATTGGCTGGCCTCAGTAAGACATCCTCATTCTCTTCAGGAGATTTTTCCCCTCCTAAACATCAGTATACATTTAAAGGGTGACTGTTCAAAGTCATTGTTGTACTTCCACAGGTGAGAAAAAGTACCCTTTGGGGAAAGGTACCTGGTTCATAGGAAAATTGAACTGGTGCTCTTAGCCAAATCAAGCTACCCATCAGAGCTTCAACTTTATAGACTATCACGTGATCAAAAAAGTAAAAATTCCAAGTTTGTTTTGTGTGACTTCTGTAACACACCTGTGCAATATAGCTGGCCAACTCAAGAAACCGTGCCTTGTTCATTTTCTACTGTTTCATCTCTATACGTAAACTGACTCACTTACCCAATAGTTTTGTTTTCCTACAGTATGGCAGGTACCTGATTACATGGAGGGGATGGATGGGTAGATGAGTAATAAATTGTTCTTGTTCTCAAGAGACATCTATAGAAACAAATATGACAGAAGTGGGAATGCTATGATAGGGTTAAACTTCCAGCACTTGAATCCACAGCTGGAAGTATCTGATTCAGTGATGGATGAAAGGATGTGACAGGAAATCTTCATAGGAAACCTGAGCGTGTGTCAGATAGACAAGGAGGAGAGGTGCATGGTGGGACAGGAGAGATCATTTCAGATAGTAACAGCGTGTGGAAAGGGTGGAGGTAGACATGGCCACATGTATTCAGTAACTGAGCAGTTCCGTAGTTTGTTAGGCACCAGAGGTAAGTTAATAGGAAGTGAGCTGGAAAATTAGTAGAAAGACAGCATGAAGATACTTACGTGCCCTGTAAAGGAGATTAGCGTTCATCCTCTTCATGATAGGAGCAATTTCTTAAATTAATATTCTCTAAAGACTGACTTCATTTTAGTGAATACTTTAGAAAAGGGCCAGGCTGGGAAAGGAGAGATAGGCCTTAATACTAGCTCATGTTTGAGAGTTGATAAGGACCTGAATTAAGACTGTGATAATGGGGTAATTAAGAAAAGTAGGTGATGGATTTGAGAAGGGAATACTGAGAGTCAAGTAAAAAATCACACGTGCCCTGGCTTGCATTCCTGGGTACATAGTGGTAGCATTGGCCAGTGTAAGACACACCAGGGAGTAACAGGCGAGGGAGGCTTTTGAATTGTTTTTTGGTCTTAAGGTTCATGGGAAAATTTAAGGTTCCTATAGAGGAATAAAGAGGAAGATGACATCACTTTAGAGGGGGAGACAGGGACAGATTCTCTGATTAGAAGACATTTGAGCAGGTACCTGAATG
>NW_006160128.1:854713-898965 GCF_000334495.1 Tupaia belangeri chinensis
AAGAGCTACCCAGATAGAGGCAGTAGCAAATGCAGAGGAGGAACATGCTTTCCATCTTCCAAGAGCAGGAAGACCAGCATAGTTGGAGCTGTGTGTGGGAGGGGAGAGGGGTAGATAAGATCCAAGTAGGCGTGTGCTTTTCATGTAGAGTCTTTAAATTGTGGTAAGGACTTCAGATTTTATTTAGAACAAGATAGAAAGCCACTGAAGGGTTTATAGTAGTAATCTAATTTATTCTTTCCCCCCTTCACTTCTTACAACAGCATTTATTTAGTGATGCTTGTGTTATGTTCAGTTCTGTAACATCTGTCGTATACGTAGATTCTTGTAACCACCAGTCAGGGTATAGTGCTGTGTAATCACCACAGAGAAACTCCTTTGTGCTACCTCATTATAGTGTCACCTTTCCCTCCAACCATAATGACAACCACCAGTCTATTCTCTGTCACTGTAATTGTATCACACATGCCATCCATCATGTTACATTTGAGATTGGTTTCCTTTCATTCAACATAATACCCTTGAGAATCTCTCCTGAGTTGTTGCAAATTTCAATGCTTCTTTTTTTTTTACACTAAAAAGTATACCATTGTATAGATGTACTGCAATTTGGGTGACCATTTGCTTGTTCAAAGGACTTTCTGGATTTCAGATCTTGGGCTGCAAAAACATAGCTTCTGTGAACAGTTCTGTACAGGTTGTTATGTGAAAATAGGTTTTCATCTCTGAAGGATAAGTCTGCAAGAGTGCTATTTGTTTAGTTGCATGATAAATGTATGCTTAACTTAAAAGAAACTGGCAGACTTTTCTAGAGTAGCTGTACAGTTTTACATTCCCACCAACAATGTATGAGTGGTCTAGTTTCTCCAAGATGTTCACTCTCACTTGATATTGTCTATTTTTTATTGCAACCAGTCAAATTAGGTATGTAGGGATAACTCATTGTTGCATTAATTTGCATTTCCCTAACAGCTAATGTTGGACATATTTTCACATTCTTCTTATATATTCAGCGTTGAAGTGCCCACTCAAGTCATATGCCCATATTCCGATTGCATTGTTTGTTTTCTTCTTGTGTTTAAGAGGGTTTATTATACATTCTGGATCCAAGTCCTGTGTTGAGTATATGGTTCAAGTATTTTCTCCTGATATGTGATTTGTCTATTTATATCCTTTTAATAGAGTCTTTTGCAGAGCAGTTTTTTGTTTGTTTTGATGAGGTGAAGTTTGTGCAGTTTTTCTTATCAAGTCTCAGAACTAACTTTAGGTTTCAAAGATTTTCTCCTTTCTTAATGATTCCTAAAAGCAATAGTTCTTCCATATACAGATCTATGATCCATTGTGCTTTAATTTTAATATAATGTGTGAATTTTAGTTTTTTTTGTCCTTTGGATTTTTGCCTATAGTTGAGCAGTTATTTCAATAACATTTGTAGAAAAGATTATTCTTCCCTGGGATTGCTTTTTCACCTTTGTCAAAAGTGATTTGGCCATAACTGTGAAGGTGTAGTTCTGAATTCTCTGTTCTATTTTTCTGTTCTCTGATCTTCATCCCTTCCCTGGTACTACACTGTCTTGATGATTGTAACTATATATGTCTTAAATCATAGTGAAGCTCTTCCTACTTTATTCTCCTTTTTCAGAATTGTTTTGGCTAGTGTAGTTTCTTTCCATTTAAAATTTAGAATCTACAGGAGCCAGCAAGTGGAGTGGTGGTTAAGATGCTAGACTCCCACGTAGCCGACCGTGGTTCAAGTCCTGGACCTGGCAACTTACCTTCTCATTCTCCCTCTCTCTCTGTCTCTCTCTGGTCAAATTGAAGAAGAATAATAAATAAACAAAATTAAATTAAATAATTCCATTTAAAAAAGAATCTACAAAAATACTCTGCTGAGATTTTGGTAAAAATTACATTAAAGACTCCCACGTAGCCGACCGTGGTTCAAGTCCTGGACCTGGCAACTTACCTTCTCATTCTCCCTCTCTCTCTGTCTCTCTCTGGTCAAATTGAAGAAGAATAATAAATAAACAAAATTAAATTAAATAATTCCATTTAAAAAAGAATCTACAAAAATACTCTGCTGAGATTTTGGTAAAAATTACATTAAACCTATAGGTGAGAGAAGACAAGCTTGTCTTGTTCCTGATCTTAGGAAGAAATCATTTAGACTTTCACCTTTAACTGTACATTAGCTGTAGGGTTTTGTAGGTGCTACTTGTCAGGTTGAGAAAGTCTCCTTTCAATTCCTAGTTTGTTAAGTGTTTCTATAATGACTGGGCCTTGAATTTTGTCAAATACTTTTTCTATTACTATATTAGTTAATCTGGTCTTACATCTTTTCTTCTTTAAACTGGTAACTGATGATAACTTTCCTTTTTTAAAGGTTTGCTCTAACTGCTCTCTGTGGAATAAACTGGAGAAGGAGCCAAGATGTAAACGAGGAAACCATATTTGAAATTATTTCAGTAATTCAGATGAGAGATGATGGTGGCTGGGACTAGGCTGGTAACAGTAAAGGGTGAGAAGAGGTCAGATTTTGGATACATTTCAGACTTGTGTGGGCAGGAATTGCTAAGAAATTGGATCTGAGTCCATAAAAGAGAATTTAAGGATCACTCCCAAGATTTTTGGCCCAAGCCATTGAAAGTATGGAGCTGCTGTTGACTGAGATGGGGAAGAGTCAGGAAGCAGCAAGTTTAGACTGGGCTAAGCAATTAGGTGGTTGTTTTTGGAAGTGTTAACTTTAAAAAGTCTTTTAGACGTAACTGGTGACATCAAGTGGGCAATTCACTCTATATACAAAATGAAATTTAGGTGAGAGATTCAATTGGGAGTCATCATTGGAGTTGATATGTAAGAAATTTTAGCAGTATCTGTTGTAAAAATACCTGTGACAGCTTTCTGTTTGTTGTAATGTTGTTTAGAGTTTATTAGCAAAAAGCCAGATTCTCATAGCATGTGAAAGAAGAGCTTTGTAAAAATTTGGGTCAGTCTTGCTTGTCAGTAGAC
The DNA here is from genome assembly GCF_000334495.1 of Tupaia belangeri chinensis. Taxonomy (NCBI): domain Eukaryota; kingdom Metazoa; phylum Chordata; class Mammalia; order Scandentia; family Tupaiidae; genus Tupaia; species Tupaia belangeri. The sequence continues at coordinate 857,723 of NW_006160128.1, forward strand.
AGTTACGTATATGATACTAAGTACACTAGAAATTATGTGATTGAAAGTTTAGAGTGTGCATATTTACTATAATATGTAAATTGTACTTATTTGATAGGTAGATAACTATAAAAGTCAGAGTCTTACTAATTTTCAGAGCTTTGTCCTAAATTTTTATAAAACAAAGTAGCTCTATGAGTATTGCAAAAGGGTATGATGCTGTTATTAAGTGCCCAAGTGGCTTCCTGTGGCAGCACTTCTCAGAAGCAGATGCAAAACAGAATTAAATACAGGAATACAAAATAGCTAACAAGGTGGGGCTTAGAGCCTGAATAAATTGATGAAAGGACGAAGGTGAGCCTCATTCATACAGAACTCTTAAAAGGTATATTTTGAGTCCCCCTCAGATGTGTTTACTTTATATCGAAGTGGTCTGGAAAATATTTTTTAAGTACCACAGTTGTTTTTGTTATAATTGACTGTTAGCATTAATATTATCAAAATTTTATATGTTTCTAGCACTTTTATTCACCCCTATTGCAGGGTTTTCCATGTTATAATTATTAATATTTGCTTACTTTTCCATTTCTTCCACTAAACGTAAGCTCTGGTAGCATTCATGCAGTGCCTTGACCTCTGAGCTCTCAGTAAATATGTGTAAGTGACTGAATGAATGAAAGCACAGACTAGTGAATGCAATCCACCACAATTGCCTGTGTTGGAAAGTACATAAGTAAATGAGATCTTGAGATTCCAAAGTACATGTCTCTTCTGAACAGTACCTTGGTGCTTCCAAACAAGCATTCCAGTCCTGGAGAATGGCACCCATCCATAGTAGTAGCACTAACCCAGAGTCAGCGAGGCCCTTTTGCTATTTGTTCTTTTTTCTCTAGTGCTAATGGATTGCTGCATCTGAACTTTGGCCCAGACTTCTTGTGTCAAATGGAGTACATATCGCATGTGGTAGGCTAGCCTTCAAGTTGCATCCCTACTAGCAACATTCTCATAGGAAATTTCTTGTGTGCATTTTGAAAGAAAGGAATGTTTATTTATCTACTCTCTTCCTAGTTCTTATTTCCAGGTGGATAGTAGAGGTGTAGGCCAAGTTTCTCTTCAGTAATAATTATACTTAAAAAAGCATTTTCATATATACTTTTTCACTTTTGAACTTTATAAAACAAAAATATCCTGAGTCTTTACTATTCCAATGCATATTTAAATACCAGGAGAAAGAGGATTTCTTTTAAACCATAGTTTATTTTATTTCCAGATCTGTAATGTGGATGTGTGTGTGTGTCCATATATGTGTGTCTATGTACATGTGTTCAATATTTATCATATTAGTCTGTGACTGTCAGTGGAGTTTATAGAAGTACAGCACTCTGTTATTTCTGACACAGACATAGTCAGAACATTCGGTGCTGCTTTAACATCTCAAGGAATGAGAGAGGTGCTATATAAAATAATTTTTGTCTAGCAGGAGAAAACACGATGTCATCAGCTGAGTCTCGTATAGAGTTTCCCACCTTACGTGATTAGTTGGAGCATTAACTGAGTGAATGCATTATAAATCATTTGGCCCAGTGCCTAGTACTTAATAAGTGTAAAATTTCTTGTAAAATTACTTTTACAATATGGGTTAAAACTTCACAATCATTTTTGTTACAGCTTTGCATTTGGCTTTCTTTATACCATTTTTTCCCTTGCATTTTATCTAACTTTTCTGACTTTCTATTGTAAGTTCTTCTTGGTTCTCAAGTCTCCTCTTCCTGCCCTACCTCTTTTCCATTATACCCTAGGCCAGTGTCAACACCTCCTGAAACTCAGTACAAAATCTCTTGCCTCTCTTGTGGAAGAAAGTGACATGATCTCTCCAACCTGTGTTTTAGGAAGCTAGTAAGTGTGTTATCACTGTGAAGTATATCTTAGAAGGATTTAACAGTAGAGTAGGCTGTCAGATAAGAGGTAATTGTGTTACCATGATTGTCCAGGTAACAGATGCCTGAACAAGGACATTGTGGTGGGAATGGAGAGAGGTGAATGCATGCCAGACTTTTGTATGGAAGTAATCAGTGGAACCTTGCCATTGATTGTATGTGGAGAGGAAAGGAATTGAAGACAAGACTCTGAGGTTTTTCACTTTAGAATCATGCTATTTATAATTAACAGAGAAATACTTTATTGGAATGGAGGTAGTGAGCTAGTTTTGGACAGGATTACCTTAGGTTTCTAGTAGAGTATTGCCAGGTTTATTAGTTTACTTGTTCTAGTCTCACCCTGCCCTTCCTCACTCACTCACTTTGAATTCCATTGCCATTAGTCTAACAACTTTCCTTTAGGAAAAGTTTCTTTTTTAGTCATAATCAACAGGAGAACTTGAGATGTGTGGAGAGCAGTTCCTTATTTCATATCCACGTTCTAATTGTCCTCCTCTTCTGGTCCCTTCCTTCCTCTCAATGAAAAAAATTACGTAGAGTAGTACTTGCCACCATCATTACTCCCATCCCACCTCCTATGTACAGGGTATTGGTAGATTCTTGTACTTTTGTTTGTGTGAAATAAATGAGGCAACACGGCAGAGCTCTTTGAAGAAGTACAAGGCTTTATGAAGTGTTTGTGAGTGAATTACTAAACAACGAATACAGTAATGCCTCATTCATGTCGTATCAGTATGTAATACTCTACCTGAGACTTGAAAATCTGTTTGTTTATAGATTTTATGTAGATTTTAATATATATGTAGGTAAATACATGTAGCTCCAAATCTCTTTCTTTATAATGTTGTATATGCTTTGCTACCTTCTAAAATAGGGACACTTCACCCTCCTCCCCACATACTAAACTTTTCCAAAAAGCTTTCTGTTTCAGTGCTTCAGAATGAGCCAGGAACCCAGGTTCTGGTCTAAGACTTGGCACTGAGTTGCTTTGTGAGAACTGAACGCATGGACTCTAGAACAGTGCCTGGCGTGTAATAGGTGCTTAGCAGATATTTTTGGAATGAATCACTGTTTTATGTCTACTTTTACACTCCTTCCCTGATTTATTACTTGGAATTCATGACCACCTAGTGAATAAGCTTCTGGATTTTTAATACAGTTAGGAGTATTTAGTTTCTGATTGAGGTAAACTATAAGCTTAATTTGTAATGTCTGTTTTGGCTGCTTGGCAGAATATTTGGCTTTTTCTTAAACATTTGCTTGTATTTGAAGTCACCAAACAAATGATCTTTTAATACTTGATTTATCGAGAGCACTTTACTTAATGTGTGTATTTTATGGGCTGACATTATATGCAGTATTCTCTTTGGTTGTCGGCAAAGTCAGGATGTATTTTTCTATGCAAAAATGTGTCATGACTTTCCTGACGTCTCTACATATATTTAAGCACATGGTCCATATTTCCAGGGGTCTTCTATCCTAGATGAAGAGACACAGAAGTGGAATAGTAAGAAATAATTAAATATTGAATCATAAAGCGTGACCCACAGTTACATTAATAATTTTAGGAACAGAGATCCATGTGGAGTGAAGTAGGAAAAAAGTGATTCAGTGAGGAGGAAAAACTAGAATTGGTTTTAACAGGATGGTTTAAGATTTTGATAAGCATCAAGTAGAGAAATGACAGTTTAACAAGGGCTATCGCTCCCTAAGGAGACTGGCATTGAACTTGTTCAGACCAGCCTGGCCAGATTCCTAAGGGCAGGAACAGATGGGAAGTATGAAAATAGGTAGATTTAGTACAAGGGTTGTTACCTAGGCTCCATGATCCTGAAGGAATCTGAGGAGAGAATTTAGAGGGTTCATGCATTTGAATGAGAAAATAAAAACATCTTTTATCATTTTATTAACTTCTGAAATTTAGTATTTCCTTCTATTATTATTCCAAGCAGCAGATCACAGTATTATTAGGAATACCTGTGTTTTTATTACTAAAGGAAAAAAAAAATCAGATATTTTCATATGACTATTGTAGATAACTAGGTATAATTTATGCATATTACTACTTCAGACTCATGGTTGTTAATAGACCCCTGCTAATTGTGCTGTACACAGGGGTCAAAAAGATCATGGAAAATGCATAGTATGAAAAAACTGAGATGGATTTCAAAGTTTTGGACAGCAGAATAAGCTCATACTCTCTTTGTTTTTCCGCACACATTTTCATGTCTCCTCATATTAAGTCCCTTCGTATTAACCTTATTATCACAGGAAGGTTTTTTAAAACACTTGATAACTGTATCAGAATCGTTTTTCTTGGTAATCATATATGGGTTATTTTATTTATTTGAAACCATATTTTTTTTTTTTGGAGAAGTTTTTGCTATAGGGTCCGTGCGCTCGCCAGACAGACAGAGAGAGAGACAGGAAGCGAGAAATCACCCTCCAGGGGGGATGACCACACCGCAATCCCTTCTCTTCCATTCTCCTCTCGGCATCTTGGGCATGCACGCACATGCACCCGGCATGAGTTTAAGCCACCATGTCTGGGACTTGAACGCGATCGACTACGTGGGAGTCCAGCAACATAGCCATTAAGCTAACCGCTGGTCCCGAAACCGTATTTTTAAAAATAACTTTATTTCGGTAAAATGCTGAGTACTGTATTTTATGCATTTGAAATGATTTGGAGAGAGAATCTGTAGCTTTCTCCAGACTATCAGAGGGGCCCCTGACCCTGATCTGGTTGGAAACAAACTGAAGGAGGAGGCATTGAAACCACACTGAGAGGTTATTAGTCAAAGTGATAAACCAGAGAGGGACCTAGGGAATTTTTGTTCATTTGTTTGATTCAGTTACAGAATAAATACAAATTAATTTAGGAAATTTTTAAAAATAATTATTTCCTTTATTTATCATTGTTGTTTTTGTTTTGTTTTGGTTTTGGTTTTGATTTTGGTTTTGGTTTTGGTTTGTTTTTTTGACCAGAGCAAGACAGAGAAAGAGAGTGCGTGCATGAAAAAGCAAGTCTCCAGATCTGGGACTTCAACTGTGGTCAGCCATGTGGGAGTCCAGGACCTTTAACCACCTTGCCACCTGCTGGCCCCTAATTTAGGAAACTTTTAAGTTTCAAGGGACAAATGCTTCTTAGCTTGCAACTGTAGATAAACTGTTTAAAATGGTAACAAAAACTCATTTGTAACTCTACAATTATAGCCTTTCCTGTGTTAATTAAATATCTGGTTCAGTTCATTCTTTTCTTGTGCAACAAAAATATTTAAAGTGGTTGTATAGAAACATTTCTTAATCTGTTGTGTTATACTTAATTGGTCAGGTGGGAAGAACTTGATGGTTGGAAGATAAGATACAGATCTGGTCATTTAGATGTTGGATGATAAGGATAGTGTCAGCATTTTGGGTGGAGTAAAATTCCAAGAGAGATTTGGGGAAAAAAAATACTATAGAACTCGGTTGATCTGTTGTATGGGACTAAAGTGGATGGAGTGGTATAAAGGTAAGAATCAGAAAAGAGGGACCGGCAGTTGGCTTACATAATGGCTATGTCGCTGGATTCCCATTTAGTCGACCGCGGTTCCAGTCCCGGATCCAGTGGCTTAAACTCAGCGAGGCATGTGTGTGTGTGAGCCCAAGATCCGGAGAGGAGGATGGAGAAGGGATTGCGGTGTGGCCATCCCCCCTGGGGAGTGATTTCTTGCTTTCTGTCTCTCTGTCTGTCTCTGTCTCTCTGGTGAGCGCACACGCCCTATAGCAAAAACCTCTGGGGGGGGAGGGAATTAGGAAGGAAGTTAAGATAATCTTAAATGCGGGGCATGTGTGTGTGTGAGCCCAAGATCCGGAGAGGAGGATGGAGAAGGGATTGCGGTGTGGCCATCCCCCCTGGGGAGTGATTTCTTGCTTTCTGTCTCTCTGTCTGTCTCTGTCTCTCTGGTGAGCGCACACGCCCTATAGCAAAAACCTCTGGGGGGGGAGGGAATTAGGAAGGAAGTTAAGATAATCTTAAATTATGGTTCTTAGGATAATGTAATGCAAGTTGACAGTGAACTTTGTGACCTTACTCAGTATAACAAAAGCTGGAAAAATACACTAAAAAGAATTGATGGAGTGAAGTATTTGTCCTCTAAGAGGATTCTTTTCTGTACGGTAAAATCATTACTACATATGTATCACAGTACAAGTACACATAGAAGTTCTAATTGTGTAGCAGCAGCAATAGCTGACACGTGCCAGGCCCTGCTCTCAGTGCTGTTGCAGTCTGTGGTACCTGTTTCTGCCTTGCACACCAGGTCAGGACAGCCACTCAACTGGAATATATGTAATAATGCATGAGTACATAGGACTGAGAGGATTTTTAACTTTATTGACAATCTATAGGTTTTTTGTTTTGGGGGTTTTTTTTAAGTCCACTTTGGGGCTGGACCCATAGCTAGTGGTTAAGAAAGAAAGGTCCCACGTGGCCAACTGCAGTTCCAATCCTGGCCCTAATCCAGAAGAGGGGCCTAGTGAATTTTGTTCGTTGGTTTTGTTTCAATTATGTAATAAATACAAGTTAATCCAGAAATTTTTAAAGTTTCTGTAAGTTGTTTTATTTAAGTTTTGTTTTTTGGTTTTTGTTTGTTTGTTTGTTTGCCATAGAGCACATGCGTTCACAGGAGAGAGACAGAAGAGAAACAGAGAGAAGGTGAGAAATCACACCTGAGCAGGGATAGCCACGCTGCATTCCCTTCTTCATTCTACTCTTAGGATTTTAGGCACACGTGCACAAGTGCCTGGTGTGTTTTTCAAGCTTCAGAGTCTGAGACTCTTAACTACACAGTCAGCCATGGGGAATCCAGCGCCTTAACTATCATGCCACCTGCTGGCCCAAGTTTCAATGAGTTTAAACAGAATAGGAGCAAACTGCTTCTTAAAGCTCACAAGTATAGGTAACTCTAGATTAAGGGTGGAATAGATTTCTAAGAGATATAGGTTGGAGAAATAGAAAAGAGATTGCAGTATGACCATGCCTTTTGGCAATTAAAAATATAAAACATACTTTGATAAATGTACTTGTACCAATATTGTCATAAAATAAAATCTCTTAAAAATAGGATTTTTTTAAACAAGTGAAACAAAGCTCAATAATGCTTTTAGTTACTTTTATATTAACTATATAAAACAAGTTTTTTATGATTCGTAAATAACAGGTAGATTTTGTCTTTATTCAATTTTTATTCAAATTCTGCTGATTTATATAATTGAACTTTATGTTTTTCTCCTATTAAATAGGGGTGTTAGACTGAATAATCTATAAGGCTCCTTTCAACATCAGATTCTATGGTTCTGAATATTTAAGTTACATTAAGTAAAACAGAAAGCTTAAATGACAATTTAAGGGGGTTCTCCTTAGATTAAGCTGTGAGTGTAGATGACACATAAGAGGAACAAGTTAGAGAATGAATGTCATCACTCTGCACCTACATCCTTTTGGCAAACATTAAAAAGAGACATAGAACTAAGGATCCTAGGAAACTAGAGGATTGTACTGTGCTGATTAGAAAAGTTTTCTTTTTTATTATTTAATATTTTCCAGAGAGTGCATGTGCTTGTCAGGAAAAGACAGAGACAGAGAGAGGGAAAGTGAGAAAGCACCCTCTTTCCCATAGTTAATGGTCATGCTCTTCTCCATTTCTCCCTCCTCTGGGCATTTTGGGCACACTCACATATGCCCAGTGTGTTTATTCAAAGTGCTAGGTCCAGGACTTGACCTGCCCAGTTGGCCATCTGGTCATGTAGAATACAGCTGTCTTAACCACCATACCACTGACTGGCCCAGAATAGGAGTTTTCAAGTTGGAAATGATCAGTAACATCAAGTTAAGACAACAAAGAAGGAACCCTGGACCTGGCATTAGAAAGCCACAAATACATTTCTGGCCTTAACTCTGCTACTTATTAGAGTTTTGATAGTAAAATATATTGATAGTTGTCATAGTTACAGTTACTGAGAAAAGAAGCAAATTTATTATTGTTTGTAGATGACACTGTATACCTGAAAAGGCTAAGAGAATCAACTGAAATGTTACTGTGAGTAGTGAGATTGCAATATGGTTGCTAGTTATAAAATAAAAATACAAAAATAGTGGCTTATCTAAATACTTTTTTTTTCTTAAGAAAGACTATACTAATCTTACATCTCTCAAGAAAGTTTCAGTCCATTGTGAGTAAGACACTTCCATACTAACTTTTTAAAACTGTTTGGAAATAAAGTTGTGGTAATGAATATATTCAGAGTGAGTATAAGGAAATTATTTTTAAAAATTCCTTGTGGCTTGTGATACTTGCTGTATTACTTGGTAATGTTAGAGAAGGCGTAATCTGATCTCTGAACCATATTTGGTAAATAATAATTTCATGTGGAACCCACTGTTCTATCAGTAAGAAAATTATTGCCTGTATGTAAGGCTTTTTTCCTTGCCCTTGAATCACTTCCTGACATAAAGACCAAGTTATATCATGTATTGATTCATTTATGTTCTTTTAAAAGCCCTATATTTCAGACATACAATCTTTTAACAAGAGCTGTGTCAACAGCTATTTCCTGCTTTACTTCGAGGGGGAAGAATTACATGTCTTCTTGTTTGCTACTAATTCTCTTTATATCCTAAATATAAATTACTATATTCTTATATATCTTTAGCTCTCAGAATTGAGGCTTCTCACATGTTTGCTTTGTGGCTATCCTAAAGGCAATGTCGATGCATTGGTTATATCTCTTAGAATAAGATGTATTTGAATTATTTAAACCTAAAGTTTGTTTACATATTGTTTCTTTAGTATTTATGAAAACGAAAACTTAAGTATACCCCCGTGTTTAGAACAACCACAACAACAGAAAATGAATTCTTTTCCTTAGCAAGGCAGAAAAAGCTATCAAGTACTTAATATTTGCCAGAGGCTAGGTGCTCTTTATATTCTTCAGTTAGTTCTCATGGCAGTCCAGTGACAGGGCTGCGGTATTCCATTTAATACAAGGAAAATTTCTGTAGAGAGTTTTAATTCAGGACCATGTTGAAATCAGATTTGAAGTCCCTTTCAGAATTCTTTTCACTATAACGTATCATCACCAAAGATGGAAAATTTTCATTTTTCACAAAAATTATTTTTGCTTTATTTTGTTTTATTGTACTGCTAGTTACTAGAAATGCATGGAGTTCAGTTCGCTGAATCCTTTGTCTTCACTCTTGTTTTTTGGTGGTTGTTTTGTCTTTTTGTCCTGTTTACAATTCTTACAGTATCTGCTGTCATTTGGCAGCAGCAGAGAAATCAGCTCTTTTTGACTACTGTGGGATTAGTGTTCTAGAGAAACTCCCAAGGGTGTAAGGACATCACTTCCGGGCCCTAGTAAACTAATTTTTACCAAATTTACTATTTTAAATATTTGGCCATTTTTATAACCTTTGTAGTTGAAAATTTGTTTTGGGTTTTTGTTTTTATATGGGCCTAACAATTTTTTTTTTTTTTTATCACTGAATCTATTTTAGTAATGGAAAAAAGAATTTCCAGTGTGGTTAAGAACCACATCTTATGAGCTGTTTGTTCTTTGCCTCCCTCTTTAAAAATTTACAGAATAGTTTTAAAAATTGGGACTTGAAATTCTTTTCTTTGCTTGAATATATCTAAGGTATTTCTTAAGAAACCCCTTACTCTTAGGAAATTAGGGGAACAGTTAGGAGATGATTAGAAATATGATAGTGAAAGGGAAGAGCAAAATGACCTGATAATGAGGACTTTACAGTTCCAATTTTACCAAGGAAAATGGATTTTGGGTTTTTTTCTTTCTGTTGTAGTTACTCTGTGGTTCCTTCCTTGGATAGTCTGTTGCTAAAAGCCATTAGAGATTTTATAAAAGCTAACTGTTTCAGTTTCTAGAATTGGGAGTCTGGAATAGAGTTGGGTAGATTAAGAAAATGACTTAAGTAAGTAGCATCTTCAAGTGATTTATAACTTTAGAGACCCCTTTTCCACTACAGAATATTTTATGTGAGAGACTTTGGGGACTACCTCACTGCTAATAGATCTCATAATGTTATTTAGTCACATTTCTTGTTCTGCCTACCTCTAGTTTACTCTAGTTTCTCTTCTGCTTTCAAGGCTCCAGACCCAGTTCCTGGACCTGCCCTGGAAAAGAAGTATCCAGTAGAGATGATCTCACTGCAGTTACTTAATTAAAAATTTGTAAGCTGCAAAAATGGCAATGGGCCAACCAAGAACAGCTACAATTTGAATTTTTCTATTTCCAGGTATGCTAAAGTCCATGGCACAAGTCAAGCTTAGCCTGTGTAACTGCCTTACTCTAAAACCTATTATAACCCAAACTTCACTTTCAAAACTCAGTCATCCTGCTTTACAAAATACAGTAACACCCCTAATATCTAGGTAATGTGTGGCTAGTATTGACTTTAACATAATTAACTTGTTTGCTAGTAGTAGCAAACTAATGCAAAAAAACAGTTTAAGAACAATAAGTCTCAAATGTTCTTGAGTTAAGCCCTGTAAGTGTGCTCCAATACTCCAGTCTTCATTGAAAAGTAAACCATTAACAAAAAACAAACTTTCTTCCTTTTGTATGTAGTACAAGTAGTATAGAGAATTATTGAGTCATCGGAAAAGTCATGACTTTTTTTTTATGTTTTTCTATGCAAAAGTGCATCATGACTTTTCCAGACCACTCAGTAGAGTCGTTCTCCAGTTCTCCTTCCTGAGAGAGTTGAGGAACTGTTCTGCATTACTAATGCCGTCACGGAAAGCGTTAAAATGTACTTTAGTAATTGGAAATCATAAGTAATATTTCTGGATAGAATCAGATATCTAATACTTTTACCTGAAGATTTTGATTTTTAAATGTACATGAGTAACTACTATTTGCTCATTTTTAACTGTATTGCTCAAAAGAATGCAAGTAAGAAAGTCCTAAATAGTTGGAATTGCCATGTAATGTCACAACAAAACTAAAAATTGAGGTTTTTCTAATGCCTTAGTGTGTCATTGTTTTTGTTTTTAAGTTTATTTTCATGAGAAAAAGATACGGATACCCTGGGACCAGCAGTTAGTGTAATGGCTATGTCGCTGGACTCCCATGTAGTCGACCACGGTTCGCGTCCCAGACCCGGTGGCTTAAAACTCACACTGGGCACATGTGCGTGCGTCCCCAAGATCCCGAGAGGAGAATGGAGGAGAAGGGATTGCTGTATGGCCATGCCCCCTGGGGGTGATTTCTCGCTTTCTGTCTTTCTGTATCTCTCTGACTATCTGGCGAGCACACACACCCTATGGCAAAAACTTCTCAAAAAAAAAAAAAAAAAAATACGGATAACCCCTAAAAAGTGTATGGAAATACATATTATTAAAAAAGTCTTGTCCTGCCGTGATCTTCCTCATCACCCCCCAGCTTCCCACCAGCCAGGTAGCCAGGTACATGGGCATACCTAGTGTCTTCAGGTCCAGCTGGAATCCAAACCTGGGCCTATCATGTAGCAACAGTGTCGCACGGCAGTGCCCAACGGCCTGCACCACCGTGGCTGGGCTGCCAGTGCCTTAGATTTGAAGTGAGAGAAAACTGTTCAGAATGGCTGGTGGGGTGAGGTGAGTTAGCTTTGAAGGACCTTTCTTTCCTCATATCAATTTGTATAGATTTAAAAATGGAATTTATAAAATGTGACTATTTATTCAGTGGGTACATATTTTTTGATATTAAAGTTCAATTAATCCAGGCTAGAGATTACACAAAATAGAACAGACTAATTTTATATTCCCAATTGTGGATTTTTGTGTGTGTGTGAGAGAGAGGTACTTTTTTACTATAGGGCATATGTGCTCACCAGAGAGACAGAAAATGAGAAGTCACTCCCTGGGGATGGCCATGCTGCAATCCCTTCTCCTTTCTCCTCTTGGGATCTGTGTGCCCAGCATGAGTTTTAAGCCACCGGGTCTGGGTCTCCAATCATAGTGGACCATGTGGGAATCCAGCACCATTAACCACTATGCCACTTGCTGGCCCTCCCACTTGTGGATTTAAAAGATGACTGTTATGAGCATGTGCCTTACTCCTCCAGTGTTGATACATAGTGAGTTTAATGTCAGGCACTCCGGTCAGTCATTCGGTCACTGATTACGTCCGCATTGTTTGTTTGTTATTAGAAGATTAATGTCTCATTGAGTGTTGGATTAGGACTGAAAAGGAGCCACTTAGCAGTTATAGGATTATTACCTGTTCAATAAATCAAAGGGGAAATTAAAGAAGGAATTACATGTGAATATCAAGTCTTACTAGTTATTTTCAGTGGTGGTGTTAGTAATGGTGACTTTTTTGGGGGGAAGGGAGGTTTTCGCTATAGGGCGCCTGCGCTCGCCAGACAGAGAGAGACATAGAGACAGAAAGCGAGAAATCACCCCCCAGGGGGGATGGTCATGCCACAATCCCTTCTCCATTCTCCTCTTGGGATCTTGGGCGCACACACGCCCGGCATGAGTTTTAAGCCATCGGGTCCGGGATGCGAACCGCGGTCGACTACATGGGAGTCCAGCGACATAGCCATTACACTAACTGCTGGTTCCCGTGACTTTTTTTCATATACTGAATGTAAGTTGTATATTAAAAATATTGTATTAGGCCCAGAAGGGATGTAGAAATGAATATAACTTGTCTTCAGTAAAGTTACAAACTAGTAATACAAAAGGGAAATATCATAATAGAAATGAACAGTATACTTGAGAGTTACAAAGAGAATCCGTTTTCCTTTTTTTTTTAATTTTATTTATTTATTTATTTATTTATTTATTTATTTATTTATTTATTTATTTTGTGATAGGTCTAGTGTGCTCACTGAAGAAAGACAGAGAAAGTGAAAAAGCACTCCCAGGGGGATGACCACATAACATCCCCTCTCCTCCATTCTTCTCTTGGGATTTGGGGTGTGTGTGTGTGTGTGTGTGTGGGTGTGTGCATGCACACACACACACACACACACACACACACACACAGCATGTTGAGAGAGTAAGTTTTTGTGAGGAAGGCCATAATTCTACTGAGGCTTGGAAGATAGATATATTCTTGCCACTCTCCTTAAAGAATTCTTCATTGCGGAAATCAAGGGTACTGTATACAATATATTCTAGAAATGATGAGTAGTCCACTGTGCTCAGAGAATAGTGGGATCCAGAGGGATGAGATGAGAGACGGAGCCATGTCAGACATGTTTTCAAATGTCAAGTAAATGTGTTTGAACTAGATTTAATAGGAATGGGAATTCGCTGAAGACTTAACGTGGGCACATATAAGTCAGTGAGTTTTCTGAAAAGCTGACTGCAGAAGAGGGTTGAATTGATCACATTAGAGAATAGGTAGTAATAATACCTAATAAAGAACAACATTTATTGTTCATTTGTCAGGCATGTAAGAAGACTTTTACTTGCAATTTTCTCATTTAACTCTCACCTGAGGAATCTCCTGAAAAGTACCTAAAATAATATGTGTTTATCATTTATTTAGCATAGGACCTGGCCCATAGGGGCTGAACCAGAGCGACTATGCTGTAAGCTTAGAAATAATAGTGTGTTTTGTCTACCTTTGGGTATAACTTTCTAGAAGGGAACTGTGTTTTTAGAGGATTCTTGAGCCTAATGTAACAATAAACTACTCCCTACCTTTTTTTTTTTTTTTTAAATCAATGAAACCATCTCCTTGATGGATTGGTCCTACTTAGTTAGAGGGCTTCAGTAATTGTTCACAGTTCAGCCCGTGCTATGGTGGTTTAGAAGGCATTGGATTCCCACATGGTCGATTGCGGTTCGGGTCCCAGGCCTGGCAGCTTGTTTCCTTGCTTTTCCTTTCTCTCTTGCTCACTCACTCTCTGGTCAAATTAAAAAATAATAACAACAGGTGGAAGTAAATAAATAATTCTTTTTTTAAAAAAATAGTTCACAGTTCACATTGAACTGCCTTTGGGTGAAAAAGTGACCTGACTTTTTTGTTTAACCTGGGTTTATGAGTTGATTAGTCATGGACCTAAAACTATAAACCCATTAGTTACCATTTACATTAAAGCATCACTGCCCCACCTGCAGTGGCATACAGTATTAAGGTGCCACTGAAGTGTTCTGCAGACTGAGGCTGCATGAAGCCTGGGCTCAAATTCCTGCTTGACTTGAAAGCTGGGTGTGGTGGTGTGCACCTCTGATCCTAGCTGCTCCTGAGAGGCTAAGCAGGAGAATCAAGGCATAGTGAAATGACATCTTAAAAAAAAAAAGAGGGAGGGGGCAAATCTCGTCTTGTAAGCATCCTAATAATTGACCGTTGCTATAGCTGTTAACTGAGCATCAGTAACAGTTTTAGCATGGACTTTTATTTCATAGTACCTGTAGTTGACTAGTACAGATACTTGCAAATAACTCATTTTATTGTACTCTAACTCTCCTATCCACATACCAGAATACAATTCATATTATAAGGAAATACATAGAAAATAATTTTGTAAAAAAAATAATAATAATTTTATAGGGAAAATGTTTATTCTGCTCTAATCTCTCAATTATTTATAGTTAATTATGCAAGTAGTATGTGAGCGTATATTCTTTTTTTTTCTTTTTTAAGGGTTTTGCCATGGGGCATGCTTGAACTTGCCAGAGAGACAGAGGGAGAGTGAAAAGCACCCCCACAGATAGATGGCCACACCTCAGTTCCTTCTCCTTCATTTTCCTCTCAGGATTTTGGACACACACACACGCCCAGTGTGATTTTTCAAGCCGTCAGGTCTGGGACTCTGGGATTCAAACCACAGTTAACCATGTGGGAATCCAGTGCCTTAACTACTATGCCACTTGCTGGCCCATTAGTATATATTCTTATGAAAATTGAAACATGGCAAGAGATGACAGGATCTCTTTGAACTATCTTCTGTCCATGTGTCCCTTAGACCTCTCTCCAAAATAAGTAGTATATAACCTTTCAGAACCTCTTCCTATGCGTTCATATAAAAATACATGTTTAGGGGCCAGCAGGTGGCATGGTGGTTAAGGGCACTGGACTCCCACATGGCTGACCACAGTTTACATCCTGGACTTGGCAGCTTGCTTTCTCACTTTTCCTCTCTCTCTCTCTCATTCTGTCCCTCTCTGGTCAAGATAGATAGATAGATAGATAGATAGATAGATAGATAGATAGATAGATAGAGTTAAATAAAATAATTCTTGAAAAAATAAGTACATGTTTAAAATATATCTGTAGCCTAATGAATAAAAGAGCTGATTGCTGCATGGCCAACCATGGTTTGAATCTCAGCCCTGGCAGCTTGAAAAACACTGATATATATGTGCTCCAAATCCCAAAGGGATGGAGAAATAGAGGAGAAAGGATCATACTGTGACCACACCCCATCGAGGATCTCTCCTCTTTCTCTTTCTGTCTCACAAGTATGCACACTCGGGCAATTAAAATATATATATATATGTATATATAAAAATATATATGGGGTGTGTGTGCATGCCAGCAGATGGCATGGTGGTGAAGGCACTGGACTCCCATATGGCTGACCACAGGTCAAGTTCTGAACCTGGCTGCTTGTTTTCTCACTTTCTCTCTCTCTCTCTCTCTCTCTCTCTCTCTCTGTTTCTTTCTGGTGAGATCACATGCCTGGTACAAATTAAACAATAATAATAAAATTAATTATTTTAAAATATATATATGTATACAAACATCTTCATGTATGTTTCTCTTTTTTTATATATAAGGGACGTCAAATACAGATTCTGCATCTTGTTTTTTCAATCAAAAATGCCTTATAGGAACCAGCAGATGGTATAACAGTTATGCCACTGGACTCCCACATAGTCGACTGCAGTTCAAGTCTTGGACCCGGTGGCTTCACACTCATGCCAGGCATGTGTCCCTGTGTGCCCAAAATCCCAAGAGGAGAAAGGAGGAGAAGAGAGTACAGCGTGGTCATTCCCCCAGGGGGTAATTTCTCGCTTTCTGTCTCTTTGTCTCTCCAGCGAGCACATACACCCTATAGCAAAAATCTCTCTTTAAAAAAAAAGTCTTTCTTATAAATTTTCCATATAATTATTTGTATATACTAATTCACCAAAAATAAAAGAAAGACAGTTGCATGGTGTCCCTTAATATGCAGTAATTTATTTATTTATTCCTCTTAGTGGACATTGAAGTTATTTTAGTAATGTGCACTGGAATGATCATGCTTGTCTGCTCCTCTTTAAACACATAGTCATTTCTCTAAATTAAATGCTCTAATTTATATAGACAGAGATAAAACTGTGATTCCTAATGATTAGTAATGGATTTCATTCCACTCCCTTTACGGGTGATTGCACTAGCAGTGTGTTATGATGCCACAATTGAGAGCCGATGGTTTAGAAACATCTGGTACTGACATGGTTGGGACTGGGGGGTGTATCTCTTAACATGTCTCTCCATGAATCTGTTTAGTTACAAAACGGTATAATAGTTGTCTTCCTGCATCACTTTTGGGGAGGATAGCATGGTATAGTAGATATATGCTGTAAGAAAGCTAATATAAACCTGAGCTGTACTAGATAGATTATAATCTTCTCCAAAGCAGGGACTATATTCCATTCATTTCTGTGTATTTAAAACACAGTGCCTGGCACTGAGTAGGCAGTGTTGGTGGACTGGATCCCAGAAATTAAGGCAAACCAAAAAGAGGAACTTATCTATGAGGAAGTTCTAAGCCAGTAGAATTTTTTTAGATACATACATTGTTGTTGTTTTTAATTGGCAGAGGGTGTGTGTGCTCACCAGAGAGAGAGAGAGACAGAGAGAGAAATCCTAACTGGGTATGGTCATGCTATGATCCCTTTTCCTCTATTTCTCCATTCCATCAGGATTTGGGGCATGCATACACATGTCTAGCATGTTTATCAAGCCACAAGCACCTGGATTCAAAGTACAGTCAGCCTTACAGGGTCCAGATCCCTTAATCACTGGTCTGTGGGTCTGGCCCCTTAGATATCTTTTACATCTGGAATCTGTACATCTTACATGAGAATTTTCCACCTTTTAGCCTATCTTCTGTCACTTCCCTGCTAGACTGTAGCTTTAATTCTAATGTGTCACATTCTTTCATGGCTTTTCTCCCAATGCAAACACTGGTCATTATTCCTCTTGAATTAGGGCTAAGCTCAAGCACTATACATCCTTTATGCTGTTCCTCCTGCCTTTTCTGACTTCCTAAGTGTTACGCATTTCTCACTGTTAAAGCCATTGTTGCATCTATACCTCTATTCATTTTTTATTGTCAAAAGGTACACTCACTGGGAACCAGCAGTTAGCATAATGGCTATGTCGCTGGACTCCCACGTAGTTGACCGCAGTTCTCATCCCGGACCTGGTGGCTTAAAACTCACGCTGGGCGCGTGTGCGTGCGTGCCCAAGATCCCAAGAGGAGAATGGAAGAGAAGGGATTGTGGCGTGACCATCCCCCCTGGGGGGTGATTTCTTGCTTTCTGTCTCTATGTCTCTCTCTGTCTGTCTGGCGAGCGCACGCGCCCTATAGTGAAAACCTCTCAAAAAAAAGTTTAAAAGGTACACTCACCAGAAAAAGGTAAAGCACCCACCAGTGAAGCATGGTCACACCCACAATCTGTTTTCCTCCATTTCTCCATTACATCAGGCATGGACACATACCCAGCGTGTTTTCAAGCCTCTGGTGCTGAGACTTGAACCCCATTCAACCATGTGGAATCCGGATCTCTTAACCACTGTACCACAGGACCAGCCTGCGTATAACCTACATGGCACAGAGTGACTGTTGCTGACTGAATGCCTGCTACCTCTGGGACTTGGTGGAATGTCATAGAACTTTTTTCTCTATTTCATTTGCGTAACATGACTTGCTGAATTTCTCAACAGATCGATATTATTTCTGTTATAAATATTGGGTTGTTGGAAAAGTCATGATGCATTGTTGTATAGAAAAACAGAAAAAATGTGTCATGACTTTTCCAACAACCCAATAGTTTACTCAAGCTTTGGGGATTTGGGGGTTTTGGGCCGGTTTTTGGGGTTTTTTTTTTTTTTTTTTTTTTTTTTTTTTATAGTACTCACATATCAAAGGCACTACCAATATCTTCAGTTGCTCATATCAGCTCCTAGAGTCTTAGTTTACCTTTTCTTAATTTCCTTCTCTTATTTGGTAAGTTTTAGTTTTTCTAAGATTTAGTTACCTCTTCCTCATGAACATGTTAGGATAAGCATACAGCTATATGTAAAGTACTCAGGAGAAGCTGGGGAACTCCCAACCTATATCACACCGAAATCTTCCTCAGAGTAATCTGGATGTGACAGTAAATAAAGGACTTGTGTGTGGGGGGCTGCTGACTGCCTGTGCAAGCTTGGCTAACAGCTAAGCTAGCCAGTCTTTCTGTCTTCCCCCCTTTTAAAATGTATTTTCAGTTTTCTTATTTGCTGCAAGACTAGGAAAATAAAGCTCTCATTTAACAGGACCTTAAAATGACCCAGGACTACTGATAATATTAACTTACATTAACAAAGCATTCTTTAATTGCAACTAAACAAGTTATTGAACTAAACAAGTTATAACTAGTATAGGGACCAGCAGTTAGTATAATGGCTATGTTGCTGGACTCCTATATAGTCAACTACGGTTCAAGTCCCAGACCTGGTGACTTAAAACTCACACCAGACACGTGTGCGTGCATGCCCAAGATCCAAGAGGAGAATGGAGAAGGGATTGCGATGTGGCCATCCCCCTGAGGGGTGATTTTTTGCTTTCTGTCTGTCCGTCTCTGTCTGTCTGGTGAGCACACGCATTCTATAGCCAAAACCTCTCCAAAAAAAAAAAAAAATAGTTATAACTAGTATAGAAATTTTGGTAAGGGTATTCTTACCTATTTCTGCCCTAATAATTTATATTAAACCATCAAATATCACCCAAAAATAATTTTTAAATACCTGACACACTGTTGCTTGGGAGGGCCCAGAATTTCAGAGAGAAATGATCCAAATGGAGAAATTCAAGGGCATGTTGTTTCTGCAGCGATGCACTCCTGCCTGTTCCAATTCTTCTCCCTTCCTGTTAGTCTCACTCTCTGCACGTCAGAATTAGGCAGCTACTTGTGGTTTCTCACATTTGCTATGCCATTTTACTCCTTTTAAGTCTCTCCCCAGGCAATTACTAATACCTGAAATTTTCCTTCCCTCTCACCAGTCTAGCTAGTGAACACATTCTCATCTCCCAAGACACAGCTTGTGTGTCACCTTCATTAATGAATCCTTTTGTAAGTCCTCCCCATTCCGCAGAATTGACCGATTTCTCCTTTGATTCCCCTGTGTGCCACACATTATATCTGTAACAACTCAGTTACATTTATTTGTTGATATATTTGTCTTCCCTTCCCAAAATGTAGGTTTCTTAAGCATAGGCAACTTTTATTCATTGTAATGTTTTCAGCATCCATCATAGTATAGAGTAAGAAGTAGGCAATTAACAAATGTTTGTAAAGTAAAGAAAAACAAAACAATAAACATAGTACATATAAGAATATTATATATAAAATAAAACACGAGAAAACATATTATTTTGTAAATCAAAATGTTCACGTGATCACTTTCATTCATTTTTACAGTCCAGATTTTATATTTCATTATGAGAGTCTTTCTGGAGTCATCGATGAGTATTAATAGCAAGAGATTTCTGGGTTTCTTTTTATTCATATTATTCAATTTTTTTTAATACTTTTTTTTGTTTTTGAGAAGTTTTTGCCATTGGGCGCGTGCGCTCACCAGACAGACAGAGAGACAGAAAGCGAGAAATCACTCCCCAGGGGGGGTGGCCACGCCGCAATCCCTTCTCCATTCTCCTCTCAGGATCTTGGGCATGCACGCACACGCGCCCAGTGTGAGTTTTAAGCCACGGGGTCCGGGACACGAACCGCCGTCGACTACAAGGAAGTCCAGCTACATAGCCATTATGCTAACTGCTGATCCCCCATATTATTCAATTTTTGATAATTTTATTAAAAATATTTAATACTCTGTAAGGGCATCTAATTGGTTGGAGAATAATAAATTCAGATATAATAAATTCATTGGGGCAAAAGTTTCTTTGCCATTCTTATTATTTTTAGCCTTCTAATGTAATATTCCTCATAACTATAATAAGACAGCCAACAGTTTCACACTGTTAGATTTGAAAGACTGGCACATATTAACAAAATTACCATATTTTAGAGACTTCTATAATACTGAGTTTAATCATTTTTAATTCTTTATCTCTTTTTAAGATTCTTAATACTTAAAATTATTAAATATTTGCACATCCTTATTATTGTCTTCTTTTTTAGCAGGTTTAGCAGTCTCATTATTCACTGTAGTTGTCAAGTTACCAATTGAATGTACATGCATAATTTTTTTAAATTGCTGATTTAATTGATCATTAGTTATTACTAAAAATGTTAAGAGAACAATAATAAATAATATCCACTTACACTACATCTGACTCATGAACTTAATTATCATCTTCCCAGTGTTGTAACACACACATTCTCTCTCTCTCTCTCTCTCTCTCTCTCTCATCATAGATGCCTAGCAGTAGTCCACTCTGGAAAGAAGTTAGCCAAGGACCGTGACATTAAAAAGGAGATGGGCAGAGTTAATTGAACAGGAAAATATATAGGGCCAAGTAAGGGATTAAAACTGCATTGGGGGGACCAACAGTTAACATAATGGCTATGTCGCTGGATTCCCACATAGTCAACTGCAGTTCGTGTCTTGAACCCGGTGGCTTAAATTCACGCCGGGCGTGTGTGCGTGTGTGCCCAAGATCCCAAGAGGAGAATGGAGGAGAAGGGATTGCAGCGTGGCCATCCCCCCTGGGGGGTGATTTCTCGCTTTCTGTCTCTCTGTCTCTGTCTGGTGAGCGCACGCGCCCTATAGCAAAAACATCTCAAAAAAACAAAAAACGCATTGGGATCAGTTGGTAAAACTTCTCATAGAAGATTCTCTGAATCTTCATATTAAGGTGTAATTTTAAACTAATCATTAACCAAATTATTATATTTCACTCATCATTGAGTTAATTGGTTAGTTATAAATGTTATACCGTTGGTATAAGATGAAAACTAGTGCTTTCAAACACTTTCGTTTTCTTTTCTCCTCCTCTTTTCCCTGTTACCCATAAATAGGAACTTAATATCATGCACTTAGCTCCTGTTTTCTTTTAAAGATGATACTTACACACAGGATGGATTATCCAAAAATTGCACTGAAAAAGGCCACTGAAAGGTAACTTTGTTTCCATCTTAAAACCTTAAAATATTGGAAAATAATAATGACATAGGAAGTAGAAAATATACACAAGGTAGTTATGTAATATGTTTTGATGAAATATAACTATTCTGTCTCAGATTTATTGTACTTTCCTTGATCCTTAGAAAATGGTAGCACCCACCACAAAACCACACTGTATAAATTGCCGACTGTGGCTGACTTGCACATTCCTTTTAGGAGAACTCGTAACTAGTAAGCCTTTTAACTGTAAGAAATGATCAACATTCATGGCCTTGAGGCAGTGCTTAAATGAGAAAATGGGGATTTTTTTCTCTTTAAGAAGTAGTAATGTGGATCATTATGTTACACTAGCTATTAATGTTTATTGTTTTTCCTTGGTAAATTAGTGTAAGCTTATAAAGTTGAAAATCTGTTCTTTGGTAACAAAGTCTTTTATTTCCTTCAGGCTTTTAAATAACTCCAAAACTAGTCATAATAGCTCATTTAAAGTTAAGTAGCATTTAGGTGACTGATTTGGTATGTTTCTATTAGCTTAGTTTTGCAAATAACTGGTTATCTGTGTAAAATGATTGCATTACTTATGTTTTATGATAAACTTATGTTGAAAATTGAGTTTTATCGTAAGTGGTGATAGTGTCTGAATTTTAGGTTATTTTAATCACCTAGCTATAATTCTTGGCATTTAAAAATAACTTGATATTACAGATTTTTTTGAAAGTCTGCTTTGCCTTGATCATACTGTAACATTATGCTCTAAAAAATATAATCCCGATAATTTGCTTTTAAAAATGCTATTGATGTTTTTTAGGTTAAATTAATGACATTTGGAAATCCTTTGAATAAAATTCAAAGTATACCAGTTGGCATATGTTGTAATACTTGCATCATATTACCAGCAATGAGAAAGTACTTAAACGTAGTGTATATATTTAGACAGTTGATACGAGTCTTTCTTTTTTTAAAAAAATTATTTATTCAGTTTTTTTTATTTATTTTTAATTTGACCAGAGCGAGAGTAAAGAAAAGTTAAGAAAGCAAGCCACCAGGTCTGGGACTTAAACCACAGTCAGCCATGTGGGAGTCCAGTGCTTTAACCATCATGCCACCTGCAGGATCACTATTCTTACTTCCTTCTAGGTTTATTTTATTTATTTATTTATTTTAGAGAGATTTTTGCTATTAGATGTGTGCACTTGCTGGAGAGACAGAGATAGCAAGAAATCACACCACAGGGGAAAGCAATCCCTTCTCCATTCTCCTCTTGGGATTTGGGCACATATGCACATCTTCCCAGTGTGAGTTTTAAGCCACTGGGTCTGGGACTCAAACCACAGTTGACTATGTGGGATTCCAACTATGTAACCATTACACCATCTGCTGGCCCTTCTTCTAGGTTTAATTTTTAAATCTGTGTGTGGTCAAAAGATTTCAAAACTTGCTTTAGTTTTTAAACACATGACATTATTCTGCTATCCTGACTGCATACCAATGCTTCTTTCTGTGGTATAGATACTTCAGACTTGTTGCAGTCTGATAATGTCAGTTAATCCACAGAAGAGACACAAATTGTAATTAATATTAAGTAGTGAGGGGTAGGTTCTATAGCCTGGTGGTTAAGGGAGTCAGATCCTGGGGCCAGCAGGTGGCATAATGGTTAAGGCAGTGAACTTCCACGTGGTCCACCACAGTTTGTGTCCCAGACTCTGTGACTTGAACTTCATGCTGAATGCACATATGTATGCCTAAAATCTCAAGAGGAGAACTAAGTTCTCAGAGGTTGCAGTCTGGCTATCCTCTATGGGGCGGGGGTGATTCTTTGCTTTCTTTGTCTCTCCAGCTAGTACATACATGCTCCATATCACAAAAATCTCACATAAAGGGGATGGGGGAAGCCAGATCTCACATAGGCAACTGTGGTTGGAATCCTGGCCTTGGCGGCTTCAACAGCACCAAGTGTGTGCACGTGCATGCTCCACAATCCTGACAGGATGGAGAAATGGAAAAGGGATTGTGGTGTGGCCATACCCCATTTGAGAGTGCTTTCTCCCTCTTAGGCTTTCTATTGAGCATACATGCCGTCTAGCACTGTTAATAAAAAAAGTAGTAGGCCAGCAGGTGGCTTTATGGTTAAGACACTGGACTCCCACATGACTGACTTTGTGGTTCAAGTCCCAGCGCTAGCACCTTGAAAAACACACTGCGTATGTGTGTATAAATGCCCAAAATCCCTAGAAGAGAATGAAGGAGAAGAGACTGGCATGTGGCCAACCCCCAGAGGGGTGATATCTCACTTTCTTTGTCTCTCTCTCACAAGTGCATGTGCACTCTAACAAAAAAGTAAAAAAAAAAAAAAAAAAAAAAAAAAAAAACACATTTTCTCTCTGGGTCTGTTGTGGGGTGTTCACCCCGGAATAACTCCCAACCCTTCCCAAGATTTCCAGGTTTTGACTTATCCAGAGAGATGACATATGTAAAGCACTTAAAATAGTGCCTGGATTGGATTAAGGGCTCAAAAAATGATGACTGAAATTGTTGTTATAGTGGATTGCCTCTCGGGACAGAGATTCAGCATCACGTGTGTCCATAAAAGCTTCTCTTTATGGAGCACCGTCTCTGTGTATTTGATCCTTTTAAGAAACCCACTAGGGTAATAAACTGTTGGCATAAAGTCTCACACGAAAGCACTATTATTAGCCCCATTTTATGGATAAGAAAACTGAAGCTCAGAGAGATGAAGGGACGGATGCAAGGTCCCAGGGCTGATAAATGGATAATCCTGTACTTGGCAGATAAGACCGTTGTCAGACCCAAGTGCTTCCTCTACACCATTCCATTTTTCATTTCTTCCAGCTAGTACGCATGCACACAGGCACGCGTGTACACAAGCACATGCACACATGTAAGTACGTCACCAGGCACACAGAACGCATGTGTACTTGATTACCTTACAGACTCGTTATTTTGTTTTCATGCCCAATTCTCCCATTAGGAATAAATTCTTAGTAGGTAAGAATCACACGTTAAGGGCCAGCAGGTGGCGTGGTGGATTGTGGTGTGGCCATACCCCATTTGAGAGTGCTTTCTCCCTCTTAGGCTTTCTATTGAGCATACATGCCGTCTAGCACTGTTAATAAAAAAAGTAGTAGGCCAGCAGGTGGCTTTATGGTTAAGACACTGGACTCCCACATGACTGACTTTGTGGTTCAAGTCCCAGCGCTAGCACCTTGAAAAACACACTGCGTATGTGTGTATAAATGCCCAAAATCCCTAGAAGAGAATGAAGGAGAAGAGACTGGCATGTGGCCAACCCCCAGAGGGGTGATATCTCACTTTCTTTGTCTCTCTCTCACAAGTGCATGTGCACTCTAACAAAAAAGTAAAAAAAAAAAAAAAAAAAAAAAAAAAAAACATTTTTTCTCCGGGAAAAAAAAAAAAAAAAAAAGCACATTTTTCTCAGGGTAAAGGGTTAAGAAATAATGTAAGAATTACAATAAATACTATGCTTTGTCTTAAACAAGACCTGGTGTGTGCTATGGAAGTGAGTATAGGGTTACAGCTCAGAAGTGAGTTATGACATGGTTGGATAGGGTTTTCTGATATCATATGGAGAGTTATAATACAAAATGTGCCCAAGTATGATTCTAAGATGCAGATGCAGTTAGCTGAAGTAGCTGGTAGATGTTTCAGGAGTGTTCATTGAATTGACTACTTTTTTGTGTTATTTATATGCAGTTTTTCTCAGCTGGTTTTGGTTTGTGCATTTTATATTTCTTAACAGATAGAATTACAGCCAAATTCACTGCTTTAGTTGGTACCAAATATATCAATTGCATTGGAACAAATTTACAGTTTCAAAACAATGTTAGAGGAGAACAAGCTTCTAGCTGAGGACAAGGGAAATGCATGCGTTTGGAAGGAGAGATACCACTTTTTATAGTTGCTGTTTAGAATTAGATGTGTTCTGATACTTGTTTTTGAAGTGTATTATACCAGGTATTTACTGAGAATCTCCTTGACATACGCTTTTTAAGTATTTAGCACTCAACAGTGAAATATATAAAGAGCACGTGCACTTGCCAGAGAGACAGAGACAGAAAGTGAGAAATTACCCCCCAGGGAGATGGCCACACCACACTCCCCTCCCTATTCCCCTCTCTGGATTTTGGGCATGCATGCATATGTGCCTGGCATGAGTTCTACGCTTCTGGGTCCAGGATCGAACCACAGTCAGCTACGTGGAAGAGACACAACCATTATGCCATCTGCTGGTCCCTTCCTATAACTCTGCTGGTCCCTTCCTGTAACTCTGATATTCAACATAAACTATATTTTTCTTTGTTAACATAATTAATTTGTTCTCCTGAGATTCAGTGAGGCACAAAGATAAAATGATAATGTATATAGGTTTACAATATGAAAACTTTAGTGTAAGTGTATCGAGGCTTTCTCTGATTTAAAAAAACACTGTATTCTTGGAGCCTTCATTGGCCTTTCTTGTCTTCTCTGTAGCTACTCCCTACCCAAAATGCCTTTTTAATCCTTCTTAATCCGCATCTTTCCTGTTGGCCCTCTTTTCTTATTCTAGAAATAAGAATAACCTGAACCAAACAGGTGACCAGCCCCAGAATCTGCCCACTATTTGGCTGTCTTCTTTCATACATTAACCTTATTTCCATGCTTA
Source organism: Tupaia belangeri chinensis (assembly GCF_000334495.1). NCBI lineage: Eukaryota > Metazoa > Chordata > Mammalia > Scandentia > Tupaiidae > Tupaia > Tupaia belangeri. Next base: position 883,661 of record NW_006160128.1, read on the forward strand.
TCCTTAAAGAGGCTTTCATTCCCTTTCTCAGGCCAGGGAGATCCCAGTGTACAAGTATAGCACAATGTATACCACCTTTCCTTCACTTAAACACAACTTGTATTGGCAGATAGCTTTGTGAGCATTTCTTGATTACATTGAAAAGGAGGAGCCTCAAAGGTTCAGTTCATTGCAATATTCTACAGCCATGGTAGTATACAGTTCCATGTGTTTAAGGTTTTATTCCTTTGTACTTTGTGGAAACTTACAATATTGAGAATAAATAGTTATCACTACCAGCTTACATATTTTGCTATAGGCCAAGCAGGTGTAACACAATTAATTTTTGCTGTTATCACTAATCTGATACCCTAATTTGTTTCCTGTTTTCAAAGAATGAAATGATAGTATTAGCTAACATTTTTATGAACAATTTTATTTGCATATGTACTTACTATATATTCTTTTTTATTATCTTACATGGATTACTCATTTAATTCTCATAATCCTATACTGTAGCTGCTCTATATAAGTACTATTTTGTAGATGATGAAACTAAGGTAAAAAAGTTAAATGATAAATTTAATTTAAGAAGAATTAAAGAATTTAATGATAAAATTAAGAATTTAATGATAAAATAAATTTAAGAAGACACTGCAAGTAAATGGCAGATTAAACTTTATAAGCATATGGAATCCTAGAATTTATACTTAACCAAAGTTACCAGTCCCCTTTGCTGGCTGCAACATAAACTATTATCTGTCATTCCCTGGTTGAACACAGTAGTAATTTTCTAACTGGTCTTCTCATCAAATTGTTTTGACTTTTTCTCGTTCTGCACAATTCTTCATTAGTACATGATTTCTTGATCATGTCACCTTCCCTACTTCTGAGCTTTGAATCCTCCAGTGGCTTCCCAATACTCTCTTTTTTTTATTTAGTTTTAGTTTTTTGCCATAGGGCACTTGGGCTCACCGAAGACAAAGAGAAGGAAAATGAGAAATCAGCCCCCAGGGTGGAAGGCCATGCCACAATTCCTTCTTCATTCCCTCTTAGAATTTTGAACATGCATGCACATGTGCCCAGTGTGATTGTCAGGCCACTGGGTCCAGGATTTAAACTGCAGTGAGCAATGTGCGCACTGCCACCCCTACTATTCTTTTTTTTTTTTTTTTAATTTTGCTATAGGGCATGTGCTCTCAACAGAGAGAGATGAGAGACAAAGTCACCAGATCTGGGACTCAAACCATGGTCAGCCATGTGAGAGTCCAGCGCCTCAACCAATGTGCCACCTGCTGGCCTCCCTCCCTCCAATTACTCTTAAAACCCCCAAATTTTAATATCATATGAGCTCTCCCTATTTATCTTGGTTTCTGCTCTCCATAATTTTTCTTAATGTGCCAGTCGCCCTTCTAATCTTTGTTCTTTTGTTGTTAAGTTTATTTATCCATTTCTTCTATGAGCAAGAGAGAGAGAAAAAGCATCCCCACAAGGGCCTGAGAATGCAATCCACCCCTAGCCAGCTCCAGATTATTGGCACAGACATGCCCAGCATACTCAGGGAGTTCTTCAGACTTGAACCATGAACTTCTGGAGTTGCCTCGCAGAGTCACTGTCCAGCTCCCCACTCTGGTTTTGAATGATGAGAAAATAATGGCCATGGTGCCAACAAGAGATGGCAGGCAGCAGATCTAGTAGCAGAGGAGGTGGGTAGAAGGTGAAATAATTGGCAAGTTATAATAGCTGAAGTACAGAATTGGGCCTTTACTCAAGTAATTTCTGTGATCTTTAGGGCACGGGCATTAGCTCTATTACTCGTGTCTCTAGCGTGGTGTCAGTTGCATACTCAGGCTGCCTTAAATGCATGAGTAGTAGATAAATGAAACATGATGGTCCTAATTTTTTTTTATCAGATCTATCAATCTAGTTGCTTGGAGTCAAGTCGGGGAGAGTATTTTATTTTTTAATATGAAGACTATGGTCTCTTATGTTTAACAGTTAGCTTTGTATACTCTTGAAGTCTTGGAAACTTGCATCATAATAAACCATGCTGAATATGAAGCATAACTTGCTGTCTAAGTGAGTCATTATCTGATACTTAGTACACTTGACTATCATAATAGTTATTAAGTAGTCAGAAACAGTTTTCATACTCTTTAAGAAAGGAAAACATTTAGCACATTTTATAAACCTTTCTAATATATTTACTGCTGTGTTCTATAGAAGGAGGACCCCAAAGCCACAGACTGATTCCAGTCCGTGGCTTGTTAGAAACTGGGCCTTACATCAGAGGGTGAGGAAGCAAAGTTTCATCTGTATTTACAGCTGCTCCTCATTGCTCATATTACTGCCTGAGCTCCATCTCCTGTCAGATCAGCAGTGACAATAGATTCTCATAGGAGCGGGAACCCTATTGTGACCTACATATGAGGGATTCTAGGTTGCATGCTGCTTACGAGTATCTAATGTCTGATGACCTGAGGTGGAGCTGAGGCAATGAGTGGCACTGGGGGAGCAGCTGAAAATACTGCCTTATAATGAGCTGCACAATTTTTTCACTATATATTACAATGTAATAATAGTAGAAATAAAGCGTACAATAAATTTGATGTGCTTGAATCAACCTGAAACCATCCCCAACTCTGGTCCATGGAAAAATTGCTTTCCATGAAAATGGTTCCTGGTTCCAAAAAGGTTGCAGACCACTATTTATAGTACTTTATATATGTATGCTGTATCACTACTTAGAATCCTTAAAGAATAAGTCTTCCTAGATCATTTTAGCTAGTGGAAGATTAAGTCAAAATTTTTGCACCTAATGCTGGAAACATTTTATAAAGTATGATTTTTTTTAATTCATTTCTCAGAAAAGCAGTCATTTTTTCATTTTCCCATTAAAAACATGACTATTTGTTCTGAAAAATAATTTTCCAGGATAAGTTTATAAGGTATTTATTTATTGGTTTTCATTATGAAATAGAGTGAATACCAGTTTGTTTGTTTGTTTCAGTAATGTATTTAGGAGTCCCTTAGGAGTTCTTTACTGCTTCTTAAAGGCTACATTTTTAGGGGCCAGCCAGGAATTTGGTGGTTAAGGTGTCTGGATCCCACGTGGCTGACTGTGCAGTTCAAGTCCTGGACACAGCACATGAGAAATGTGCCAGCGCGTGTGCATGTATATGTGCCCAAAATCCTGAGAGGAGAACGTAGAAGGGAGGCCGTCCTTCTCCCCTTCCCTAGGAGGGTACTTTTTCACTTTCTTACTTTTTTTTTAAATCTTTATCCAGCGTGCTTATGTGCCCTACACCAAATTTAAGAAAAAGCATGTGGGATTGTGGGCTAAATTTTAAAATAGTTATCTTGTCTTTGTCTTTGAAGTCGACTTTTGGTGAATGTAGAATGAAAGTTGGCAGTTTGGTTTTTTTCTCTTTAAGCACTTAAATTATGTCATTTGTCTTATCTTCTGGCCTACATTGTTTCTTTATAGAAGTCAGTAATCATTAAATTTCTGTCTCTTTTACATAATGTGTCATCTCTTTATCTGCGTTAAAGATTCATTTGTCATTTTGTTTTGGTTATTTTATTTTGTTTTCAGTAGTTTGACTTTTGTATGCCTATTTGTGGTTGCTTTTGGCTTTTCCTGTTTGGAATTGCTAGACTTCTTAAATCTGTAAATTTATATGTTATAGTAATATGGAGAAAAACATTTCTTGCCTGTTTTTTTCTTCCATTTTACCTATTTACATATGTTTGGCAATCAAATTAAGGATATTACTATACACATCATTTTCAATGAAGCATATTACATTCTCGGGTCTGTTAAGTGTTTCTTCCCTTTGTCTCTCTTTTTTAGGTTTCTAATTATAGTCACATTAGAGCTTTCCACACTTTCCCATAAGTCCCTAAAGTGGATTATGCTCCTGATTATTTTCACTTCATCCTTCAGACTGCATAATTTCTGTTGTTTTGTCTTTAAGTTCACTGACTATTCTGTCATTTCCAATCTGCAGTTTTTTCCAGATAATTTTGGATTTTAGATATTTTATCAGTTTTTTAATTTCCATTTGGCTCTCTTTTTTATAGGATTTATTTATTTATTGCTAAGATTCAAGTATATTTGCCCTTACTACTTCGAGCATAGTTAAAATATTAGGTTGTTGGGAAGTCACGTTGTATTTTTCTGTGCCAAAATATATCGTAACTTTTTCTTGACAGTCTAATAGCTGCTTTCAAATCCTCTGGTGTTGGGCCAGCTCTGTATTGATAATGCTATGATGAAAAGGCAGTATGAGGATGTGATGTGATGGTGTGGGGAGGTGCAGAGATGCAGCATTATTTTAGATAGATCGATCAGGGTCACCATTTCTCAGTAAGTGACATTCTGTCAGAGAGCTTAAGGAGTCATACATGTAACCAAAGGACAAACTTTTAGGCAAAAGAAGCAGTAAGTCTATAAGCCCTAAGGGAGGAATGAAATTACCTTCTTGAAGAAATCACCGAAAGGCCATTTGGGACTGAGAAATCCAGGAGAGTGGTAGTGGATAAAGTTAGAGAAGTGGTAGTTATCCTGGGCCCTGTATGTGGAGTTTTGTTTAGGAAGATTGATTGCTTTGATTCTCTTTTTACAGAGATCCCTCTGTTCAATAGAGAAAAGTCTAGGAGTGATGGGAGGGTGGGGTGCTAGAACAAAGAATGAAGACTGGCAGACTAGTTAAGAGACCTTTATGGGTTGTAGTCTAGGTGGATTGTGGTGGCTTGGACAAAAGCAAATACATATCAGATTCAGAATACTTTTTGTAGATACAGCTAACAAGTCTTAACTAGACAAATGATGGTACTGAAATGGAAGAGACTGGGAAAGGCTTGTTTTAGAGGGCAGGAAGTTAAGAGTTTGATTTGGACATACATAGTTTGAAATGAGTTTCAGATATCTCTAAAAAGAGGTATCAGGTAGGTAGTTGGAGCTCAAGGAGATCAGAGCTGAAGATAGCAATTTGCCAAGCCCCAGTGTTAGTTCATTTGTGTTGGTATAATAGAATATCTGTGACTGGGTAATTTATAAAGAAAAGAGCTTTATTTGGCTCGTGATTCTGTAGGCTGGAAAGTCTAAAAGCGTAGCACTGGCATCTATTCTGCTCAGTTGAGGGTCATGTGTGACTTGGATCAGTGGTCAAAAAGTCAAGACGAGTGGGTGTATGTGGAGAGAAAAAGCATGCTGGAGGCTCGCTTGCTTTTTAACAACCCATTCTCCCTTGTAAGCAGTGACCCCCCACCCCTGCTCTTCTGGGTTTTTTTAAACTTTTGTTAATGTTAAAAGAGAAGTAGTACACAAAGAAGAAATTAGCTTTAACTAATAGTCTCCTTAACCTTTGTAAAAGTTTCTTTCTTTTATTCATGATAGCCGCATGCACAGCAGGTTGGGGGGTACCGGATATAATCATGCTGTGAGCCTCTTTTGGCCCTCCAGCTTGTGAATCTTGGGTACCACATGTATTTTCAAGCTGACCAGAGAAGATGCAAAACCATAGTTGGTCATTGACTTCCAGCATTACTGTTATCTGCTAGTGATTACCTCACCAGGATAGGTCATTGTTTTGTTAAATGTATCCTAGAATTAAATGTATTTTGATTATTAATCAAGTAGCATTATTTTAAATATTTATGTTTAAGTACTTATATCCCAAAGAGGTTGTCAAGATTGGACATGCTTTACATTAGGAACATTAGTAATAAAAATAAAGTAACTAGTTCTCAACTTTGGCTACACACTAAAATCACCTGGGGAACTTTTAAAAATCCCTATGCCTAGGCCACTCCCCAGGCAGTCAGAACATCTAGAGTTGGGGCCCAAGTATTAGTATTTTTTTTAATTCTGGTTTAATAGAATACAAGAAATAAAATGCTACTGAACTCCTGATAATGAAGTGATTGTGCATTTAAGGGTTAAGTATATCACAAATACAAAGCAAACTAGCATATATATTAGGTTATAACTTACTAAGTTTTAGACAAAGCATGCAGTCTTGTAGAACCAGATGTTTTCCATATCCAAACTTAAAGAATTTTGAGTCAAGCAAATAAGATTACCCATCTTAGGCTATCCTCTAATCTTTAAGGAAAAAATAAGTAAAGTTATTAATTCTCCCCATTTAGAAGAATAAAGGGAGACAACCGTGACAGTGGTTTATTTTAATGCCTTTGATTCAGCCAGTATGGAACATACAGATATGTAGGAATTAGACAATATGAAAGTCAGCCATCAGGAGTTATATTTAAAAAATAGTATACCTATATGGAAAGCATTATAGTTGCTACCAAATGTTCAGTGCTAAAGCACATACCCTTTTGAACTGAAATTTTAAATCTACAGCTATTCATTTCATTATCGGTTCTCATTAAAATTTGTTTTCTTTCTTTCACAGAAAATGCTTGGACAGAAGAGATGAGTACTATTTCCACTAAGGCCTAGAATTGCCTACTATACAAACAGTCCTGATCAGGCAATATACGAATGGCCCAAGGAAGCCACCAAATTGATTTTCAGGTTTTACATGACCTGCGACAAAAATTCCCTGAAGTGCCTGAAGTTGTTGTATCCAGGTGCATGTTACAGGTCAGTGTTGAATGATTTCTGAATTTATTAATACAAACCTGATTTTTTAAAAACATTGAAAGAAAACTACTTGAACTTAATTCTTGTTAGCATTAGTGTGCTGCAATGAAACAAGATGAACTTTGGTGTCTGATGGTCACATGGCCTTCCGCAAGATGGGGCTCCCTGTACCCCATCTGTAATATAGATAATACCCACTTTGTAGAGTGGATGTGAGGATTGAATGAGATCTGAATGTAAAGCACTTTGGGCCTTCCTGTTTTAGAAGAAGAACTTTTTAAAATTTCTGATTGGCGTTTGAAAGTGAAAAAAAAGAATCAAGGAGTTAGTCCACTTATGTTCTAATCTTAAATGGGCACCCCATTCTGCAAGTGCTGTATCTTCTTTTTTGCTTTAATTTTCTTATCTGCAAAATGAAGGAGTTTGACTAGACATTGCTTAAGCTTCCAGTTCTATCTGTTCTTGTGTTTTTTAGTTTAATCTGTAAGTTTTCCAGTTAATATCACTTACCCACTAGTAAATTGTTTACATTGTTGTTAGTAAACACAACTTTACAGATTCATAATTTTCAATTTTTAATGATAGCTTTGCCTTTCTGTTTGATTAAATTGGAAACCTTTTTGTCAAAAAGTTATTTTGGGCAGGGGACCAGCAGTTAGCATAATGGCTATATTGCTGGACTCGCACGTAGTCCACCGTGGTTCGAGTCCCGGACCCAGTGGCTTAAACTCGTGCATTCGTGCCCAGGATCCCGAGAGGAGAATGGAGGAGAAGGGATTACAGCGTGGCTATCCTCCCTGAGGGGGTAAGGGGGGTGATTTCTCGCTTTCTGTCTCTCTGTTTCTCTCTGTCTGGCAAGCACACGTGCCCTATAACGAAAAAAACCCTCTCCCCCCCAAAAAAAGAAGTTATTTTGGGCACAGTCAGACCTACTTATTGTTGATAAGTGATTTTTAAAGTCTGAAATGATGTGAAATTGATACTTGATGTCAGTTGACTTTATTTTGCTCACACCCTTACCACTTTTTATCTGTACTTTTAACTTGTCTACCTGACTTTAACCTAACCTAGTTCAGGTCTCTCCAATATATCATTTTACTTCCGCCAAAGTAGGTTTCTGAATGCAGATTTTTAAGTCATGCTTAAAACCTCGTGACTCTTCCTGTGCTCTTAAAAACTTAAAGGATCATGCCAGACGGCCACTTTATTTACATATTCTCTTTAAGTGTCTTGCTTCTCAGGAAAAGAACAGAAGTATCTTCTTGACATTTATTGCTCATACCCCTTTTTGGAACTACTAAACGATGTCCCCTTCTACTATGGATTCTCTAAGATAGCTTATAGTATCAGTATGTATAATTTATGTCTTCAAATTTGTTTTTATAGATGGTAATTAAACCTTAAAACTTAGAAGACTGTGAAAATATGTACTACTTAGCACTTTAGTTATTTTTCTTCTTAAGAAAAAACAGTGAATTTTTCACCATTTTAAAATTTTCTTAATGAATTAATGTACATTGAACATATAAGTTTAAAACTGCAATTTCTTGTCAAAATAATGCATTATTTTTCATTCAGTGTATGTAAGACTTCATTTTTAAGTGCCATCTTCTTAGTTGAAGCCTTCCCAGATAACCTCCACTTAGTCTTTATTCATATTTCTGTTACAACACCTACCATTCTGTATTATGTTTGTATACATGTTAATCTCCACTAGACTGTGAGATGATCAATCAGCAATCATATTCCTCTCTATTTGTCTGATGGATACTCACTCAATGTTGGTTAAAGGAGTAAATGAATCAGAGTTTGTGAAAGTTGGTCGTGGGGTATTCTTTGATATTGTCTGTAATTTCTATGTCTGTTTAAAAGTTTGGGGAAAATGAAAGAGGAACTGGAAGTAATGATTCTGACTTTGTAGCTTTGAAGAATATGCAAATTTGTGGCTAAATATTAAAAAGCAGTGATTCTTAGCCTCTTGAGAACTCAAATCCCAATTCTTTTGACACCCTTAAAGGTAGTCCTCTATAGTTTCCTATTAAAAGTAAAAAAGGTGCCTTTAAGATGTGGCTGTTTATGGATCTGGAGTAGGAAATGTACAAGATGAGCTTGAACATCTTGTTATATCAGAAAACACAGAAACTTTGGAAAGACTACTGTGTTCATGTCACACATCTACAGAAGCCAGCTTAGAGCTATTCTCACAGTCTACAGATGGGCTATAATAGCTATAATCATTGAACACATCAAAATAGTAAAGATACAGGAGTTTGTGATACATGTCACCTACGATTTTGCTAGGGTATCAACTTATTACTCTAAAAACTGGTAAAAAAATAATTTCTTATCCTGGCACCTTTTTGTAGAAATAACCAAATAGTTGAAGAGAGCAGATCTTGGAAAAATCAATACTAACATGAAGAGGGAGTCTTAAAATTGAGATATCACTGTTTTGCAACTCTAGAGACATAGTGTTTCTACAGTGATTATCAATAACTGCTAAAAGTCATTAGTTTGGGCAAACTGACAACATCCAGATCTGCCAGTTTCAAGATCACAAAAGATAGTTGTAATTATTGTGTCCCCTTGTGTGATTCAGTAAAAATAGGCCCCTGAAGGTCTTACAAACCTGATCACACCCTTCTAGTTAAGTGCTAGTTTAAATGAAATTCATGGGATGTTCACACCACAGTGTACAGTCCAGAATATGGGCAATTGTACTGGACAAATACCAGATATTTTCAACAGACCAATGGCTGGAAACAAAAAAGAGAGGAGTGTTAATTATTAAAAAAATATCGGGAACCAGCAGTTAGCGTAATGGCTATGTCGCTGGACTCCCACGTAGTCGACTGCGGTTCATGTCCCAGACCCGGTGGCTTAGAACTCACGCCGGGCGCGTGTGCGTGCGTGCCCAAGATCCCAAGAGGAGAATGGAGGAGAAGGGATTGCGGCGTGACCATCCCCCCGGGGGGTGATTTCTCGCTTTCTGTCTCTATGTCTCTCTCTGTCTGGCGAGCGCACGCGCCCTATAGTGAAAACCTCTCAAAAAAAAAAAAAAATACCTAAGAGGCATAGTGACCAAATGAAAAATGTGGATCTTACATAGATCCTGACTTAAATGAAATGTAAAAAGACATATATAAGATAATCAGGGAAATTTAACATTTTTGGATATAAGGCAAAATTAAAAATTTTTATTTCAAGGTATGGTAATAGCATTCTGGTCTTTTTTTTTTTAAGTCCCTATTTCAGAGGTAACATATTGAAATGTTTGCAGATGAAAATGAGTTGATACCTTTTTTTTTTTAAGAGGTTTTTACTATAGGTCGCATGCGATTGCTAGAGAGAAAGAGACTGAGACGGTGAGAGAGAAAGTGAGAAATCACCCCCGTGGGGGGATGGCTATGCTGCAGTCCCTCTTCTTTTTCCTCCTGGGATCTTGAGCACAAACACACATGTGCCCAGTGTAATTCTCAAGCCCCTGGGTCCGGGACTTGAACCTCAGTCAGCCACATGGGAGTTTGGTGACATAATCACTACACTTTCTGCTGGCCTTCATGAGTTGATATCTGATACTGATCTAGTTTGGTGGGGGAAATAATTGAGGCGTAAACACTGGATGGAAAAAAATTGCCATTAATATTTTTCAGATTGAGTTGTAAGTATATGGGAGCTTATCATATTTACTCTTCTGTATATGTTTAAAACTTTCTAAAATCAAAATCTAAAAAATGTATTTCCCTTTTCTAACTGTACCTTAAAAATAATCCCTGTAAGTTCTTTTACATTTTGCTAAGGACATGATGCCTATAAAGGGTTAATATCATCCCATCAAGGCACATGAGTTTGGTATAAATGGGGCTAGAATATTGCTATTTAATATGAATATATTAAATAATGGGGAAATTATAAAGGATAGAAGGAATTTTGAGAGGTCAACAGAATTAAAGAGAAAAACCTAGTAAATGTGAACATCAAGTTTTACAAATGAAATGTAGAATTAGGTTTGATAGGGAATATATGTTTTTATTTGAGAATGATGGCAGAGAACAGATTAGTGGAAGATAGGATCTTTGTAAGCTTTGGCTTTGAAGGGAGAATTTACTAGGAATGGCAGGAAAGTTAATTTAAGCCAAAAGGCACAATTAGCTTGGGTAGAACATATGGTCTAATTACAATAGAGAGTAATCAGTCAATAAAGATTATGTTTAATTGTTCAATTTATTTGAAAGCTAGTGTATATCAATACAGAGTTACAAGTAGGATGAAGTATTTTTATAGCAATGTAGATTTCAATTACTGTTTAGTTTCGGGAGGGAAAAAGTCAAATGGTGCTCACTAACCTTTTCTTTTGTGTTACCTTTCGAAATGCATGGGCTGTCATTTCTTAACAAGACTTCAGGATGTCTTGGTAGTACAACCCTTTCTAAAATGATTTTATTTTATGTCTTTAAGTCTAAAACTGTCCCCTTTCTGTCAGGCTCCTAGTTCTGAGGCTTCTTTGAATTTCTCCCCTGTGGCCAAAGTGTTGACTATTTATAGTTTTTTATAGTTCATTTCCATTATCAGAAGTTCATTATTTCACGTCTTCTGGCTAAGTATCTTGTGAGAGGTTTTCCATTTCCTATTTATCTCAAGTACCCACAGAGTCATCTTCTTAGAGTCCTCTGGGGCATCTCCTTTTCTATTCCTCTATGCTCAGTACTGTTTACTCGTCGCTTATAATAAAGTCCAAACTGTATTGTAGCTCAGTTTTCAGACATCCTTGATTATTTAATCCCAATCTGCTTCTGTAAAAATTTATTTCACAAAATATCCAATATGAACCTTTAATTCCAGGAAAATCTGTTCTGATGACCTTGTTTGGAACATGCTTTCACATATTCTTACATGTATGTCCTTTGCTCATGCTATTTCTTTCACCAAGAATCTTTTTTTCCCTATGTAAATCCCTAGGCCATACCTCCTTCATCATCCTGATCCTTTCATTGGTGTCCTTTCTGTAGTAGTAGTATTCTGTTGAACTTGAGTACCACTTATTTTGTGGTACATACACATGTTTACTTTTCAGAAGTCCATAGTTTGTCTCTCTAATTACAATCTATTGGGGTCAGCAGATGGTGTACTAGTTGTGTCACTGGACTCCCACGTGGGCTACCGCATTTGGGGTCCCGGACCTAGTGGCTTCAAAATCAAGCTAAACGCGTGTATAGGCATGCCCAAGATCCCAGGAGGAGAATGTAGAAGGGATTGTAGCATGGCCATCTCCCCTGGGGGATGGTTTCTCATGTTCCCCCTCACCATCTCTGTCATTGTCTCTCTCTTTGTCTCGGGAGAGCGCATGCACCCTAAGGCAAAAACATCTTTAAAAAAAAAAAATTGCAAGCTATTTAGGGGAAAAGTTTGGTTTTCATATGTTGCTGAGCCTTCCATGGGCTCTTACAGTACTCTGCATATGGTAGGTGTTCAGTAAATTTGTTTTTTTAATTTGCTGTGGCGCATATGTGCTGCCAGAAAGAGAGAGAGAGAAACTGAGACTGCATCCCTGGGAGGGTGGCTATGCCACCAATCCCTTCTACAGTCTCCTCTTGAGATTTTGGGCATGCACATACACACCAGGTGTGTTTTTTTCAAGCCTCTGTATCAGGAACTTAAACTATGCAATTGGCCGTGTGGGAATCCAGCTGTCTTAACCACCACGCCACCTGCCGGCACCTTAGTAAGTCTTTTTTATGGGTGTTTTATGACTAGTGGTTAATTTCCTTTGAGAATTCTTTAAAAACAGCCTGTTTTTTGTTTTGGGCATTTGGGGGGTTTTCTGTTGTTGTCTTCATTTCTCTGGACAACATTTTTATAGTTCTACCTAAAGGCAGAGATAGGAACTCATTTCCTCTGGTGGCTGCCTGAAGCTTGTATTTCTTTCTTTTCCTTTTTTAAGAGTTGTTTATTTTATTTATTTCTTTATTTATTTATTTATTTTAATTTGCTACAAGGCACACATGCTCACCAGAGAGAGAGAGGGAAAGCAAGAAAGCAAGCCACTCAGTCTAGAATTTGAACCAAGGTCAGCCATGTGAGAGTCCAGTTCCCCAACCACCACACTACCTGCTGGCCCCAAGCTTATGTTTCTTCTATGATGTTTTGTATAAGTTAGGAGGAAATATGTGAGGAATTGAGATGAATTTCAGAACTCTTTTTAATAACTATTTTATTTAACTTTATTTATTTTAGAGGGACCAGAGAGGGACAGAGAGAGAGAGAGAGAGAGAATGAGAAAGCAAGCCACCAAGTTTGGGACTTGAACAGCGTTTGGCCATGTGGGAGTCCAACGCCCTTAACCACCACACCACTTGCTGGTCCCAAATTTTAGAACTTTTTACGTTCAAATACTACAAATAAAACTTTTAAAATAATTTTATTTTATTTATTACTGTTGTTTTTATAAGAGAGATTTTTGCTATAGAGTGCTTGTGCTCACCAGAAGGACAGAGAGAGACAGAGAGAGAAATCACCCCCCAGGGGGATGGCCACGCCGCAATCCCTTCTCCTCCATTCTCCTCTCGGGATCTTGGGCATGTATGCACACATGTCTGGCATGAATTTAAGCCACCTAGTCCGGGACTGGAACCACAGTCAACTACATGGGAGTCCAGCAATGTAGCCATTATGCCATATGCTGGTTCCCATTTTTAGTATTATATAATTTGACCAGAGAGAGTGAAGAAAAGTGAGAAAGCAAGAAACTAGGTCCAAGACTTAAACCACAGTAAGCCATATGGGAGTCCAGTGCCTTAACCACCATGCCAACTGCTGGCCCCCAAATAAAACTTTTATTTTTAAAAATTCTTAGTTTACGGGTCAGCAGGTGGTGTGGTGGTTAAGGGCACTGGACTCCCACATGGCACCTATGGTTCAAGTCCTGGACCTGGCAGCTTGCTTTCTCACTTTCCCTCTCTGTCTCTCTCTCTCTCTCTCTCATCCTCTCTGGGTCAAATTAAAATAAATAAAGTTAAATAAAATAATTATTTAAAAAAAAAAAAGATGTTGGTTTAAACCCAGCTAGGTGGTACAGTCCATAGACTACTGGACCACAATGCCAGAAGCCACATGGTCAACTGTGAGTTCAGATCCCTGGGTCAGCCTGAAAACATGTCCAGTGCACACATTCCTGGAGGACTAAGGAAGGGATCGTGGCATGGCGAGACCATGCTGGAGGTACTTTCTCTCTCTCTTTTTCTCCCTCTCTTTTTCTCCCTCTCTATGTCGCTGGACATGTGCTCTATAATGGGGAAGAAAAAGAATATTAGTTTTAAAATAATTTTTATAGCACTTGAATATATAAACATTGATAGAATTTTTTTCCAGATATTTTGTAAAAGTTAACATATCTTTTTTCAAAAAAGTTTGCCAGAGGGACCAGCAGTTAGTGTAATGGCTATGTCGCTGGACTCCCATGTAGTCGACTGTGGTTCGCATCCCAGACCCGGTGGCTTAAACTCACACCGGGCACATGTACGTGCATGCCCAAGATCCCGAGAAGAGAATGGAGGAGAAGGGATTGAGGCATGGCCATCCCCCCTGGGGGGTGATTTCTCGCTTTCTGTCTCTCTCTCTCTCTCTGTCTGGCGAGCGTACGCGCCCTATAGCAAAAACCTCTCCAAAAAAAAAAAAATTTGCCAGAGAATATGTGCACTTTCCAAAGACAGAGATAAAATAAAGAGAGTTAGAAAGCATCCCCATTGGGGACGGTCACACCACAGTCTCTTCTCTACTCCTGTATGTATTTTGGGGTATACACATATATGTGCCCAGCGTGTTCTTCAGGGTCCAAGACTTGAACCACTTGATCAGCCATGTAGATTCCATTCCCACTGTCCCACCAGCTAGCTAGCCCAATATTGTATCACTTAACTTCTTATTAAAAAAAGTTTGATTGTATAGGATTATATTCCTAAGTTTAATGATTATATTTTGTTCAATATTAAAGCTGGATTTAAAAAAATATTTAATTTTATTCATTGTCATTATTTTAATTTTTTTTTTTTTTGAAGTCGACCAGAGAGAGACAGAGAGAAGGAAAGTGAGAAAGCAAGCTGCAAGGTCTGGGACTCGAACCATGGTTAGCCAGTTGGAGTCCAGTCACCTTAACCACCATGCCATCTGCTGGCCCCTAAAACTGGACTTTTAATTAGGTTATAATTTTACCATATTTACATGGATCCATATTACTTACTAACTCCTAAAACAAAGCTGATTTCACTCACTTTTAGCTATTAGTAGTCAAAGGGCTACCTAAGAGCCAGTTCTCTAATAAACGATTTAAATATATGTTATAACTGTACTAACCAACCACTGGTTAATTGTTTAGTAGTTATGTAAAAATGATAATAAAATGTTGGCTTCCAGTTGCTAATAGTAAGTTTTTTATTTTATTTCATAGAATAACAACAACCTGGATGCCTGCTGTGCCATTCTCTCTCAGGAGAGTACAAGGTATCTTTATGGTGAAGGAGATTTGAATTTTTCAGATGATTCTGGAATTTCTGGTCTACGCAATCACATGACTTCTCTCAACTTGGACTTGCAGTCACAGAATGTTTACCACCATGGCAGAGAAGGAAGTAGAATGAATGGAAGTAGGACTCTAACGCACAGCATTAGTGATGGACAACTTCAAGGTGGTCAGTCCAATAATGAACTGTTTCAGCAG
>NW_006160128.1:898979-911914 GCF_000334495.1 Tupaia belangeri chinensis
GCAGGAGCCACAGACAGCACCAGCTCAAGTTCCTCAAGGCTTTAATGTTTTTGGACTATCCAGTACATCTAGTGCTTCGAATTCAGCCCCACATCTTGGATTTCACTTAGGCACCAAAGGAACATCCAACCTTTCTCAACAAACTCCCAGATTTAATCCCATTATGGTAACTTTAGCCCCAAATATTCAGACTGGCCGCAATACTCCTACATCTTTGCACATCCATGGTGTACCTCCACCTGTACTTAACAGTCCACAGGGAAATTCTATCTACATTAGGCCTTACATTACAACTCCTGGTGGGGCAGCTCGACAGGCACAGCAGCATTCTGGCTGGGTATCTCAGTTTAATCCCATGAACCCTCAACAAGTCTATCAACCATCGCAGCCTGGTCCCTGGACTACTTACCCTGCATCTAATCCTCTGTCACATACCTCAGCCCAACAGACAAATCAGCAAGGCCACCAGACTTCTCATGTGTACATGCCCATCAGTTCACCTACTACTCCACAACCACCAACAATTCACTCGTCTGGTAGCTCACAGTCTTCTGCTCATAGCCAATATAACATTCAGAATATTTCAACAGGACCTCGAAAAAACCAGATTGAAATCAAACTTGAACCCCCACAAAGAAACAGTTCTTCAAAATTGCGTTCTTCTGGACCTCGAACCTCCAGCAGTTCCTCTTCAGTCAACAGCCAGACCTTAAATAGAAATCAGCCCACTGTTTACATAGCTGCCAGTCCCCCCAATACTGATGAAGTGATGTCCCGTAGTCAACCTAAAGTCTATATTTCAGCTAATGCCACCACAGGAGATGAACAGGTCATGCGGAATCAGCCCACGCTCTTTATATCCACAAACTCTGGAGCATCTGCTGCCTCCAGGAATATGTCTGGGCAAGTGAGCATGGGTCCTGCCTTCATTCATCACCACCCTCCCAAAAGTCGAGCAATAGGCAATAACTCTGCAACTTCTCCTCGAGTGGTGGTCACTCAACCCAATACAAAATATACTTTCAAAATTACCGTTTCTCCCAATAAGCCACCTGCAGTTTCACCAGGGGTGGTATCCCCTACCTTTGAACTTACAAATCTTCTAAACCATCCTGATCATTATGTAGAGACAGAGAATATCCAGCACCTCACGGACCCTGCCTTAGGACATGTGGATAGAATAAATGAAGCCCGGAAATTGAGTATGGGATCTGATGATGCTGCCTACACACAAGGTAATGTTAATGCAGAGGGCGGGATGGTTTCCCATGCCAACTTATTGCTGCATTTGGTTTCACAACAGAAGTGGGTGTCAGCATTATTATTTCATCTTCTCTGTTTTGCCCACATAATGTTACCTTGACATTTGAGAATGTTCATATAAATCTGAATTTCTATTTCATCATCTGACTTTAGTATGATAGAGTTAACAGCTCCTTAGAGGAATCAACTCTGGTTTGCTTGTCAGTGTTTAATCCTTTCTTTTCCATTAAGCCTGTACTTGCGGTGACTCTTGACTTTCTCTAAAATTTCTGCAATAAAAGCCATAGAAACACATTTTAATAGTAAGTGACTAGTTGGCTCTTGACTTCTATAGTAAATCTGCCCTCTCTGACCAGATATTTGAAGACTAAAGAATTCTCATCTTCATTTTTCTAATGACATGGTTAGTCTTATTTTATGTCAAAATTGAAATTGCTACCTGAGTCCTAGAATAACTGATAGAAACTCGAGTCTTATTCCTGTTACTTGTGGCTTTCATCCTGTCTTAAATATCCATTAATGCAAGATTGCTTTGTATAGAATTGTGATTAAAAATGTTAGTTTTAAATCTGTATCAGTTGATTTTCCTTTTCTGAAATAGACTAGTTGATATTCACATAACACTAAATTATATCTATATTAATTCAAATAGAAACTATTTCTTTCAGATTTTATCTGATCCCTTCTTTTTCAGTTAGCAACTGTTAAATTCATTCAGATAAGAAAATGTAAGTGGGGGCCAGCCAGTGATCTGTTAGTTAAGGTTTCTGGATTCCACATGACTAAGTGCATAGTTCAAGTCCCAGGCCCAGCAGCCTGAGACTCAAGCTGGGCATATTTGCATGCATGCCCAAAATTCCGAGAGGGGAATGGAGAAGGGATTGTGGCTTGGCCAACCCCCCCAGCCCCCCAGAGGGAGCTTTCTCACTTGCCCTCTTTCTCTCCCTCCTAACCTGTCTGTCTTTCTAGCAAGTGCACATCCCTATAGCAAATTAAAATATATATATATGATGGAGGTTAAATGTTTTCATGAATATTGATGTAAGTTCCTATGAGTCTTATAATAAGGACATGTTTTAGTGATCTTTGTATCTGCAATACATAGTTGGTGTGTGGGCTCTAGGTTAGAAAGTACTACATCACCCTCATGGCAGCGTGCAGCCCCGTACTACCACTGCTACCATTTGTTAAGATTTCTAGTACAGTGTGAACAACCCTCATCCAAACATTGGAAATCCAAAATGCTCTTAAATCGGAAACCTTTTGAGTGCTGACAGGATACCACAGGGGGAAAACTTCACACCTGAGCTCATATCACAGTCAAAACACTATAAAAATATTCAAAAGTACCTTCACACTTAGCGTATAAGGTATAAATGAAACATAAATGATTTTTATGCTTAGACTTGAGTCCCATCTCCAGAGTATCTTGCTACGTTTATGTAAACACTCCAAAATGAAACACCTTCTGGAGCTAAGCATTTCAGATGAAGGTTGCTCAGCCTATGCTTATTCCTGAGCCCTCACTCAGGCGCTAGTGTTCTTACTTTCAGTGATATTGTATGTAATGATTCCAAAATTTGTAACTCTCACCCGAATTTTCCCCTGAGTTTCAAGCCTATTTTTTAATGGTCTATTAAACATCGCCACTAGAATGTTTTAGTATGTTTCTCAAACTTAATTTGTCTTGGGACCAGCAGTTAGCGTAATGGCTATGTCGCTGGACGCCCATGTTGTCGACCACAATTCGCATCCTGGACCCGGTGGCTTAAAACTCAGGCCAGGCATGTGTGCATGCGTGCCCAAGATCCCGAGAGGAGAATGGAGGAGAAGGGATTGCGGCATGGCCATCCCCCCTGGGGGGGTGATTTCTCGCTTTCTGTCTCTCTGTCTCTCTCTGTCTGTCTGGCAAGCACACATGCCCTATAGCAAAAACCTCTTTTAAAAAAGACAAAAACAAACAAGCAAACTTAATTTGTCTAAAACAGCTTCTGACATTCCCCCCGTTACCTCTTCCTGCAGTCAGTCTTTCCATCTCAGTAACTGGTAGTTCAGTTTTTAGGGGGGTTTTTTGTTTTTTTTTTAAGAATTATTTTTTATTTAACTTTATTTGTTTATTTTTTTTTAATTTGACCAGAAGAGGACAGAGAGCAAGAGCGAGCGAAAGTGAGAAAGCAAGTCGCCAGGTCCAGGACTCAAACCATGGTTGACCATGTGGGAGTCCAGCGCCCTTAACCACCACACCACCTGCTGGCCCCCAGTTCTGTTTTGTTAGTGATTGGGCCAAAAACCTTGGAAAAATCCTTGAGTCCTTTCTTTCACATTTCACATCTAATTTGAAAAGCTGCCAACTCTAACCTTTAGGGTATATCAAGAATTGGTGCCAACTCTAACCTTTAGGGTATATCAAGAATTGGCGCCAACCCCGTAGCCTAGTGGTTAAGGGATTGAGATCCTACGTGGCCAATTGTGGTTCAAATCCTGGCCTCAGGGGCTTAAAAAAAAATACCAGGTACCTCAAATCCAGTGGGATAGAAAAACAAGAGAAGGGATCAGAGGGACAACACCCCAATGGGAGGTATTGTCTCCCCTTCTCTCTGTAACTCTCTCCAGCAAACACATAAACCCTCTTACAACTATTATCTTTTCAGTGAGACATTTCAGATCTTCCTATCTAAATCCACCCCATGCCTCAGCACTTGTGTGTATTTGTTCATGGGGCAGAAAGGTTGGTAAATGAAGAATATTAAGATACGTAATAACTAATGCTTGCTGAAAGTTTCATGCTAGGCACTGTTCTGAATATTCATTTATTTTCCACAACCAACTATAAAGGAGGCACTAGTATTCTTATTTTCAGATTAAAACACTTGAGACCAGATAGGTTAAGTAACTTGTCATAGGACTTAATAGCAGTCAAAATTCTAACTGGGAAGTTGACAGCAGAGCCCACACTTTTAACCAGTTTTGTGATGCCTTGCTTTCTAGATTTTAGAGATAAACTCCCTGGAAAGACACTGACTGCAGTTGTAACTCATCATTTCATATAGCTCACGGTACACCACTATGGAGCCTCTGCATACCCCAATTTGAGAAGCATGGAGCTACAAGATCATTCAGCAGTTGTAGGGCAAGAAACCTCGATAAGCAGATGCCGAATAACTTGAATATGCACCCTGGATTGGTATAGAGAGCGCTTCTGAAGGCCCCAGAAAGGGGGGAGGAGGGATTCCTGATGAGAGAAGGCTCTCTTAAGAACTCACAGCCTACCAAAAGTGCAGGTTTCCCCAGAATCCACCACGCCTTGCCTCTCTTCACTTAGAGCTTTCAGACAGCCACCACAGCCTCAGTCTCTTTCTTTAAACATACTTACATACGCACAAACCTTTGCACATTCACATAACTACCCATGTGTGCTGCACACTGCACTGGGATGAGTGGTGCTTCTGCAATTTTTTTTTTTTTTTTTTGCATTCCCTTCTGTTTCCTGTGGAACTGGTATCAATGCAGGTTTGCATAATATCCAGTGCCCAAATCTCGATCTGGTGTTTGATTAGTTCAAAATAACTCAAAGGATTGTTCTTTTCTGAAAGTTGCACCTTTTGTGTTTGTGTCCTACACGTGCGTAATGCTCTGTAGTTCAGGCAGCACTCTGCAGTACTTAATGGAATAACCTGAGTCATGCTCATCTTCAAGCAGGATCCTTTTTTTTTTTTTTTTTTAATGATTGGTAAAGTCTTTTTTTAAGTTTATTTCTTCCATGAATTAGAGTGATACCGTGATACCAGAGTGACAGACAACCCTAACAAAATCACATTTCTATCCACCCCCTACTTCAGCCAGCTGAGGGTGGTGGACATGTACTCTCCGGGTCTGTTCAGGGAGGTTTCTGTAAAATGTGTGTATGTGCACCCTGAATCCTACTGGAATGGAGAAATCCAATGGAGGTGAAAAGATTATGATGTAACCATGCCTCACTGGGGTTGTTCTCTCTTTTTCTGGTGAGTACACATGCCCTCTGGCAATTAAAAAAAAGAAATCGTGTATGAAGCACGCACACATACACTCCTCTACTTATTTATACCTCATTTATACAAATGGAGCATAGTATTTGCTTTTCATCTTTTCTTTTTTGTCTCTAAGATGGTTCTGTGTCACCAAGTATAGATCCTGCTTTAAAAAAAAAAAAAAATAGCTGCTTAGTATTTTGTACTAATCCTTTCCTGATGGGCCTTAAGTTGCTAATCTTGTTTTTACAAACAGTGCTGCAGTAAAAGACCTCGTGTATACATATTTGTGCCCATGTCCAAGTATGTTAGCAGACGAGATTACTAGGAGTGAATATGCTATGTCCCAAATGTGTATTTTTAACTTTGATAGATGTATCATTTAGGCTTAGTTGTGCTGCAGTCACAAACCATGTCTTAAAAACCACAGGGGTTTATTTCTAGCTCACACTTCTTGTCCATTAGATTAGCCAGTGGCCCTGCTCTTCATTATCCTCACTCAGGGACCCAGGTTAAGGGAAGCTTAGCCTCTGCTTCCATGAAAAGGAAACAGAGCAGATCACCAGTGGCTCCTTCAGCTTCTGCCTCGATGTATGTATTCCGTGTTAACAACTCACACAGCCACACCTATTCAGAGGAAGTGGGAGCTGCAGTTCTGTACTCATCTGGCACATGGAGAAAGACACTAATGGCAGCCACAGTAAATGTGGCCACTTTCAGTCTTGAGCCGCTCTAAAGAGACTATATCAGTTTATACTCCCATAGTTCAGGTGGGGAACGTTTTTGACAAAATTTATTATTCTTACTCACTGATAATGTTTATAGGTAGTTTAAAAAATACATCCTTGTTAGTCTACAAGGTAGAAATGTGTCACTGTTTCAGTTTTCTTAATTTTTATTCTCATTTGTTTTCAAGTGCATAAATAAAATTTGCATCTTTATGAGTGAGGTTGCTCATCTTTGTATATTCTTTTTTAAGCCATTTGTATTTCTTATTAATATTTTTGTAAACTTGCCTGTGTTTGTGGGATATCTTTTTCTTCCTAATTTGTTGTTTTTAATTTGGTCAGTAACATTTTTTGTTCTTAAATTTTTCACTTTTATATATTAAGATTTATCAGTCTTTTTTCCTTATAGCTTCTGAGTTTTCTTCCTGTCTTATTTGAAGGCCCTTCCCTGTCCTGAGAGTTTGAAAAAGAACAGAAATCCTGTACCTTATCTTCTCTTTAGTTATAGTGATGCTCTTCAAATCCATGTTGAATTGGTCTCATATGTCATGCTTTCAAATCTGGGAAGTAGCTGTCATGTCTCTGTTTGCAGCATACTCCTTTCTGAGCTAGAAACATCCCCATTCCTAGAATGCTTTATCCAGTTTTCTTTCTTTGAGATTCACTGTTTTTGTGTCTCTAGGCCTCAGTTTTCTTTCTCTCTATAACAAGTTTTAGACAATATCTATACATTAAGATTTTATGCAGCTTAATTATGTACAAATAAATGCCAACAAATTATTATCTAGCAGGAGGCCCCACCAGTTCTACAAAAAATAAGTAACACTCATCTTTTATTAATACTAATATATAAATAATGTAGACTTCTTAAAAATAACAGCAGTTGGGGACCAGCAGTTTCTGTAATGGCTATGTTGCTGGCCTCCCATGGAGTCGACGCAGTTCAAGTCCTGGACCTGGTGACTTAAACTCACGCTGTGCACGTGTGCATGCGAGCCCAAGATCCCGAGAAGAGAATGGAGGAGAAGGGATTGTGGTGTGGCCATCCCCCCTGGAGGAGTGATTTCTCACTTTCTGTCTCTCTGTCCCTCTCTGTCTTTTTGGCAAGTGCATGCACCCTATAGCAAAAACCTCTCCAACCACCCCCCCACATTGGGCCCAGCAGGTGGTGTGGTGCTTAAGGTACCTGGACTGCCACATGGCTAACTGCAGTTTGAGTTCCTGACCTGGCAGCTTGAAAAATCACATCAGGCGCTTGTGTGTGCATGCCCCAAAGCCCAGGAGAATGAAGAAGAAGGGATTGCAGCATGGCCATCCCCTTGAGAGGAGGGATGATTTCTCACTTTTCCTTTCTCTTTCTCTCTGTCTCTCTCCAGCGAGCACACATGCCCTACAGCAAAAAGCTTTAAATAAATCAATTAATTAATAAATAGCAGAAATTAAGCACTTCTCATAATTTTGTTATTACATCTCTTGCCCGATTACTGGTCCAGCTGCGGCACCATTGAAGAATCTGATTTCCAGCTGCCCCTAAAAATTATTAAGAAAGAGGGAAACAGTATACTTTAACAGAGATTTCCATTTTTAATCTTTTGTGATTTGATCTCTAAAGTAAACTATCATAGCAATAAAATAAACTGCTGTCAACAAAGTTGATAGTCTAGAAAATTATTTCTTTTAGAAGCTGACATTGTATTTTCTTAGGAATGCTGACTTAGGCATGTTCCTGATTTAGGCATATAAAATCATTATCACAGACAAAAATTAAAATGACAGTAGAAGTAAGTACCTATTGTGTTTTTCAATGACAAAAATCTCTCGCTCTCTCTTTTTTCTTTTGCATAAACCTAATATCTTTGAATCCATAAATACTTAGTATCTTTTTCAGTGGCATAGGTTTGTTTTTTTTTCCTATGGGGTACATGCGTTCACCAGAGAGAGACAGAGAAAGTGAGAACTCCCCCCACCAACTCCCCCAGGAGGATGGCCACACCACAATCCCTTCTCTTCTGTTCTCTCAGGATTATGGGCATGCAGTCACACATGCCTGGAGTGTTTTTCAAGCCACCTAGTCTGGGACTCAAACCACACAGTCACCCATGTGGTAGAATCTAGTCACCTTAACTACCACTCCACCAGCTGGTCCAGGCATAGATATATTTTCAGTAGGCAAGTTCTCTCTTGTTTTTGTTTTTAAATTTCTGAAGAGTGACCAGTAGTTGGTGTAATGGCTATGTCGCTGGACTTCCATGTGGTCAACCTCAGTTCAAGTCCTGGACCCTGTGGCTTAAACTCATGCCAGGTGCGTGTGTGGGCATGCCCAAGATCCCGAGAGGAGAATGGAGGAGAAGGGATTGTGGCGTGACCATCCCCCCTCAGGGGTGATTTCTCACTTTCTGTCTCTGTCTCTCTCTATCTTTCTGGCAAGTGCATGTTCCCTATAGCTAAACCTCTCAAAAAAAAAAATTTCTGAAATTAGAGATTTATAATGTGATAGTGCCTTAACTCTGTCACAGACTGCAAACCTTGCAGTAATTCATATTGTATTAAATCTTGCTAAGTGAGGGGCCTGCAGGTGGTATGGTGGTTGGGGGCACTAGACTTCCACATGGCCAACTGTGGTGTAAGTCCCAGATCTGGCAGCTTGCTTTCTCACTTTCTTGCTCTCATTCTCTCTCTCTCTGTCCCTTGATGGTCAAATTAAAATAAATAAATAAATGAAGTTAAATAAAATAATTCTTTTTTTTTTTTTTTGAGAGGTTTTTTTGCCATAGAGCATGGGCACTCCCCAGACAGACAGAGAGAGATAGACAGAAAGCGAGAAATCCCCTTCC
Organism: Tupaia belangeri chinensis; assembly: GCF_000334495.1. Lineage (NCBI taxonomy): Eukaryota > Metazoa > Chordata > Mammalia > Scandentia > Tupaiidae > Tupaia > Tupaia belangeri. Next base: position 907,812 of record NW_006160128.1, read on the forward strand.
AGGGGGGATGGCCACACCACAATCCCTTCTCCTCCATTCTCCTTTCGGGATCTTGGGCATGCACGCACACATGCCCGGCGTGAGTTTTAACCCTATCCCCTAACCCTAACCCCTAAGTGCTCACACGGAAGCGCCCCTTGACCTTTGACCCTGTCACTGACCTGGAAGCAGCCTCACTTCCGGAGACACTCCCTGCACGCTCGCAGACACACCCACCTGCCACGCTAACTGCTGGTCCCATTGCTTATTAGTTTTAAACTTTTTTCCACTGACTTCTTGCTGTGATAAATAAGGTTTTCACTGATAACAGACCCACCAGTACTTCTTCCTTTCTTTTCATTGCTTTTCACAACCTGTATCATTTCTACTTAGATATCACATGTTCATATTCGATAATGTTTACATTTTGTTTATAATTTCTGTCTTAATTTGTTCAGGCTACTATTAAAAAATATCTTAGGCAGACTGAAGTGGCTAGATCCCACAGGGCTGACTTTACAGTTCAAGTCCTGGACCCAGCCGTTTGATAATCACAAGTGTGTGTGTTTGTGTGTGTGTGTGTGTGCTCACACGCATGCACACAAAATCTCAAGAGGAGAATGGAGAAGAAATTGCTGCGTCACGATACTCCTGGTACATGATTTCTCATCTCCCCTCCCCAGTCTGGCAAACACAAGCACCCCAAACAAACTACAAAAAAATAAATCCCTTAAACTGGGTAGTTTTTATAAACTACAGATATTTATTGCTCACAGTTCTGGAGACTGGGAAGTCCAAGAGCAAGGAGCAAGCAGATGTAGAGTCTGGTGAGGTCCCATTCTTCGTAGATGCTGCCTTCTGCATGTCCTCATATAGCTCAGAAAGAGATGAGAACAAGCCTCCTCATGCTTCTGTGATAAGGGCACTAATCCTGTTCATGAAGGGAGTCACTTCCCAAAGGCTCTAACTCTTAACTCTACCACAGTAAAGATTTGACGTCTTCAGAAAGTTCATGGAAAATTTATATTACGGAAAAAGTATGAATAGATTTTTTTTTCTGCACCAAAATAAACTCATACCTTTTTTTTTTTTTTTTAAGATTTTTACCATGATTCACATGTATAATGTGTGCTCACTGGAGAGAGACAGAGAAGGAAAGTGAGAAATCACCCCCTCAGGGACAGTCCCTTGTCCTCTTGGGATTTTGGGCACACAAGCACCTGGCCCCACTATGATTTTCAAACTGGGTCTAGTAATCGAACCATAGTTGGCCATGTGGCAGTCTAGCTACTTAAACACCATGCCACCTGCTGGTGCTTAAACTCATACTTTTTCATTTCATTTTTTCACAAACTTTTTGGAGTACCCTCATATGTATAACAGTCAGACTTAGAAATATTCATTGCAGAACCAAGTAATTTATAATGTTTTTTTTTTTTTTTTTTTTTTGCATAGCTTCCTGGTTTTTGTTTTGTTTGTAACTTTTTTTTTTTTTTTTAGTTTTCTTCCTTTATTATGTTCTTTAAACACCTCCAAGAAACTGTCTGTTTCTTTTCTCAGGAGACCTTTATTCCCTGATTGTTTGCTAGACTTAACCACATAGCCATCATTTAGGGATTTCTTTTATTCTCATAAAATGAAATTTTGGATCTTACATTACCTTTCTTTTTTGTTTATACCTTCACTTTGCCAGAACATCTCCTTAAATATCTTTGTAATAAAAGATTTGGAGATAAATTCTCTCAAACCTTTTTTATTTTATTTTATTTTATTTTATTTTGAGAAGTTTTTTGCTATAGGGCGCATGTGCTCGCCAGACAGAGAGACAGAAAGCGAGAAATCACCCCCCACGGGGGATGGCCATGCCGCAATTTCTTCTCTTCCATTCTCTCGGGATCTTGGGCACGCATGCACACACGCCCGGCCTGAGTTTTAATCCACCGGGTCCGGGACGTGAACTGCGATCGACTATGTGGGAGTCCAGTGACAAAGCCATTATGCTAACTGCTGGTCCCCCCCTTTTTTTTTTTAAGATAGATTTTTGCACGTGTGCTCACCGGAAAGACAGAGACAGAAAGCGAGAAATCACCCCTGCCCCACACCACAATCCCTTACCCTCCATTTTCCTCTCAGGATTTTGGGCATGCACACACATGTGCCTGGCATGAGTTTGAAGTAATTGAATCTTATAGTCCTTGTTTAATGTATTAATGTATTGGGTCATCAGGAAAGTCATGATGTGTCTCTCTATGCAAAAATGTGTCATGACTTTTACCCAGTATATGTAAATGAAGACGGAATTTTTTTTCTTCCTGAAATCTGTGTAACAAGTGATGCGTAAGCATAGTTCACCCTGTGTATGTGGTTAATACAATTTTTGTTGGTAAGTGTCTTTCCGTGCCAAAACAAAACCCCAAAAACCAGTGTAAGTGATTTTCTCACATCTCTATTTACAGTCCATTTCCATAACACGTGAAAATTTTTAGCCTCACCCAACAATTGTGGTTCTTGTTGTGTAAGCCTTTTTTACTCTCTGTCCAACCTGCCTGCCCTTCCTTTGGTCCTGGGAAGTTTAACAGTCATGTTTCCTTCTCTCCTATCGATATTTACTCCTTTCTTATTTAGTGGAGGCTGATTGGTGTCCCGATTATAGAGACGAAAGTGACTCTATTATAATTACCCTTCTTCATGTATGAGCCAGGTGACACTATTTTGAAATGGACAAGTATCAAATAATATTTTGTACTGTAAAGGTCAAAATTGCAGATAAAAACCACAGTTATGGGAGAAAGTTTAACTTTAGCTGAATTTTCGTAACTTTTTTATTTTGAGAGGTTTTTGCTATAGGGCACATATGTTCACCAGGAAGACAGAGAAGCAAGAAATCACCGCCCAGAGGGGATGGAATAGCCACACCACAGTTCCTTCTCTTCCATTCTCCCAGGGATCTTGGCCATGCACGCACATGGGCCCGGCCTGAGTTTAAGCCATCGGGTCCGAGACTCAAACCGCAGTTGATTACATGGGAATCTAGTGACATAGACGTTACACCATCTGCTGGTATGGCCCCTACTTTTTAATAGAAATATTAAGAAATACCAGATTGAGAATTAATAGTGGAGCTAATGTAAACTGAAACAGTGGTCCTGTCCTAAAATGTATGCTGTATTTATATGCTCTATGATAAGTTAGTTAGAAAATAAGTTAGAATATTCTTACATGATTTTTCATAAAATGAGAGTTGTCTGCTAGCATTTCACCCTTCCCCCTTTTTTTAAATTTTACCAGAGGCACTTGTAGGAGAGAGAATGGAAAGAGTAAGCGCTATGGGTCAGTCACATTGTAATTCTTTCTCCTCCTTTTGAAGTTTTGGGCACGTAGGCACAGATGCCAGTATGTTTCTCAAGCCACCCGGGATCCAGAACTCAAACCATGCAGTCAGCCATGTGGGATCCAGCCACATCAACCACTATGCCATGGGTAGCCCACGTTTGTTCCCTCCTAGAAAGAAATTCTTTATCTCATCATATGTTGTTGTTTTTTAAAGAATTATTTATTTAATTCCATTTGTTGTTATTTTTTCAATTCGACCAGAGACAGATAGACAGAGAGAGAAAGGGGAAGGGAGAAAGCAGGCCATCAAGGTCTGGGACTTGAACTTCAGTCAACCATGTGAGAATCCAGCACCCTTAAAAACCACCATGCCACCTGTCTGCCCCTCATCATCTCTTCATATGTTTTGCCATGAAGTCCACTTTTTTTCCTGAAATGTATCTGAAAAGAGAACACTGGCTTTATTTCCATTTTATATTTACTGGTATATTGATATTTAATAAAATTTCTTTTTTTTTTTTTTTTAAAGTTCATGAAAAATAAAATAAAAGCACAAGTTTATTTTTTTAAAAAAGGACTCTTTTGATTCATGCTATTATTTTACAGTAAGGATTGCTGATGCTGATTGACTTTATCATTTGTCTTAGAGTTCAATTTTTTTTTTTTAATTTTAATTTTTATTTGTTTTTATTTTTTAACATTAATATGCTATACATCATTACAGTATACAAAATGAAGTTTTCATCCAAAATACATTGTCTGTTGGCTCAATCAAGTACATCAACATATGT
>NW_006160128.1:911979-912396 GCF_000334495.1 Tupaia belangeri chinensis
GACTACATGGGAGTCCAGCGACATAGCCATTACGCTAACTGCTGGTCCCGAGTTTAATATATTCAGACAGGACCTTGACTGGCTAGTTGTAGTATGTATGTAATTAGTGTTGACTATACATACATACTACAACTAGAACTCAATGGCAAGCATCTTCCTGCCTCAGGATACTTGCACTCTGCTTGGATGCTTTCCCCCTGGACATCAGTGAGGGCTTCTCCTTCACCTACTGCAAACCTTTATTCAAATAGCACTCCCTCATAGTACTTATTACTACCTCATATATATTTTACACATTTACCTTAGTTACTTTTTTAGTTTTCTATTTGTTTATTTTGAGAAGTTTTGCTATAGGGCGTATGTGCTTGCCAGAAAGTCAGAGAGAGACAGAGAGACAGAAAGCGAGAAATCATCCCC
>NW_006160128.1:912489-918195 GCF_000334495.1 Tupaia belangeri chinensis
GATTCTCTGTGTGCTCAGGGAAAGCGGCGTTATGACAGGAAGCAGAGTGGCTATGGTGGACAGACTAAGCCTATTTTCTGGAAAAAGGCAAAAACTACAAAGAAGATTGTGCTGAGGCTTGAATGAGTTGAGCCCAACTGCAGATTTAAGAGGATACTGGCTATTAAGAGATGTGAGCATTTTGAACTGGGAGGAGATAAGAAGAGAAAGGGTCAAGTGATCCAGTTCTAAGCCTCATCTTTTCTATTTTGAAGACAACAAAATCTTGAGATGAATGTTCACCTCATTTGATTGCAGTCACTGGGCTCCCACATAGTTGACCACGGTTTGAGTCCCAGACTCAGCGGCTTGAAACACACCAGCACCTGTGTGTGCGTGCCCGAGATCCCAAGAGTAGAATGGAGGAGAAAGGATTGTGGTGTGGCCACCGCCCCATCACACACACACACACTCGGGAGTTGATTTCTCACTTTCTGTCTTTGTCCAGTAAGCACACATGCCCTATAGCAAAAATCTCTTTCAAAAAGAAGAAAAAAGCATCAGAATCTTGACCTCATTTATTTAAAATTTTCATTGAAAGCTCTTTTGGGATCAGCTGGTGGCATAGTGGTTAAGGTTACTGGATCCTAAGTAGGTAACTAAGAGGTTCGAGTCCCAGACTTAAACTTGAAAACTATGCTGTCAGGTACATGTGCCTGTGGGCCCAAAATCCCAATAGGAGGGAAAAGGGAGAAAGGAAGAGAAGAGATTGTAGCATGACCATCTCCCATAGAAGGTACTTTCTCACTTCCCTCTCTCTCTTGTACACAGACCCTCTTGCAAAATTACAAAAACAAAACAAAACAAAACAAAAATTTTGCTTTTGTCTGCAGATGAACTGAACACAACTGTTTTGGACCTGTTGAACAGAAAGCTTGCTCAACATAAATTTTTTTGTCAGAATTATGCAAGCTGGGGACCAGCAGTTAGCGTAATGGCTATGTTGCTGGACTCCCATGTAGTCAAACACGGTTCGTGTCCTGGACCCGGTGGCTTAAAACTCACGCCAGGCACATGTGCATGCGTGCCCAAGATCCCGAGAGGAGAATGGAGGAGAAGGGATTGAGGCGTGGCCATCCCCCCAGGGGATGATTTCTTGCTTTCTATCTCTCTGTCTCTCTCTGTCTGTCTGGTGAGCGAGCGCGCCCTATAGCAAAAACCTCTCCAAAACAAAACAAAACAAAACAAAAACAAACAACAACAAAAAAAGAATTGTGCAAGCTGAACCAATTGGTATGTCTGGGATGTTAACTACTATTTCTTCCATTTCTTGTTTATTTTAATTTTTTTAATAATTATTTTATTTAACTTTATTTATTTATTTAAATTTGACCAGGACCAGCAATGGTGTAATGGTTATGTCGCTGGACTCCCATATGGCTGACCGCAGTTTAAGTCCCGGACCTAGTGGCTTAAATTCACGCCGGGCGTGTGTGTATGCATGCCCAAGATCCCGAGAGGAGAATGTAGGAGAAGGGATTGCATGTGGCCATCCCCCCTGAGGGGATGATTTCTCATTTTCTGTCTCTCTCTGTCTTTATGGTGAGAGCACACGCCCTATGGCAAAAAACTCTCAAAAAAAGAAAAAAAAATTGACCAGAGAGGGACAGAGTGAGAGAAAGAGAGAGAAGAAAAGTGAGAAAGCAAGCCACTAGGTCCAGAGCTGGAACCACAGTCCGTCATGTGGGAGTCCAGCACCCTTAACCACTATGGGACCTGCCAGCACGCCATTTATTGTTGATCCTCTTCAATTAGGACATGAACAAGAGTTTTTTTCTTTTGTTTGTTTTTTTGTTTGCTTTTTTTTTTTTTTTGAGAGGTTTTTTCGCTATAGGGCGCGTGCGCTCGCCAGACAGACAGAGAGAGACAGAGAGACAGAGTGCGAGAAATCACCCCCCCAGGGGGGATGGTCACGCCACAATCCCTTCTCCTCCATTCTCCTCTCGGGATCTTGGGCCCGCACGCACACATGCCCGGCGTGAGTTTTAAGCCACCGGGTCCGGGATGCGAACCGCGGTTGACTACGGGGAATCCAGCGACATAGCCATTACGCTAACTGCTGGTTCCCAACAAGAGTTTTTTTCTTGCAAATTGTTGTGGATTATCTTTTGTTGCCAGTGTCATCTTCTATATTGTTCTATACCTTCTGAAAACTAGTGATCCATTTGCAAACTTTGATGTCTTTGGGGCATTGTCTCTATACACTTTTTGTTAGGCATGGATAATTTTACCATTCTCCCACCCAAGCTTCACCATTAATCTGATACTTGTTCTTGCTTCAACTTTAGCAAAATTTATGTGACTCTGATAGGGTTTGTATGGTTTAATGGTTTGTTCCCTAAAGTTTCATGTTTTGGAATTTGGTCTTAGTGGATGGTGATGGGATATCCCCCACAAATTCATGTGCTGGTACTTGATTGTTTTGATTGTATTATACATGTGTTAAGTGAAAACTTAATTCCTTCCTGGTATCCCAGGATGGGGAATTTGGGTATGATTATGTCATTAGGATTGGGCCCTCCATGGCTGAGTGCTGGTAGTGTTTGTAAGCAGAGGGGATTAGATCAGAAGATCCAGACCATGCTCTGCTCTGCTGAAAGTTCTGTCTTCCACCATTTTGTGGTGCTGTTGGTCTTCCCAGCCACCAGAACTAGGAGTCAAAATAAACACCTATTCTCTTAAATTCACCTAGTCTCAGATATTTGTATTAGCAATGCAAAAATAAGAAACAAACAGGGGCCAGCAGGTGGCATGGTGGTTAAGTGCACTGTACTCCCACATGGCCCACCAAGTTTCGAATCCTGGACCTGGTGGTTTGCTTTCTCACTCTCTCTCTCTCTGGTAAAATTAAAATAATAATAATGAATAAGATTAAATAATTCTTTTAAAAAACAAGAAAGAAATAAACAAAAAGCAGATGAAGGTAGGGCTCTTTTCTGTTTTAAAAAATTTTTAAGAATTATTTTATTTAACTTTATTTATTTATTTACTTATTTTAATTTGACCAGAGAGGGACAGAGAGAAAGAGAGAGAGAGAGAGAGAAAATGAGAAAGCAAGATGCCAGGTCTGGGACTGGAACCATGGTCGGCCATGTGGGAGTCAGGCACCCTTAACAACCATAACACCTGCCAACCCTGGGGCTCTTTTCAAACTGATGTTTTACCCTTCTTAGTGCCTCAAGTTAGATCCTGTTCAGCTATGTTATAAGAAGTTAGTAGGAGTTTATTTTGGTGCAAAAAAAAAAAATTAAAATCCATGAATAGTCTTTTGATAATACACATTTTCCATGACCTTTCTTTTTGATTGCCAGAGGACTATATGCTTGCTGAAGGAGAGAGAGAGAGAAAGAACACCCCTCGCCACCAATGGGGCATGACCATGCCACAATCCATTTTCCTCCATTTCTCCTTCTCATTAAAATTTCAAGCATGAATGCACATGCTCCTGGGGTGTTTTCAAGCCACCAAGTCTGAGATCTGAACCATGGTCAGCCATGTGAGATCCGGCTCTCTATGCACAGTGCTTAACCACTGTGCTATGGGACCAGTTCTCCACATACTTTTTGTAGACCCCCTTCATTTACCTATATATGGTTATATAAACCCTGTTGGTACTGTCTCTCTGGAGAACCCTGACTCATACAGAACTTCGCCCTGAACCTAGGATGGATGAGGAAAACGCATTTTTCTTCTGCTATTATCTGTTAACTACTCATACAACAACTTTCTTTGACCTCATTGGAACACTCACTTGTTGACTTTTATCAGCTTTCTTTCAATTTGTTTCTTATTTTCCTTCCAGATCTAGCTTAGATTCTATGGTCTAAAATTTCACTCTTTTGCTAACATCCTAAACTCCATTGTCCCTCAAAAAAAAAAATTGTTTTTTAACTTCACCCCATTTGGAAAACCCCAAACTCGAATGAACCTAATTATCTGCTTACTATATAGCCATTGCTGTGGGTAGTTTGTGCCCTGCTCTGAAAAGGCATCAAACAGGCCACATCAGCTCCAGAGAAACTGCAAATGAACCCTCCACATTCCCCCAGCTCTGTCATCTCACTCTTCTAGTTTTCACCGTTCATTCAGACCTTCCCCCTCTGGTCTACTTTGTTTGCCTCACTCCTTATTTTACATTCTCAGTAGATGACTTTGCCCTCTTCCTTCATGGAAAAGGAAAGGACATGGCAAGCCCCATGTTATTACTACCATCAAAGAAAAGCAGGATAGAAGGACCAGCAGTTAGCGTAATGGCTATGTTGTTGGACTCCCGCGTAGTTGACTGTGGTTCAAGTCCCGGACCTGGTGGCTTAAACTCATGCCAGGTACATGTGCATGCGTGCCCAAGATCCCAAGAGGAGAATGGAGGAGAAGGGATTACAGTGTGGCCCTCCCCTCTGGGAGGTGATTTCTCACTTTCTGTCTCTCTGTCTCTCTCTGTCTTTCTGGCAAGCACACGTGACCTATAGCAAAAAACCTCTCAAAAAAAAAAAAAAGAAAGAAAAAGAAAAGCAGGATAAAATAATCTGTGGGATATAAGATCCATTTAAATATTTTTAATTTTATTTAATTAATTTATTATTATTATTATTATTTAATTTTGCTATAAGCATGGGATATGTGCGCACCACAGAGAGACAGGAGAGAGAGAGACACACACAGAGAGAATGTGAGAAAGCAAGCCGCCAGATTTGGGACTGTAACCGCAGTTGGCCATGGGGAAGTCCAATACCCCAACTGCCACGCCACCTGCTGGCCCTCCATTTAAATCTTCTTCTTCTTTTTTTTTTGGAGAGGTTTTTACTATAGGATGTGTGCACTTGCCCGAAAGACAGAGACAGAAAGCGAGAAATCAACCCTCAGGGGGGACAGCCATGCCACAATCCCTCCTCCTCCGTTCTCCTCTTGGGATCTTGTACACACATGCGCCGGCATGAGTTTAAGCCACTGGGTCCAGGACTCGAATTGTGGTCAACTAGATGGGAGTCCAGTGACATAGCCATTATACCAACTGCTGGTCCCAGAGGCAGAGATAATCTTAAAAGAAATCTATCCATGGGGCAGGCAAGTGGCACGGTGGTTAAGGCCCCTGGACTTCCATATGGCTGACCATGGTTTGAGTCCCATTTTCTCACTCTGTCCTTTTCTTGTCAAATTAAAATAAATAAATAAAATTGAGACCGGCAGGTGGCATGGTGGTTAAGGTCACTGGTCTCCCACATGGCCGACCACAGTTCAGATCATAGACTTGGCAGCTTGGTTTCTCACTTTCTCTCTCTCTCTGGCCAAGTTAAATAAAATATTTCTTTAAAATAAATAAATAATGGAACCAGCAGGTGGCAGGGTAGTTAAGGCACCAATACTCCCACATGGCTGAGTACGGTTCAAGTCCCGGACCTGGTGGTTTGCTTTCTTACTCTCTCTCTCTGTATCTCTCTCTGTCAAATTAAAAATAAATTAATGCAATAAATTTAAAAATCATAAAAAAAATTTAAAAAATGAATTTGTTTCTCAACTAAAGAAAATTAATGAATAAATGAAATTAAATAAATTATTTATTTTAAAATTTTTTAGGAGAAGAAAATAAATAAATAAAGTCAAATAAAAAATTCTTTTTTTTTTTTTTTTGGAGAGGTTTTTGGTATAAGGCCCGTGTGCCCCCCAAAA
>NW_006160128.1:918358-919076 GCF_000334495.1 Tupaia belangeri chinensis
CAGCAACCTCCATGGGAGTCCAGCGACATAGCCATTATGCCAACTGCTGGTCCCGAGATAAAACATTCTTTAAAAAAAAAAAGAAGCCAATCTGGGACCAACAGGTAGCGTGGTATGGAGGACGTTGGACTCCCACATGGTCAACCACAGTTCAAGTCCCAGACCTGGTGGCTTGCTTTCCCACTTTCTCTCTCAGGTGAGCGTGTCTGTCCAATAGCAAATTAAAAATAATAAATAAATAATTATAGAAAAAGGAAGAAAAAGTCTACCCAGGTATAGTTATATTCTTCAGTGCACTACTCTTAAGTGATTAGACGAAGATGTTTCAGGGAGGGGATGAAGGCCAATTGTGCAGTCTTAAAGTAGATAAGGGAGGGTCAAAGTAAGGCTTCTTTTAACCTCTACTGACCTTTAAAGGCCAAGATGCAAAATTTTAGGGTAAAAACTTGAATTGGCCCAGCAGATGGTATAGGGGTTATGTTGCTGGACTCACACATGGCCAACCGTGGTTTGAGTCTTCGACCCGGTGGCTTAAAACTCATACTGGGGAGACCAGCAGTTAGCGTAAGGCTATGTCGCTGGACTCCCACGTAGTCAACCGTGGTTTGAGTCCCAGACCCGGTGGCTTAAACTCACGCCAGGCGCGTGTGTGTGCGTGCCCAAGATCCCGAGAGGAGAATGGAGGAGAAGGGATTGCGGTGTGGCCATCCCCCCTGGG
>NW_006160128.1:919109-924202 GCF_000334495.1 Tupaia belangeri chinensis
TTGGGGAGGGCACCCGCCCTAAAGGGAAAAACCCTCCAAAAAAAAAAAAAAAAAAACCTCATGCTGGGCACATGTATGTGCGTGCCCAATATCCCAGGATGAGAATAGAAGAGAAGGGCTTGCAGCATGATCATTACCCCTGGAGCGGTGATGTTTCACTTTCTGTCTCTCTGTCTCTCCCTATCTCTCTTGCGAGTGGATATGACCTATAACAAAAATTTCTCCAATTAAAAAAAAGGACCAGCATGTGGTGTGGTGTTTAAGGGTGTTGGACTTCCACATGGCCAACAGTAGTTTGGGTCCTGGACTTGGCGACTTGCTTTTTCACTTTCTCTCTCTCTCTCTTTCTCTCTCTTTCTTGCTCTGTCCTTCTCTGGTCAAATTAAAATAATAATAAAAAAGTAAAGAAAATAATTTAAAAAAAAAGCCTTGGGTCTACTTTTGTACTTTATTCTGATATGGAAGGACCCTGAATTCATGAATAACTCAGGGCTGATAGCTGCCTGAAGTTTCTGGCCTCCAGAGAACTTACTGCCCCTCCCGGAGTTACAGGGTAACCTGAAAACCTTGAATAGATTAGACTTCCTGCTTTTCTGTCTCCTCCCTTTGGTGCTGCTTACAGCAGGTTCTGAGCCTCTTCCCCATTCCTAACATCCGGATACCTCCTCTCCCCAACTCCCCCATAAAAGACCAAAGACCATGACCAACCCCAGTTGGGGCCAGAGATTCAGTGTGCTGCCTCCTCCATGCCTGCTGAGGTGATAAACAGTTCTCCTGATCTCTTCGAATGCTGCTTTCCATTCTTTGTTGTCTAGTTTTCTGCAACAATACCTTTGATATTTCATAAAACTTTCAAGGTTCCAAATTAAGTCTTTTGACTTCAAGCTAGTTTTCTGAATTTCCAAAAGGGCCCCTTGATATTCAAAAAGGACAAATTTGGATTATTTAATGTTAAAATTATTTAAGGGACCAGCAGTTGGCGTAATAGTTATGTCGCTGAACTCTCATGTAGTCAACTGCAGTTCGAGTCCTGGACCTAGTGGCTTAAACTCACAGTGGGCGCATGTGCGTGCTTGCCCAAGATTCCAAGAGGAAGATGGAGGAGAAGGAATTGTGGCGTGGCCACCCCCCGCCCTGTGGGGGGCGTGATTTCTCACTTTCTGTCTCTCTGTCTCCCTCTGACTTTCTGGGGAGTCCATATGTATAGTGGTTTAGTGTATGAATAATAATAAAATAAATAAAAATTAAAAAAAGAAATGAAAATATTGTCAAATGTAAAATGGGGTTTAACCTTGAATTGTAATTGTATAATTATTCATAAGCATTCCAAAATTATTTGAGGTTACCAGGCATCTACGATCTGATATTTATCATATTTTAGGTTATTATGTTAAATAGTTATAAGCTACAAGTATAGCCTAATTTCTTTAACAAATGTAAATTCACACCAGATCCTTAACCATGGTTGGTTCAAGTTTTGTTGTCCACAGTTAACTGCTTTATTCTGATGCCTTTCCTAATCTTTTATTTATTTTTTAAACATTTGCCTAAGGGCACGTATGCTTATCAGAGAGACAGAGACAGAGAGAAGGAGGAAGGACGCACTGGCCCTTGGGGCATAGTCACACTCCAACAGCTTCTCCACTTCTCCGTCCTGTCAAGATTTTGGACACACAGATACACAGACCTGGCATGGTTTTCAAGCCAAGGGGCCAAGATCATCAAGGCTTTCAGAAAGAAAGCGCTCTACAGGAAGGGGGTAAATGTGAAAGAAAAGCAATGGGGTAGTCGGTGGACACAAAGCCCATTTAAATCTTGAAGACCTCAGTAAAGCACTAGGCTGAGACTTTTGTCATGCTCCACACCCAGTCTATTTATTGCCCAAAAAAGCATTAAGGTTACAATAACAAGCTGGGATGCTGAAAAAGGATTTGGATTTCACAGTATGACTCCAACCCTTTCTTTCTCTGAGGGTTCCTGGGTTTCTGATGTAAAGAATGAGGTAGAGTCACTCCGTTGCCAGTATTACTTTAAATGAATCGATGTGTACTCTAGACAAACAACCAGTAACCTCGTGCTTTCTGCCTTTTGTCTTTGCTACATAAACCACCTTCTCAGTCACTGTTTTGCTGAGCTTGTGTCCCAAAAACTAGAACACTGTTCATTCAGGTTCGTGTAAACCACTGTTTTTCGCGTGCGAGAGAAAGAGAGAGAGAGAGAGAGAGAGAGGAAAAAAAGCACCCCTGATAGGGCGTGGTCACACCACAATCCCTTCTCTATTTTCCCATCCATCTGGATTATTTGGCACGCATACCTGCCATGCTTTTCAAGTCTCTGGGGCTGGGATTTAAACCACTTGGTCAGACATGTGGGATCTGGCTCCCTTAACCATTAGATTATGGGGTAGACCTAAAGTAAAACACTTTTATTTTTTATTCCTGATCCTCTACTTTTTTTTTTTTCTTTTTTTTTTTTAGGGGGAAAGGTTTTTGCTATAGGGCGTGTGCGCTCGCCAGAAAGAGAGAGAGAGAAAGAGAGACAGAAAGCGAGAAATCATCCCCCTGGGGGATGGCCACCCCACAATCCCTTCTCCTCCATTCTCCTCTTAGGATCTTGGGCACGGACGCACATGCACCCGGCATGAGTTTAAGCTGAATTTAAGTCAATGGGTCCAGGACTCGAACTGTGGTCAACTACATGGGAGTCCAGCGACATAGTCATTATGCCAACTGCTGATCCCATCCTGAGCCTTTATTTTTTAGAGTCTCTACCAAACACATGCCTGTCTTCACCTGAACTGGTGCTGTCTTTTTTCACTCCTGTTTCAATGAAAGAGTTGTCCTTCCTAACTGGGGCTGTCATGGAATGGCTTCTGGGATGATATCCAGGTTTTTGGTTTTCAGTCAAATAATTGAATGAAACACACCAAAAGTGAAACGAAAAGGTAGTTTATTAAGTAAGAGCAAAAATACAGTCCTGAGCAGACAGAGAAAGAGTGGCGCAAAAGACCCAGGCAGCTTCGTTCTTTTTTATTTCTTTTCCACATTTTAATTCTTTCTATTAATTTTATTATCATCATCTTTTTTTTGGGGGGGGAGATATTTTTCACTGTAGGGCGCGTGCACTCGCCAGACAGACAGAGAGAGACATAGAGACAGAAAGCGAGAAATCACCCCCCAGGGGGGATGGTCACGCCGCAATCCCTTCTCCTCCATTCTCCTCTCGGGATCTTGGGCACGCACGCACACGCGCCCGGCGTGAGTTTTAAGCCACCGGGTCCGGGACACGAACCACGGTCGACTACGTGGGAGTCCAGCGACATAGCCATTACGCTAACTGCTGGTTCCCTATCATCATCTTTTTAAATATTACATTGAATCACATGTATCTTTACAGTGTATTACGTATCTTTTTCCAGCAAAAATACCATGCATGTTAGTCAAGACAAAGACGTTACTATCCATATCACCGTAATCAAATAGCCTTTCATCATTTTTGTGAATTATTATTATTTATTCTCATTATTATGTAGTATCAATGACTACATTGCTGGACTCCCATTTAGTCGACTGTGGTTTGAGTCTCGGACCCCGTGACTTAAAACTCACGCAGGGCGTGTGTGCGAGCGTGCCCAAGATCCCAAGAGGGAGGAGAAAGGAGTGTGGCATGACCATCCCCCCAGGGGACGATTTCTCACTTTCTGTCTCTCTGTCTCTCTCTCTGTCTTTCTGGTGAGCGCATGTACCCTTGTAGCAAAACCTGTCCAAAATAAATAAATATATAAAAATAATAATTAAAAACATTTATTCATTCATTTTATTTTAATTTGACCAGAAAGAGACACAGAGAGAAAGAGAGAGAATGAGAGAGGGAAAGTGAGAAAGGAAGCCACCAGGTCCAGAACACAAACCATGGTCAGCTGAATGGGAGTGTCCAGTGCCCTAACCACTATGCCACCTGCTGGTCCTGGCCCCTCAATATTTTTAAAAAACTTTTGTTTTTAGATTTTTGCCATTAAGGTGTTTGAGCTTCCCAGAGAGAGACAGAGATGGAGAGAGGGAAAGTAAGAAATCACCCCCCCCCCCAGTGGGGGGATGGCTGAGTCCAAATCCCTTCTCCTTCATTCTCCTCTCGGGATCTTGGGCACATACACATATGTGCTTGGTGTTTTTCAAGCTGCTGTGTCTGAGACTTGAACTGCAGGGTTGGTCATGTGGGATTCTGTGCCTTAATCACTACACCAGCTGCTGCCCCCATTATTTATTTATTTTTTTTCTATTAAACAAAACGAAAGCCTTCCTATATCCTATGCCTCCTTCCATTACTCCTCTTACAGTCTCTATTTCCATTCTTCTACTCGCTATTCAGTCTATTGTTCTCTCAGTTCCTGCCCCATCAGAGTTCCTGAAAAAAATGAGATTACTGCTGCCTCACTATTGAGATTTTGGTATCAACAAATCCAACCTTTTTCAGTACTCTTAATAAATTTTAGCAACATATGACACAACCGTTTCTGCTCCCTGAAATATTCATTTGTCCCAGCTTTCATGGTATGACACAATGCTCTCCCAATGAAAACAATTGCTCCCCTTTATTCACAACAGAGCACTTAGGCACACCGGAGAAAGTGAAAGAGATGAATGCTCTCCACAGAGTCTAGTAAAGCCACGATATCCTTCCTTTAATCCTCCTGTTCCCAATTTTTAATTGACTTCCAAGGATGGGCTCTTTCGCCGGTCCATGTCAGGGAGCCAATTGATGGAACCGAAACTTAGTGTCACGGCACAGACTTGATTCAATGGTCAAGAAACAAGGCAGGAGGGAACCAGCAGTTAGGGGAATGGCTATGTCGCTGGACTCCCATGTAGTCAACCGTGGTTCGCATTCTGGACCCGGTGGCTTAGAACTCAGGCCGGGCGCGGATCCCGAGAGGAGAATGGAGGAGAAGGGATTGCAGCATGACCATCCCCCCGGGGGGTGATTTCTCGCTTTCTGTCTCTTTGTCTCTCTCTGTCTGGTGAGCACATGCGCCCTATAGCGAAAACCTCCCAAAAAAAAAAAAAAAAAAAAAAGAGGGAACAAGAAGTTGGCGA
>NW_006160128.1:924403-926828 GCF_000334495.1 Tupaia belangeri chinensis
AGGGCCCCCGCCGTACAGGGAAAACTCCCCAAAAAAAAAAAAAAAAGAAAAGAAAAGAAAAAAAAAAAAGAAAAAAGGAAACAAGGCAGGAGATGAGACATACATACCATGTACATACCAGCTGCTCGCTGAGCTTGAATTGGGGAGTTTAAGATATAGTCAATGAACATGGAGGGGATAGGATAAGGTAATACAGGGGAGGAATATTCAAAGCTTTTCCTGAAAAAGGTGGGGTCTTTCGGGAATTCCCAAACCTACCTGCTGGGGGCCAGCAGTTGGCCTAATGGCTAGGTCGCTGGACTCCCATGTGGTCTACCACGTTTCAAGTCCCAAAACCTAT
Source organism: Tupaia belangeri chinensis (assembly GCF_000334495.1). Lineage (NCBI taxonomy): Eukaryota > Metazoa > Chordata > Mammalia > Scandentia > Tupaiidae > Tupaia > Tupaia belangeri. The sequence goes on from NW_006160128.1 coordinate 924,744, forward strand.
TTGCTTTTTCTTCTTGTAAGGATTCTTCATTCTGGTAGTTTTCCCAGTAATTGTAAACTATCATGGGATGGTAGATGTGTCGTTTAGCATGTAAATGACTTCGTGATGAGAGTTGGGGTCTTCTACCACGGTCTTCATGGTAGCCATGTTGGATCCTACCAGTCCAGGCTGGCTCTTAGACGGAAAACATTATCTTGTCCACAGGCATACATTCCTTACTTAAAGAAAAACACTATTTAGGGAGGGGCAGAATTATGGTATGGTCAGGGACCATGAGGTGGGTGACCCTCCAGCCTATCAAATCCTGGGGATTCTTGCTTGTGCCTGGCATGTTTCAGTCTGACTGGGCTGGAGATCGTAACCATATTTTTCACGTAACATCCAGCTTCTCTTTATCAGAGCATTACTGCCGGGCCACAGAGCTTGCCCCCAGGAGTTGTCCTACACTTTTGGTTGCTTCCGATTTCTTCATAGGTGAATCCTATTCTACTCAAGCATAACCCTAAGTATACATTAAAACTTAGTCCTGGGGGACCAGCAGTTGGAGTAATGGCTACGTCCCTGGACTCCCATGTAGTCAACCACGGTTCGAGTCCCAGACCTGGTAGCTTAAACTCACACCGGGTGCATGTGCGTGCGTGCCCAGGATCCCTAGAAGAGAATGGAGGAGAAGGGATTGCGGTGTGGCCATCCCCCCTGGGGGGTGATTTCTCACTTTCTGTCTCTCTGTCTTTCTGGTGAGCACTCACACCCTATAGAAAAAAAAAAACCTCTCCCAAACAAACAAACAAAAACTTAGTCTTGAGACCGGCAGGTGGCATAGTGATTAAAGGTGTTGGATTCCCGCATGGCTGATCATGGCTCATGTCTGAGACCCGGGGGACCAGAAGTTAGCGTAATGGCTATGTCGCTGGACTCCCACGTAGTCAACCGTGGTTTGAGTCCCGGACCCAGTGGCTTAAACTCACGCCGGGCGCGTGTGCGTGCGTGCTCAGATCCTGGGAGGAGAATGGAGGAGAAGGGATTGCAGCGTGACCATCCCCCCGGGGAGTGATTTCTCGCTTTCTGTCTCTCTGTTTCTCTCTGTCTGTCTGGTGAGTGCATGTGCCCTATAGCGAAAACCTCTCAAAAAAAAAAAGGTCTGAGACCCGGTAGCTTGCTTTCTCCCTTTCCCTTTCTCTCTCTCTGTTACTCTCTGGTAAAAATTTTAAAATAATAATAAATGTAATTAAATAAATAACTTTTTTTTTTTCCTGGAGAGGTTTTTCACCATAGGGCGCGTGCGCTCACCAGACAGACAGAGAGAGACATAGAGACAGAAAGCGAGAAATCACCCCCCAGGGGGGATGGTCATGAATATTTATTTAGGGACCAGAAGTTGGCGTACTGGCTATGTCACTGGACTCTCATGTAGCCGACTACAATTCGAGTCCTAGACCTGGTGGTTTAAACTCACGCCGGATGAGTGTACTTGTGTGCCCAAGGTCCTGAGAGGAGAATGAAGGTGAAGGGGTTGTGGTATGGCCATCCCTTTTAGGGGGTATTTATTGCTTTCTGTCTTTCTGTCTCTCTCTGACTTTCTGGTGAGTGCACGTGCCCTACAGCAAAAGCCTCTAATAAATAGGAGACCAGCAGGCCAACCACGGTTTGAGTCCCGGATCTGGTGGCTTGCTTTCTCACTTTACCCCTCTCTGTGTGTGTGTGTGTGTGTCTCTCCTGGTCAAATTAAAATAAATGAACGAATAAATAAAATTAAAAATAAGTGAATTAATAAAAAAAACCTCTTAATAAATAAATAAAGTTATGTATTTAATTTTATTCATTCATTCACTTATTTTAATTTGATCAGAGACACACACATACAGAGAGAGAGAGAGAGGGAAAGTGAGAAAGCAAACTACCAGGTCTGGGACTCGAACCATGATCAGCCATATGGGAGTGTCTAGTGCCTTAATCACCATGCCAACTACATGTCGTCCTCCCTGCCCCCCATAGCAATTAAAAAAAATAATAATAAATATGGGACCAGCAGGTGGCATGGCAGTTAAAGGTGCTGGATTCCCACATGGCTGAGTCCTGGGCCTG